>NC_090888.1:43162178-43194678 GCF_036669925.1 Montipora capricornis | reverse complement strand
TCAGCCTCTGCAGGGCGTTGACTGAGTGGGTCGCTAGAGCAATGTCGTCTGCAAAAAGAGCCTAATGGCACGTCTGACCCTGGTCTTAGCGCCAAGTCTTACTAGGTTGAACAGCTTTCCGTCAGATCGCGTATGAAGGTATACACCATCTTCGTTGTTTCTGAAGGCGTGTGCTAGAAGCAATGAGAAGAATATCCCGAACAGTGTTGGTGCGAGAACGCATCCCTGCTTGACATTTGCCCGTTGTAGCAGACAGTGCTGTACATATCCCTGTGAAAGGACTCTATGATGGAAAGCAGCTTAGGGAAAAGGAAAGGAAAGGAGAGGAACTTTATTTAAGTGTCTAGTCGTTCTAGCGCTGGAGCGCTAATTGGAGACACTGTAAACTGAAATGAACAATGAAAGTAAAGCAAGTCAAATGTCGGTTTTTGGGGAGAGGGGAAACCGGGACCTTGCCGCTCGATAGGAAGTCGATAGCCCTGCTGAGTTCTTGCGTTGAGGGCTCGTCGTTCAGTACCACAAGAGTGGGAAGCAGGCTGATAATGCCAAGGGCGGCCTCAGTAACTACGTTTTGAGTAGAGTACAGTCCTAAATTGCTCCACCCAACGATTTATTAATACTAATACTAATAAACCTTTATTTTCACACTATCATGTTTAAAGCTGAACAGCTTGTGGGGTCGTGCACAAATGAAACCAAATGAAATCAATACATATGAAATCAAATGTTGGTTTTTGAGGAGAAGGGAAAACCGAAGTACCCGGAGAAAAACCTCTTGGAGCAGAGACGAAAACTAACAAACTCAACCTGCTTTAATCGCTGCGTCATCCCTACTCCTTGGTATAAACTAACTGAACGCCATCTTTTATAATCCTTTCCACATGTACCTTGCTAGATAACACTTCATGTATGATAACACAACAACAGTAACAATGAAAACAAATGGTATCGAAACAATAGATGAAGCAAAATGACAGACATAAAAGGAGAAAAAAAGCAGCCAAATTAAAATATAATGAATAAAAGAAAAAGAAGGTTTATAATTACAGAAAATTAAATAGGTTGACAAGTGTATTAGTGGGTAACCTGTGAGACTGGTTCACCGCGAACGGAATAAACACCTGGAGGAAAATACGGCTGTAGCCATATGGCGTTCTCATTTTAATAATGCCTCTTTTGAGAGCAGCACTAAAAGTCGGAATCCAAAATCCGGATTCCGGAAACCAGAAACCAGAATTATCCACATTTCGCGAGAATTAAAACAACTTATCCACTGGATAACTCAATTTGTTTTGTTAGTGTTTATCCGCTGGATAGTGATTTATCCCGTGGACCTTTTGAACAATAGAGGCCTGGTTTGTTGTGCATCTTGTTTATCATCAAATCAAGTCTTTTAATTGGAAATCCCCGTAAATAAATAATCATAAATGAAATTTGTTTATTGTACATGGTCAAGTTTGCGTTAAAGTAATAATGAATAAACAAAAAATGTTTTACCGTCTTTTCTTCCAGGCTTTGATTATGTTCTAGTAAGAGTCCATTACTCAAGAGTAAGAATCTGGTCTCAGGATTGTCCCCATCAGCGTCCGAAAATTGTCTCCTTTTAAACCAAGTTTTGCAGAAATAAACAATAGACGAAATAGCCCTTTTCACGGTTAGTTTTTCTCATTTGTATTGCAATGTAATCTAACATGAATGCGAGGCAATTTCGGGTTAAAACTACAAAATAGTCCGAAATTACCTCGCATCCACGTTACATTACATTGTAATGCAAATGATTAAAACTAACCTTGAAAAGGGCCAGGGGCTGAATCAAACCCTTTGGGAATAATACGTTTCGTTCCAGGTCTTTGCATCATCATTTAAATGTGAATGTTATATTATAATGCAAATACAACATTGAGTTACTTTTATTACTTTTATTACTTTTACGTAAAGTTCACCATGTACAGAGCCAATTTCGATTATGATAACTTATTTACGAGGATTACCAATTGGAAGACTTGATGATAATAAAGAAGAACAAGAAACCTGACCTCCATTGTTCGAAAGGTGGATAACGCTATCCACGGATAAATCACTATCCACCGGATAAACAATAGTAAAACAAATTGAGTTATCCAGTGGTTATATTATTGCAATTCTCGCAAAGTGTGGATAATTTTGGTTTCTGTTTCTCGAAAGTCCTGAAAACGTTTCGGGCCCAAAAAGCCATTTGTGAAACTGCCAACAGCTTGTTTTGGAAAGCCGATCTTTTAACATGTTTTCAAGCCAACTAAAAGAAACATATCTGTGAAGTTTGGCGAGTTAAATCCTCTCCTTTCTTGAGATACAGAGGGAAATGTGACACCCCAAAATGGCCCGTAAAGTTTCGGGACTTTCGAGAACAGGTGTCTGGCTTCTGGCTCCAGGTTCCGGATTTCGGATTCCGGATTCCAGAATTTCTGCTTTTTTCGATGCCCGCGTTTTCATCGCTCAGTCATTTTCTTCAGCAGTACCATGGACGACAAAGAAAATACCTCCAGGCTAACGGATTCTTTAGCACATGGAATCGGAAATGGCGACACTTCGCAACCGAAGAACAAAAATGGAGTTTTTAAGGAGCATTTGACTTCAGCAGGCTTAACCGTTCCTCCAAGTGGGTTTTGTGGCCGCTTTTTAACTCGCGGACTGATTGTTCTGTTGATATGGGCTGTGTTGTGGTCAATAATTGGCAACGATGCTTTACCTGGTGGAAATATATTTGGTATATACATTGTTGTAGTTTCTGCTAGTCTTTTCGGTTTTATAGTGGGTAAAATTCCATATCTTCGCCTTCCACCGTTATTGGGTATGCTCTTAGCGGGATTTCTATTGCAGAATGTTCGAGGGATTAATTTGGCTCGTTCCATTGACAAGCGTTGGTCTTCAACTCTACGGAGCATGGCTTTGGTGATAATTCTTATTCGTTCGGGTCTTGGATTAAATACTTCTGCGCTAAGAAAACTGAAGTTTACTCTTGCTCGATTAGCGTTTCTTCCTTGCATATTTGAAGCAGTTTCTGCCGCGGTTCTTGTGCATTTCCTGTTAGACATGAAGTGGCTTTGGGCCTTCCAGCTTGGGTAAGTTTGATATTTCTGCATTGTGCAGTGTACATAGATATTCACCATCATACAATTCTGCGTAACCGAGTCTCTGTAGATCATAGACAGAAACTTACGAATGAAACGTATACAGTAAAAACGATTTCATTTTAAAGCTGGCTTATTAAAGTCATCTGACGTATTGGCATAATAGAATCTACAAGCTTTCCATGGTCTGCCATTAGGGAGTCATGAGATATACCATGTGGCGGCATCTGCCTGCGCATGATGACTCTCTTGATCTCTGACGTCCAAATGGAGAGCTAGGCCAATTGTAGCCTATAGGTGGTTTGCAACCAATCTCTAGTGAGTCACGGATAACAATGTACATGTACAAATTGCGGTGGATGAACAAAAGGAGCTAATGTTTTGTTTTCTTCCATTGATATGGCAGCGATGACGTAAAATGAAAACCACCTGTGACCATTGCCTCAAATAATATTGGACTCATCACTCACCTGTCATCTGTTTGAGAGGATTACCCTGCCCAGTTAGGTTTTACACCCGCAATGAGCTGGACCATCATATTTGAATTGGCTCATTGCACTTTAGGCTGGGAATAATTTATTGTAACCATGATAGACAGGGTTTTTCCTAGTTCTTTGATTGCAAATAGCAAAGGTAGTGCAAATTTGTTTTTCAACAGAGATCTATAAAACTTTATGGTTTTTCTGGATTGAAATCATTTTGCGTTGCCATTAGCCTCCATGAGTCTGTCCTGCAGCTCACTAGCACCAGAACTAGAAATCACCAGTTCATACTGGTTTCACTCCTGTTCTGGAGCACCCAGACTTTTTTTAGAGTACAATTGTCCAATGTCAAATGTTATAGATAAAATAAATCTAGGAAAAATATTGAACTGCAACGTATACTGTATATATGTACTGTACCAAATACGTAATCAAATACGTGAGATAAGGGATCTTGCAAGCTTTAAATGTGCGATATCATAGGACACATTTTACCTCGCTAGGGCACATTTTAACATGGCTTGTTCATATTATTATATAGTAAATTCGGCTTGTAACTAACTATTACTATTGTTTAAATTTCTTTGCCATAATATGATATCTAGCGCGAAGTTATCCCTATTACATTAGTCTTTTTAAAATTTATATCTTGAAATTCTTGTAATTTTTAGCATTTATACTTTGTAATTCTTACACGGCTTGTCAGAAAACCAGCTTGCTGAGCCATTTACCGTGTTCTAAATAAAGTTGATTGATTGATTGATTGTACCCATCACCTCCTGAGCCCTCCACCCCCCACGCCCCCCCTTCCTCCCGTTCCTCTAAAGACGCGTAAAATCATCTGGCAAACAAAAAAAGTGAAATCTATAAAGTTTCACTCTTAGGAGCCCTTGAGTTAAAGACATTCTTTAAAACCTAAAATTAAAAATTCATTTTGACAATTTAACCCTTTGACATCCAAACCGGCCTAAACCGGCCAGACTTGGTATTTTACTGTCTAACGCCAGACGATTTTACTCGTCAGTGGAGAACCCCTGGGAGTCAATGGGTTAGCAATAGACGGTTTAACTCTACTCCAACCAGGCACCAAGTTAATAATTAACATTGAAACCCTTGAGTGGAGTGACGAAGCACTTACATACTTTCTTATGCATACAAAGTTTTGGATGGTCAATATAATATTATATCCATGCAACTCAGATTTTATTCTTGAAATCAGTTTTGTCCAAGCTGCTGTTTCTCTTGCTGTGGTGATACCATGTTTGCTTGAATTGCAAGGTCAACATTATGGAGTAAACAAAGGGATTCCTACTCTGGTCATGGCCGCGGCATCTTTTGATAATGTTTTTTGTATAAGTGCATTTGGAGTTTGCCTTGGAATAGCATTTGATTCAGGTCAGTGTAGCCTGCACTTCGAATTATGTTTGCTGATAAAAATTTACATGTAAGGTGTATGACAACTGCAGACTGTAGACTGCCTACAAATATTATTGAATTCAACAGCATTTAAGTCTAATTAGCACTCATTTCAAATAGTGCTGTTAAACACTTATTTACACTTATAAATGTGAGTCAGGGTTAGGTTAGGGTTAGTCAGCGGTTTGCGATCTGCAGTCTGCAATTGTTGACGCCGATAAAGTTGTTATAATCTAGAGGTCTCTTTATATAATTATACAAACTGCATCTTTAACAATTAAGAGGTGTAGTGTGTGGACAATCTACAAGGTACTGTGCATTGTAAGAATGAATGCTTGAACATGGCGCAGACACTTGATGGAATGCTATTTCAAAACATGAATCATCAATGACATGATAAATTATTGCTTTTTCTCTCTTCTGTTAGGTAATTTGATATTCAGCATATTTCGAGGACCAATCGAGTTGTTACTTGGTATCACTGTTGGATGTCTTGTTGGTGTCCTGTGTTGGTTCATTCCCAACAAGAATGACAATGTACATACAAGAATCTCTTTTCCATTGTGATTGTCTTGTAGAAAAGTAGTTTTTTACATCATGTTCAGTGATACATCTACAATTCAAGGTCTATGATAACTGCAGACTGCTGAGACTGCAGATTCCAGACTGTAGACTGCCTAAAACTTGTGCCGATAAACAGTATTTATAAGTTTAAGCACCCATTTTTGAATAGTTAGCTTTCAATAACTGTGATTTAGGGTTAGTCTGCAGCCTGAGGTCTGCAGGCTGCAAGTATCAGACACCACTCAATTCATTGGTTTGTAATTTTTGGCCTTAATGGTTTATATTTGTATACTGTATGTCAATCAGAGTGACTACTAAGGAGACAAATAACAGGACAAAATTACCCTGAGCTCATTGTTTAGGAAAGTGTTATTAAGGGCTGAGAGATTTAGGGTACACTTTATCGGGACTTTGTTTTTAGTTACAGAAGTTTGTTAAATTAATGTTCCACTGTTGTTGTTGCAATTTGTACATGTACAATGAGGGGTTCCTCAAAGTATAAACATGGCATCTGACAGGATGCGGCGATGCGGATCAGGATAATTCACTGAAATCCACATCTTCCACATAATTTCGATATTTTCCGCAAAAAACAGAAGAAAAACCTGATATTAGTGATAAAGCAGCTCCTTAACATCCTCAAAAACATAAAAGCTGAAGAAATTGACTGTTTTGAAACGCTTATTTTCCTGAACATTGAAGAAAACACACCATTTCGTTTGCAAGATGAAAGTTCGTAAGAAAGATCGTAAGCAGTTTTCGCGCGTTGTTGCATGTTGATTTCTTTGGCAAGGCTTTACAGATAATTATTACTGTTTTGAATGAGCTTATTTTAAACAATAATACTATTATTACATGTAGTTTCTTTTAACATTCTTAGATTTTGCTGGACGGTATAATATGGACACATTTTTTTTCCTCTCTCTACAGGTTAATCTTCCTCACAACAGACTTGTGATACTGCTGTGTTTTTCACTTCTTTCTGTTTTTGGTAGTAATGTAGCAAAATTCTCTGGTGCAGGAGCTCTGGGTGTGCTAACCATGTCAACAGTTGCAGCCTATGGATGGACTCCCATAGGAAAGGTTTGCAGTAAAACCAAGTATGCTGTTATTACAAGCTAGTGTGAAAGAGAGCATTAATTTTTTGTGCCATTCTACATGTGCATGGAGTTTTCTTTCTCTTTTCAAAGTCTTTGATCTTCAGGGGCAGCGGCTGCACTGTAGTTGGTCAAAGGCTGATTAACTTTTATCCGCTTTTAAGTAGTACAAGGTTTGAATCTTGCATATGTTGAAAGAGTATTAACAACACAATTTTATGCTGAAGGAAAGCAAAAGCTTATATGAAAGGCATAATTAAAGGCTAAAAATCCCAAGGAAGCCTGCTTTAAAAGTAAATAGACTGTAATTTAAATTTCCAGTAATCCAGGATTGGCCTTGAATGTGGAATTAAAGTGCTTATAGCTGTTTCTTTTTTTCAAAAGAAAATTTTTTTTTTTTCATTGTGCATTAAGGACCAAGTTTTGCCAAGGTTTACTACAGTTGACTTTTCAGGCAATCTGTTATACTTGGTTTTTCTAGTTGTCTGCATTGTTTATTGGATACCAGGAACATTCCATCTTAGTGTAATTACATTGATGATTATTGAAAATTCTCTGTGCTGATTGGCTGCACTTGTGGTGATTATTACGCGATAATCTTCAAAATGGCCGCAAGCCATTTTGAGGAATAGACAGACGAAAAAATTAATATTATTGTTTAATAAAGAAAATGCATATTTTCCAAAGTTAATTATCACCTATACAGTCTTAGTTTTGATTCACCGATATTTATGTTGCCTTCGCCTAACAATAATAATAATAATTGTGAAAATTTGTTGACCCCTTCACTCCAAGAGGTTTCCCATTTGCCAGAGTATGAATCCATTCCCAGTTTTCAGATGATGTGATGGCTGCCATGTTTGTGCCCCTCAACAAGCACTTGGTGTCCAACAGAAATCCTGCTGGTCAACTCAAATGCAAACCCTTCCTTCTGTTTTGTGGCAAATCATTTGAGTGAAAAAATGCAGAGTATTCCTATTAGCATTAGTTTATTATCTGGACAAGAACTAAGCAAAGAAAGAAGCTGTGAAATTAGCAAAGTAAGAAAGTAATATCACACGTGTGATAAACGATTTTGATTGTGAACGATATTTTTTGACACGTTTTCAATTTGCACTGGTTTTCAACGAGAGCATTTAAGTTTGTTAGGCAATTAAAGTGAAATAAATAAGGCAATATACAGTTTTTAGGAACAGTTTCATTAATGACTTTTATATTTTTTCCCTCTTACGGTTTTAAAACTATACCGGAAGATTTAAAAATTATCACATTACCCGCACCTTCCTATAACCCGCACCAAGAACTGTTTGTGGAAAAATTAACACATTACCCGCGGGTAATCGCCCGGAAATTACAGTATTCAAATTATTCTGTAAATATGCTGAAAGCATAAAATGTAACTTGTTTTAAGGGATATCTATTAATTGTCTTTGTCGGTCAGGCTCCAGTTGCTATGGTGATGTCCCTTGTTTGGCAGTTGTTTGAACCTTTGCTGTTTGGTCTTGTTGGGGCTGAAGTCAGTGTAGCTTACATGAACACAAAGGTTGTTGGTGAGTCTCACTCTGAAAATACTTGACATTGCTCACTACAAAACCAAAACCTCTTTATTGTTTAAATTTATTGCTTATGTAAGTATACAGGTAGGTTTGATAATGCATAAGCAAAAACCAACAATAAAATTAAGCTAAGTTCAGAGATGATTAAAGTGACTCTCAGAAAATTTAAATGAGAGATAATTAATTTATGCAATGTCACACTAGGTACAGGTCACTGGTCACAAGTCACAGGTCAATGTTTTACCAATACAGAAAGAATCCTAAACATTCATTAAAGTTAACCTTAGGCCTAAACAAAAGTTTTTAGGCCTAATGTTAGCATTGATAAACGGTTAGGGTTGTTTCTGTGTTGGCAAAAAAAATGACTTGTGGCTTGTGACCTGTGTTTTGTATTGGGACAGAACCCTATCCGAGTGAGACAAGGTGACAATAACTGCTTGGAGGTACGTTTGACTGTTTATTGTACAATGTATAATGCTAATAATACTGTCACCTGGTCTCCATGTCCATTCGAATTCTATCTAAGCAAGGCTATTTGCGTGAAATTGCATATATTCAGATAAACAGTATTATCTATCATTGAAATCCTCCATGAGCTACACTTTATTTCTCACAATTACTTTTATCATCTCAACTTGATAAGGGCGTCAGGGCCCTTCGGCTTGGTATTTGCTAATGTTGTCTGTCTCTTTATTTCTTTATTCTGCAGGAATGGGCATCGCAAATCTTGTCATCAGTCTGATAATTCGACTCGTCGCTACCTATCTCGGTTTACTTGGAAATGACCTCAACTTAAAAGAGAGGCTGTTTATTGCCATTTCATGGCTGCCAAAAGCTACAGTGCAGGTAGGTTCTAAACTAGATAGATTAAAATATATTTTGGCCATTTCCGAGTTCATGTCTGCCTCCTTTTTTTATGAAAATTAGTTTTTATTCATAAGTAAGGTAGAACTAATTACCATCAGAAAAACTTTGCCCTTAGACTCACTTTGAAGAGGAGGCAGACAAGAACTCGGAAATGGCCTATTGGGTGCGAAATAAATAATCGGTACATTCGTAGCTGTGGCTCTCGTAATAGAACTCGAGATTGTTTGCACGCAGTCGTCGCTGCTATGAACTTTCGATTACACTGTACTTCGTCGCCGAGAGGGGTCCTCTGCTGCAAGCATGAATGTCTTACAATTGCCTTTACTTTCTCACTCTTACTGCTCTTCAAATGCTGCTTCAGCCCGTGGTGGTTTAAGTACTTGTTTAGTTCTGGAACAGGTAGCTTTTTAAGCTTCGTTACATCTTCGCACAGCTCAATCCAAGGATAATCCTCATATGATTTATCTTTTGCCTTCCTACTTTCTTTTGCCGTTTCTTCTGCTCTCTTTTTCCTTTTAACTTCCATCACTTCAAGATGCTGAAGATAATCCACCGAAAACGTTTATTTGACAATTATCTGCAAACGGAGCAACGCTTTCTGCGTCAGATAAAACCAGCCTGCCATTTCCATGGTCTAATTCTCTTCCCCAGTGATGTTCCCCAATGCCTTGTGTACACTCCTAGTCTGACCGTCCCGGAAGAATGTATTAAAGTTGAGCATGTTGCCATGTCGTTATTTAGACGAGATGGGCCAGACATCGCACAGCTCTTGGAAGGAAATTAGTTCACCAATGCTGCAAGAAGCAGAATCACCACCAACCTTAAGCAGCAAGTCAGAGACTATATTTATACCTTAATGTACCCTGAAGAGTACACTCTGACTGAAAGCATTGCTGAAAATGGACTTCTGTAGCAGCACAAGCAGCGAAGTAGAGCTCTACGACAGTGAAGATGAAGATGAGTGCCAGTAAGAGTTGCATTAGAAAATAACAGTGTTTAAAGTTCTCTTTAGTGGCTACAAATAGTTGTTGTCGTCAACGTTATTTTAAAGCAGAAGGAAAGTTTGTAATAAATTTGTATCCTGCCTTCTATGTTTGTTCTATAGCATTTTTGAAATATTAAAATATTATGCCATTTCAAAGTTTTACTAAAATATCTCACGTGACCCCCCTTTTTCCTTTATTTTTTTTAGCATGCCGCCCTCGAAAGCAGTTTTTTTCGCATGCCCTCCCCCCTAAATCCCACCAGCCCCCTTCACTCCCCCCCCCCCCCCCCCCCCCCACCTCATAAAAATGAACGGTCCCTTAGTATGATTTTTCCCATGAGAGATGAGCGGTTCTCTGCAAAACGACGACACCTAAGGTGTTGGCGACAACGTGAGCATGCAACAAAAAATCTTTCTTTGAGGCTCTATTTTCAATCTGAAACCCGTCGAACCCGGCAATTTCTTTTTAGGATACTTCGCCCAAATTGTAGGACGTGAACGAGAGGAATAATCGCGAAAAACTTATGATAATGCAAAGTTATGTATTAAAATTGTAAAGTGACGTTTTCGTCGTCGCCGCCGTCGCCGTCGTAGATCTTAAGGTAGGGAGCTTACGAAACGAGGACGACGACGGCTACGATGACTTCATTTTAAAATACGAGTTCGCGTTATTCATATCACTACGAAACTATTTCATGTCGTTTCGCGTTAAAAATGTGTAGTAACTGTCGAGGAATTAAACTGGTATGAGTGAGTTGGAAGCGTGGAGAGAGAACTGAAAATTCATCGTCATGTGCTAACGTCCTCCACAGAACCTTGAATTTGATCATTTCACGTCGTCATTTAGGAGATGACGCCAAAGAAATGTACCAAAATGTAAAACGCACGTGCAGAGCGTGCAGAGCCATTGTTTTTGCTCACTAAACCTATTGTTTTGTTTCGTAAGCTCCCTACTCTCTAACAAGCAACGACGACAACGACGGCAACGAAAACATCCTCTCACAGTATAAATTCTTGTTATAGTAATCACTTCGTGACTGTTTCTAGCCTGAAATCATACCCTTGTTCCCTACGTTTCATTTCGGCCAAGGAGGGACTTTTCGCCCCTTCTCTAAAGAAAAAACGCCCGATCGCAGGTCAGATTATCTGAACGCTTTTAATATGATGAAATGTGTGATAGTTCCTCATGAACAACACTGGTCGCAAGGGCGCTTAATTTAGGGGAGAAAATGAAAATTTATATTCATGTTTTGACGTCCTTTCATTAAACCTCAAATTTGGCTATTTTACGTTGTTGTTTTGCAGACGACGGGAAAGAAATGAACAAAAGTGAAAAACGCACGTGCAGGGCGTGCTATTGTTTTTGCCCACTCAATATGCAAATTTGTGACGTTCTCGTTGTAGTCGCCGTCGTCGCTGCTTAAGTGACATTTTCCACAATTGATAAAAATAGATTGTAACTTCTTATTACATAGCATTATGCGATTGAAATGCGGACAAACATCGAAAAAATGCGTTTGTCGTTGTCCGCATATTAATCTAGGATAAAACTTTCTGCAAAATTTAAAAAAATTCTCTGGAGCAGAGATTCATAGCCACCTTTGCAACTGAAGAATTTTAAAGTGGCTCTGAATCCGCTCCACAGAATTTTTTTAAACTTTGCAGAGAGTTTTGTCTTAGCCTGCTAATCACTTTTCAGCAATAAAAAATGGGGGTCACCAAAGTTGATTTTTGAGATACTGTACAAGCGTTTAAACACAAAATATAGGGCGTTGTTAGATGGTTCTTTTGTTGCCATGATTTTTTTATTACGTCACACCAATTTGTGCGTCTTATTACGCAATTATTGTTTGGCAGTGTATCAGCTCTCGCAAGTTACTTATTTTTTGAAATTGTAGCAACTGCTATTGGTCTGATTTCTAAGTCATCGTTTCTACTCCTTGGTCTCCTATTTTCGATTTCTTTGTAGCAAGCCAATCAAATTTTACCTCACGAAATCTGCTACATGACCTGATATTTCAGCCAATCACTTTGCGTTGAAATGCAAAAAAACAAAAAACACCCTGCACTGCTCTCCTTGTGATTCATATATAAATGCTCGTGACCTTTTCCCATTTATCACCATAATTTTTAATTTGTCTCTTTACTTAATTGATTCAGGCTGCCATTGGTTCTGTTTCCTTGGACATAGCACGACAGAAAGGATTTACTGGACAGATTGAAGAAGAGTATGGAATACAGGTTGAATATGTATATTTAGTGTAATCAGAAACACACGAAGCGTTTAATTTGCAACTCTTTTCCTTGGAACAAAGCTGGGGATTCTAAGACACCAATTTTGTGCCCAAATATGGACAAAAATAATATCGAAGCTACACTCGCGGGAAAATGCACGAGCTACGTTACATCCAAATACGGAAATGTTTAAGCGCAAAAAAACCCTAACTCTGAACCAGAGTTAAACGCTTAAAGGTCATGAGCTTCTAGTATAATTACATAGGTGATTATTGAAAATTCTCAGCGTTGATTGGTTACATTTGAGGTGATCATTACGCGATAGTCACCTACAGTGTAAGCGGTTTTTTCAAAATGGCCGCAAGCCGTTTTGTGGAGGTGACGAATAAATGAATTGCTTTAAAGAAAATGGATATTTTTCAAATAATCACCTATGTAATTACGCTAATATACAATTATTCACCGTAGGCTCGGTGAATATCGGTGAATAATTGTTAAATATATGTAAGTTCGCCATTATTCCATCTTGTTCACGTTAACGCGTCGATCTTGCGTCATCAAGTTTTGATATGACTTCTAGTTTGAAACGTTTTGCTTCTGACAACAACAACAAGAGCTTCTGGTGCCCTTTAGGATTGTTTTTTTAATTTAATCGGCGAATTCCTCTTTTCTTTTTACCAGTTGGCCTTACCCCTCGGGGTGGGGGTGTACCCGTTGTCATCGTCTTTTCTGAAGAGTTCATTATCAATAGGACAGGTAGTTAACATAACTTTACTTACCTATTAAACTGATTTGTTTTATTTCATATGTTATGACAGATTTTGACGATTGCTGTCCTTGTTATTCTCATAACATCGCCTATTGGAGCAATCGGAATTGTTGTAGCTGGACCAAGAATGTTACATCGGAGCCCTCGAGAGGAATTCGACAGCGCTCTTCATGAATCTCCTGGGGTTAAAGTTGAAAGGAAAGAAAACAGAGTTCTCGAAAGTAGCGTCTGAAAAAAATGCAATGCCTTTCAAATGTCTTTATGAAGTATCATCTTTTTTGGCTTCGTGCTCCTTGTCAATTAACGTAAGACACAAATCTGTGTGGGTGATTTTCAGATATTTTAAATGTACACTTGAGTCTTCATGAACAAATATGTAATTAAAGGAAGAGAAGAAAATGAGCCAATAAACGCATGATAGAGAAATATACAAAGCCGAATTCACAGAAAATCCACTTCAAGTCAGTTTTATCAGTTTATCAGTATCCAACTATTTTTTGACTCAGTGATGCACAACAAACTGACTTGTCATCTGTCTAGAAAATGAAGTACACATAAAGCCGCAGAAATCCCGTCTGCGATTCAAGCATTCTAGAATTTTTTATTAACTTGCCGTTCGGCCCCTCAATTTCGTTAGTAAGATGTAGTTACTATGACAGGCCCCTCCTGGGACATCATTCATCCTACCACCGCCGAATTATCTGGGAAGATACCCATCCAAGAAAAACAAGGCCCTTGCAATGAATAGGGCTTAAATCCGCCTTCTTCAATTTTTGTCTTAGTCATTCCGAATATATGTTATGTGTTCAAGTGAATCTATCATGATCTTCGAGTTATGAACGCAATTTTAGCAGTTGCGCAAAGAAGCCTGAAAAATTCAGGACTTCAGCGGGGTTCGAATCCGTGACCTTGCGATACCGGTAGCCACTGATGTTGGGAGCTGGTCATATGTGGATTCATTTGTTCCCGTGATGAATGAATCAATGAACGAAATGATATATGAAATGAACAGTACATTGAAGTGCGGATTTGAAATCAAGCCAAGCTATGATCCTCGCAGTCCTGAATTTTTCAGGCTTCTTTGCTCAATTGCTAAAATTGCGTTCATAACTGCGAGGATCATAGCTCCACTTTATTTCATATCCCCAGTTCAATATGATTCATTTCATATATCATTTTGTTCGTATGTTATGTATGTTATTATGCATGCGCTTCCGTAAATCTCACCTAATTTACTCACAATAGGTTGATAATAAATTTTAATAATGTTCTCTTGACGGCGTGGTCACTTACTCTCCGAACACAAATCTCCCCTTTTCCTACACAAGGGAGTTGGTTACACGGATAAAAGACCTTTTGTTTCGCAGCCCTTGTAGGACTAGCTCGTCACGCTACAAACGATTACATGCGCACAACAAATACCACTTGCGTTACTATGAAAACTACAAAATCTCCGACATGCGCATTGGGAAGGGACGAGAAAGGAGCATCAAAAGTACCAACAAAAATTTAAACAGTTTTTAAGAATCCCAACTGGATTGTCACTTATCCACGTACAAATCATCGGAAGAATCGAAGGAAAGAGACCCTAGAACAACTCGAGCTTGCGACCGCATCGATTCTCATGATTTTGAATCCGGTGACGTCACTACTTGGCCTGCCGGTATTTCCCTGAGATCTCAAAGCATTCCGGCTACGAATCTGCGATAAGTAGATGGAGTTCAGGTTTGAAGTGCAATCTTCCTTTCGAAACTGGCCATCCGACGGGAAAGGATGTCAACAGGAAAAGGACTGAGAGATCAATACAGCAAATCACATTTTTACAGCAAAGGAAACTGATCTTGGTGACTAAAACATGTTTTAGTATATGAATTGATTCAACAAGAAACACGAACAGTTTTGACTCGGAAGCCACGCGGTCAATTACAGAATTTCTCGTGCGGTCAATTACATAAATCAAACTCAATCCAAGGAACAAGGCTTTACAGCCGTAAAGAGAAAATCAACTATCATAATGGACTTTCTTCGTGAAGGGAAAGACCTAAATTCTAGAGCTGAAATTGCCAACAGGTGTAAGTGGACCGTGCTCCCAATCTCGTTCCCAGAGGCCGCGATCCCGCATGACAAAAGGGACTCCTGGGGACGAGGTTGACCTTGCTCCTAGAATCATACATACATACATACATACATACATACGTACGTACGTACGTACGTACGTACGTACGTACGTACATACATGTACATACATCTTTATTTAACAATGAAGGTTAAACGTGCCTCGGCAAGACCGATGTCATGCTCTGGACCTGCCTAACTACAGATAATTCAATACCATCACATTAAACTATAAAAACAAATTTAGGAAAACAAAGTGTAAGTTTCTTTTTAATTACAATAAAATTAGATAAATTAAATACAAAACAAATAATAAATTCGTATCAAAAAGTATAAAAAGTCATTATATATCATTATAATAAAGTTTCTATATAACGCGCGCTCTCATTGGTTTAAACAGCGTGCTTTATGAGAGTACAAAGCACGGAACAAACGAAAGCTCACGCCATCATCCGCAGAAACGCCAGATGAATTTCCGAATTTTACCTTGGGTATTATTGAAGCTGTCAGTTAAAGGCTTGCTCAGATATTCTGTCAAGTGCTTTGGATGGAAGACCTCAACCGTCGCCCGGTCCAGCAGTTCTTTCAAGCTCAGAAAGTCCTCACGCTGGAGTTCTTCATTTACAAAATTCCCAACAGGTTTTCAGATTCCAGCCGCAAGCAGTGAACAGTTTGTTTTCCAGTTGTCATGTCGGAAACGTGCAGGTTTTCATGGGCAACAATTCGGCCGGTTTTCACTGAACTTAATCATTTAGATCCTCTTTTTTGCTGTTTTTTACGGACTGAAACCGAACATTGAGACACTTGTTTTTCCATAAATTCGAATTTTGTGTGATTTCTGTCAAGCCACTTTCCAGTTGATTGATGTTTTGACAAGCCTTTGTTTCATTAACCAATCAAATAATCTTAAACATTCTTACAAGCGCTCTGATTGGTCCAAAGTAGCGTGCTTTATCAGAGTATAAAGCACTGTGCTGACGACATCTCAGTTCGCCACAAGCAGCGCGCGCTTTGAAAATAAAGTAGAATTTTTGAAGAAAATTACTTGTTTTTTATCATAAAACAAATAAAGAAGCCTTGACTGTGCTCTGTTCTGTTGTAAAGCACTTAGGAAGCGGCTAGAGCACTCAAGAAGTAGGGAGAAACACTCGCCTATCGGCTCGTGTTTCCCCCTACACTTCTTTCATGCTCTAGCCGCTTCCTGCGTGCTTTACAACAGAACAGAGCACAGTCAAGGCTTCTTTATTTGTTAATTGAAACACAGCAGGAACCTCTGGTAAAATTTATGCTGTTTAGAAGATGCTTGTTCGCCTTAAGTCCAATCTTAAACGATCTCAACTTTGCACATTCCTTGACATGATGCGGAAGAAGATTCCATGCCAAGGCATGCCTGTGTTTAACAGAAGACCTGCCAATTTCAGATCTTGGTCTTGGCACTTCTAAACGGTAAGAGAATTCCTTAAGCTGTAATTTATTTTTACCTTAGAAATTAAAATGTTTAGATCCTCCGTATTTGAACTATGATAAGATTGATAGGTCAGAACCAGCAGTCTCTTAACATAATAGATAGATATTGCCTCAATTTTTGATCTCATCTGCTGAAGTGGTCATAGGTAGCTTACAAACAACCCTAATTGCTCTCATATGAATACGTTCGATATCCCCCATAAGTGACGGGGAAACAGAGCCCCAGACAACAATATTATATACTACACTAGGAATAATTGAGTTAAAATAAATAGATTCCAAGGTGGACTGAGGCAGGAATTTGATTCGTTTCAGAACAGCCAATTTCTTGCTAAATAAATCACAAACATTTCTAATATGATCCTGCCAAGATAACTTATTGTCAATAGTTAAGCCAAGACACTTAGATGAAGACTTGAGCTCGATGGTCGTAGTGGCGTATCTTAAAGCTGGCAGAGGGCCTATAAAGATTGATCTAGATATTATCATTGCTTCAGTCCTTGATTTATGAGCAATTAGTCTGTTATCTGCGCACCATATGTGTAGCTGAGATAGAATACATTGAAGTGAAGAGATGACCGTACCTGTATCCTTACCAATAGTAAAAACTGTTGTGTCATCAGCAAACATATAGAGGTTACCATACGATGTAAATTCAGGCAAGTCATTAACATATATTGAGAACAATCTAGGCCCCAGGATGGACCCTTGGGGCACTCCATACTTCAGAGGTTGAAGGGCAGATTTCTTTCCAGAGATCTGGACAAACTGATTTCGGTTTGACAAATGGTTGGCAAGCCAGTGGCTTTCAGTTTTGCCAACAGGATTGAATGGTAAACAGAGTCAAAAGCTTTGCGGAAGTCAACAAATAGTACTCCCACTACCAGACCTTGATCCAGAGCTGACTTCCAAGTTTCTGTCATATGAAGCAAGAGACCCTCAGTTGAACGATTTTTTTAATAAGTTGTGGGACTGCAAATGGTCATTTATGGAATTGCACACCACAGCCTCAAGAATTTTTCCAGGTATGCTAAGCAGAGAAATCGGTCTGTAATTGTTCACGTCACATGGTTTGCCTTTCTTGAACACAGGAGTGACACGAGATAGTTTTCAATCACATGGGAAGGAGGCACTAATCAAGCTCTTAGTGGGTGTAAGCTCTGGGTAACTAGTTCAGACGATACCATGAAAAGGTCCCTAGGTGAGACCAAATCTGGACCCGTGGCCTTCTTAGGATTTAATGCCTTCTGGGTATTACTCTTGACTAGCTCCCAATTAAAATCAGTGCAATCTTTAGTAGGAGTATTCCTAGTAACCAAGGTAGATAGGGTTGACTTGTCTAGAGGATTTAACGTTGTTGTTAGGCTTTCAGTAACATTGATGAAAAGATCATTAAAATGATCTGCTTTCATTAGATCATCAGTTAATAGTTTGTTATTGCAATCCATAACTAGACCAAACTTGGATACTTTGTTTTTCCTTAGCACCTGGTTAGTCAGCCTCCAGAATTCTTTAGGATTGGTTGATTTGTTAAATTGATCTTTCCAGTAAGCAGTTTCAGCCTTCTTTAACAGATTTTTTACCTCATTTCTTTTCTCTCTATACTGGCTCCATTTAACTGGATCTCCAGAGGTTTTAGCCTCATATAAGAGCTTAAATCCTTTGTTCATTTCTTTCCTAATGGAAGAATCAATCCATGGGAGGGAATTAGGTCTGAGCTTTGCTTTCCTAGATGGTAAATGGTGATCCATAATATCCTTAATTGCATAAGTAGTTCCAGACGAAGTGGCAATCATCAATATCATCAATGAGTACCAGCATGCATAGACTGCTTAGAAGCGGCTGCCATTTGCGCCTGTATATGCTTCCAGTTCGCTGGGAGTAAATTGATCATTGTAAAGCGCCTTTGAGACGTTTGTGATAAAGGCGCTATATAAATGCACCACTTTAAATGCACCACTTTATCATCAAACAAACCCACAAGGTGCCAAGGAGCATGCTCGAAATTTTTTATCCACTTGTTTATATTTCTTTGTCGAAATCACCAGTGGCTTAGGATTGCTTCTAGCCACTTTAAAGACAGCAAAAACTCAGATGGTGGTCAGATATTCCCAACTCTATGGAACCAGATGTTTGAATTTTCACCGGCTGGCTTGTAACTATATATGAGATCAACAAGAGACTTAGAATCGAATGTTATGCGTGTAGGGCTGTTAACGCTGTTCTTAAGACCAAAACTGCGCAAAATCTGGGATTCATTTGAATCTAGACTGGGAGTCATGTTACAGTTAAAGTCGACTACCTAGATAATATTTTTCCTTTTCATCCAAATCTCTGAGATTCGATTTCTAAAAACATCAAAAAAGGAACAATCACTTGGAGGTCTATAAATGCAGCCAACCAGAAAAGACTGTGATCGCATAGTAATATAACATTCAACCAAGCGGCTTCCAAATTAGGGTGGTCCCATGTGGTAACTTTGTATGAGCAACAAGACTTTCTTTGTAGTAGATTAAGACACCACCGCCATGGTTGTTACGGTCATTTCTCACTATGTGGAAGCCGAGAATCCTGATCCAATTGTCAGTTATGCTCTCATTTAGGTGGGTCTCTGTAATGCCAAGAATATCAAAATTGACAACCTATAATAATAGCTGGATCTCCGGAAGTTTATTAACCAGGCCATTGATGTTTAAATGGCCGATTTTAAGATTTATATCTCCCATCAATTGTCGAAGAGAACTCAATGGATCTATAAGCTCCTGGATATCACTGCCTGTAGTTTCGTTGGTAGCGGAAATGCGGGGGCAAGAACCGGTGAGAGTTTGCACTATCTGAACACAGAGAGGACAGACCCAGTCAAAGGAAACCATATTTTGAAGAACTTTAAAATCCCTCGGCTTGACTTGGCCACATTTAATGTGGCACCACTCGTGGCACTGATCACAATTAACAGCTCGGTGATTCCGAGCAACAGTCTTGGAGCAAACGGAACATTTGGAAGCATTCGTGACAGGACCAGGATTAGGGGAAACATCACTACTAACAAGGAGACAAGCCTGCTGAAAACAGCTATCAGAATTTGCGTAGTAGCGAATCCTTGACTGTAAGAAACCTCTTCCACGTGTCGCTGTAGCAAAATGGCGGACTTGTATCCACAGCGGGGAATGCTTGTAATTTGCTGAAACTGCACCAGTGAAAAGGTCAAACTTTGCAAAATGAAATGGTGGAGCCCTTGGAAAGCAGGAAAAGTCATTTTCTTCTCGAAAGAGCAAAAAGTAAGCAGCTAGAAGCAACAGAAAGCGAGAGCAGTGAAATTCACGACCGCACGCACGACCGCACGCACGAGACGGGAGGTCGTTCGAGGTCGGTTCGGGAGGTCGGGAGGTAGGGAGGTCGTGAGTTCGACTCCGGCCGGACCAACACTCAGGTCTTAAAAATAACCGAGGAGAAAATGCTGCCTTTGTAATTACATCCGCAAATGGTTAGACTTTTAAGTCTTCTCGGATAAGGACTATAAAGCGTAGGCCCCGTCTTACAACACTTCAATGTTCATAAAATCTGTAGGACGTTTAAAAAGATCCCAGACACTTGCCGAAAAGAGTCGGGCGTGATGTTCCCGGTGTTGTTGTCTGGTCTTTCCGTCACCAATGTGGTCGGCTTGGCGTAATCTTCTGAATGGGCTACTGGTCGAAGAGGCCACATAACAGCAAAACAGACAGTGGTCAAATTGAAGGAGTCGCAGAATCAATGTCATGCAAATATTCTTCACGAAAACCACTTAGCAGAGAGATGCACAACGGAATATAGCGATGATATTACCAGCTGGCAGCTGCGTCCATGTACCCCAAGCTCACGGAGTATCGTTGTTGCGTTACATAAATTTTATAAGGGTTTGTATCGGTAATTTAGCGATCGTTATTTAGGGCATTAAAATAGAAAAAAAAATACACCAGAATTTCTCACAGCAGATCGATCACATAACAATAAATGGACTCTTTATCGGAAAGCATTCATGCATCACAACAAGAGGCATAGTGTGACGCCAGATGTCACGTATTGTGACAAAATCCAAAATTGAAACTTCCTTATTTCTTAAAAAAAAAAGGAGGACATGCTATCAAGCTTAAAACAGGCCAGCAGATATATTTTTAAAATACCTTTAACCTGATGAAGGAAAGGTCTAAAAATTCTTAATTTTAGTTTTTGCGACGTCATGTAAAAACCAAGAATTGAATCAGGAAGCATTCATGCATCACACAGTAAGAGGCAGTGTGTGATGTATGTCTCATAAGCTGAAAACTCCGCTACGGTCGTCACACATCGGCTTGACGGACACAACGGACTAAGAAGCAAATTATCGTGAACATTTCTAGATTGCCTATCTAAACGAAGATGTCTGCAAGAGAAAATTGGCAAACAAAGAGGCCCACAGTTCGAGAAAGAACCATGTTTATGCTGAACAACGATCTTTTCAGCGATGTGAAGTTTGTGGTTCGTAAATCTAACAGCGATGACGAAAGTGAAAGTAAGCAAGTTATTCCAGCTCACAAGTTTGTGCTGTCGATTGGTAGTCCTGTGTTTGAAGCTATGTTTTACGGTGAGCAAGCGGAAACTAGTGGCTCCATTGAACTGCCTGACTGTGAATACAACAGTTTGTTGGAGTTGTTTCGTTTCATGTACAGCGATGAAGTGAATTTAAGCGGGAGCAATGTTATGGAGGTGTTTTATTTGGCGAAGAAATACATGGTGCCTTCACTGGTTGATAAATGCAGCGAATATGTTCAAAATAATTTAAACCCATCAAATGTCCTAAGCATCCTTCCATTGGCTGAGAAGTACGACGACAAAGCCTTGGTAGATCGATGTTGGAAAGTGATCGACACACAGTCGGAAGGAGTCGTGACGTCTGATGGATTTGCGGCAATTCAACACTCCTTGCTTGAGGCAATCATCTCAAGAGACACTCTTACCCTGACAGAGATCGACCTATTCAAAGCTGTTCACTTGTGGGCGACAAAGCAGTGCAAAAAGAAAGGCTTAGAAGCGAATGGTGAAGCAAAAAGAGGGATTCTTGGGGAAGCAGTAGTTAAAAAAATCCGCTTTCCCTTGATGAAAGAACACGAATTTGCAACCATTGTCCTTGATGCAAAAATCCTAACTCCAGACGAAGTAATCACCCTCGTAAAGTTCTTTAATTCAGGATTGGGAGTCACCCCAGTAGGATTTCCAGAGACAAAGCGGTCAGGTTTATCCCCTGTGTTTCGCGCTTGTGATAGATTTAACAACGTACAAGAATGTCAACTTTGGAGCGGCTACGAAAAAAGAAAGGACAGTCTTATTTTTAGCGTGAATAACAACATCAAGTTGCATGGAATGTGTTTATTTGGACGTATGAACAAAGACTATCACGTTAATTTAGTGATCAAGGATCTTCACACCTATTCCACTGTTAAAACCAAGACGGATAGCTTTAGGTCACAGCAAATGGAATGCAAATTTGGTCCTTACTTTGGGTTTGAAATTTTTTTAGACACGCCACTTGATGTGAAGAAAAACACCGATTATCAAATCGAAGCAGAAATCTCCGGGCCCACCTCTGTCAAGGGATACAACGGCCTTTCTTTGGTTGACGTGTCTGGCGTGCAGTTTACGTTTAAGGAAAGTGCACAGATCGGCAACGGAACAGGTCCTTCCTATGGTCAATTTCCCCGATTTGTGTTTTCTTTGTAAGATTTTTTTAAATTGCTTGTTCCGCTACATCTGACAGTCATAAAACAGCGTTTTCAAACTATCAATCATTAGCAAAAATGTACACATTTGCCACAAGTCTGACCCTAAAAGTAATACATGAAATTCGCAGACTTGTGACACAATTGTGACGTGTATAGTAAGTACCATGAATCACATTATTCATTACATTATTCGACCTGTATGTGAAAACCAACAACTTGCTCTTTAAAAGCCTATGAGAGGGCTAAGTGGGTTAAATAATGCAAGTACTGACACTTAGTTTTTAAAAAAGTCGTTAAGGTGCTAAATCAGACGACCATTTTTTTAGGCCAAGTAATGTAGATTTTTCGACACCCAATTCATGACTGAACAAAATGAGCTTTCAAAAGAAATTTGAATTTCTTCAAAGTTATTCTGAATTCTTTCTCTAGCTGCTAGTGGAAGTGATCATAAACTTAGTAGATCATAACTATTAAGTTTAACTCATCCGTTTATTTCTCCGAAGTATTCACAGCTATCACCAATTCACTTATAGGTTGTACATAAGTTGGGTTTTGCTTTTTCAAGAACCTACTTACGTTGCCAATCACGTCAGGGGCGGATCCAGAATTTTTCTTAGGAGGGGGTGCACAACTAAGGAATGACGTAGCCGACTGGTGACGTCTTTTTTGTTTTTTTGGCAGAATGGCAGTTGTATTAAAAAACAGTAGGTCATGTCAGGGGAAGGGTGCGCTCCCCCTGCACCCTCCCCAGATCCGCCCGTGCACTTCTTGTATTACAAGCACAGTTATCCACTAAATCAATTTCCTGTCTTGGTTGTTGAATAAAAATTCCTAATTTCCTTATCTTGTAAGATAATGCACCTGCCTAGTTCCCAGCAAAGTTATATCATATCGCGTTTGTTTAGCGGTTAATTGCTACATTTTTCTTCTAAAGACACTTGCATGGTTGTAAATGTCAGAGTATTCCGCTGTAGATACGAATCGTAAGATCAGTGGATGCACTGAGCTTCAAGCAGAGAGAAGTTAAAGGGATAAAATCAGTAAAATTCATCCAACTTCAACTTATCAACTTCATCAGTGTTCCAACTATTACTGAACTTCGTTACGGTGCAATAAATTCTTTGTCAAAGCGCTCTATTATTCTGTTCAGACTTTTTTTGCTCTCTAATTGTCAAATTTGTCTCACAGGAAAAAGCTGCTTGAACCATTCTGGTCTTGGTAGACACCATTATTCGAAAGCCTAATTTCTCCAATCAGTTTTCCAGGAACGTTACCTCCTGTCAAGTGCTTTCATTCACAACACCAAAGCGGGTAATGACTTGTGCAGCAATCCCCGTTGACTAAGAAGCCTGCGAGTGGCGAAATCTGACCTGATGACTACGTATTTTTTTTTAGTCGCCGACTCCGTTCGCTTAAGGTCATGCAAGACTATCATCAACGTAAACAAAACTGTCTATACCCTGGTATCTCCACCACTTCAATAATAAAAGTGGCGGAATAACTTAATGAAACTGAAAAATACGACGCCGAAAATAGAGATAGAAGGTGGAACTCTAAGTTTTCCTTTGGGCATGATCCAGCAATGAAGCCAACAAAAGGTTCATATTCGGAAAAAAATGGCCAGGTGGTGATATCCGCTCTTTAGACCAATTAATCTAGACCAACCAAACTGCTCGAAAACATGTTTATTTTAAATTAGGGTATCTAGGTAGGAGCAGTCGTGGCTCAGTTGGCTAGTGCGCGGCTTTTGGAGCAAGAGTTCCTCGGTTCGATCTTCGGTGACTGAAACGTCTGTTTCGACTTTCCCCTGATCCGTGTAGCTATAGCTTTAAATCCCCTTAAAACGGAGCACTGACAGAGGGAGGGGGTACAGGGCGCACCGTCGGCAATCATTGATACCAGCCTCGTAGCTGAAGGAACTACCGACGTTAAATAAAGTTACTTTATGTTTATCTTTATTGCAAGTTCCGATATAATCGCTTTTTAAAATAAAACTTGGTTTAGACCGTATTGGAATACTGAATTACAATAAGCTAACCGTCAGAAACCTAAAAGATTCTTCAAGTAACTTTAAAATCACAGAAGAGACAGATTACCAATGCAGGAGGACAGGGAGAGTGTTAGAAAAAAACGCGCCGAAGTTTATAAGGTAAGGTAAAGTCTGCATATGAGCCAATTGGCCCATCAGGCCGGAGATTATCCCGGTTTCATTAGCATAAACCGACTAGGAGTATTTCTACTCCCACCTGGATTGGATGCCATTGCATCACAGGGTTACCCAAGCATTAAATTCGCCGGTAACAATTTATACAAATGGGTGGAAAGAGTCACCGTGTGAATAAAGTGTATTGCCCACGAATACAACACAATTAACGTTCCCGGCCAGGGCCGGAACCGGGACCTATAGCTCCGGAGTTGAGTTGTGTTTAGGGGATGATTTCTTCACCTTCTCCTATACAAAAATTCATTGCCTAACTAGTGAATTCCACCGTAAATTTCACGCAAAAAACCGATATCCCATGAATCACGAAGCGATGACTGCAATTTCGGTTCTTGAAGTGAAACTTACTGAGGAATTCACCAGTTGATCAATGAATTTTTCTTGAATCGCACGAGTTTTAAAAGAAAAAAAAAAGCAAACCCACGGCAAGCAAACGGAAAGGAAAGTTATGTCAGGGTAATTGTCAAAAGCCAGTCACGCTTAAATTAGAAATCACAGACGTACTAGCTCGTGATGTGACAGATCGTTAGGAAACTTGGTCAGTTCAAGTTCAAAAAGAGTTTTGTTGATGAACTTTATTCCACTTTATCTATGAGAACGAGAACATTCACATTTTTTTTTCTCAGGCCATCCCTTATGTCCAGAAATGCACCTAATTAGATGCACGCCTAATTTTGACATCCGACACGAAGTGTCCCTTTAAGTCCAAGGCTTACTACATCTATTTCCAACAAAGTAACAGTAAAAGTCAGCGTTATTTTTAAGTTTTATAAATACAGAAGTTAATCTTTACTTGAACAGCTGCATTTGGGGGACACTTTGTGACATTAATTTCCGAGGCAGGAGTAATGTTGAAGTTGGCGAGAAGAGCAAGGGGACACTTCGTGACTCTTATTGAAATCCGCGTGCATCTAATTTGGGGCATTTCCGGACATAAACCATCCCAATAAAATGTTTAGTTTCCAATAGTCCCGTCTCTTGTGATGGTGGGTGGGTGGGTCGGTCGGTCGTTTCTTTGTTGGAGGTACTTGTGTCCATTTAGTCTAGAATGACCTTGTTATGACGTTTTTTGATACCGAATTGGTGAACACGTGTGTCCGCCGTTTTGAAAACTCTTCGTATCCAGTTGTGATATTTTAGCTTTTGAACCCTCCTCTAGCTGACATCGACCTTTTGTCGTTGGACGGAAATTCTCTTATTACAGTTTGTAAAATATCGTCGTATGAAAGGTGAAGTGAACAATATAATAGTCACGTTAATGGAAAATTCGCCTAGAATGACCTCGTGTAGGCATTCGCATTAGTACCACACGGCACCTGTTCGCTGAGCTTGAACCGTGCGAATTCCATTGTACGATACATTTCAAAGGAGAAGTGATCTATGTTATAGTCACAAGGAAAGGTTACGTTTATACAAACGTTGGCCGTGTAGCACTTATATTTTAAAGAGAGTTAACTGAATAGAGTGTAATGTGAAGTGCTAGATTTCTCTCCCATATGAACCATGTGAGCATTAGCCCTACTGATGGAAATGGGCCCACACAAGGACAAAGAAAAACTCTGACCAGGGTGGGAATTGAACCCACGACCTTAGGGTAGAGCGGCGGAGATCTAACCCGAAGGTCGTGGGTTCAATTTCCACCCTGGTCAGAGTTTTTCTCTGTCCTTGTGTGGGCCCATTTCCATCAGTAGGGCTAACGCTCACATGGTTCATATGGGAGAGAAATCTAGCACTTCACATTACACTCTATTCAGTTAACTATGTTATAGTCACATTTATCGCAAGTTCACCTTGAGTAACCTTGTGAAGGCATTCACAATTTATGGTGTTATCTAGTCAAGGCGTTTTACAGCTTTAAGACCAGCCAGAGAGCGCTCTGCAATCCTCAATAGGAGGGAGTGTATATTAATATTTATTTGCATGTTACATAGTAAAGACATACATAACAGCAGGCCTGGGATCCGATCGCCATGAGGTAAACCTTGATAGCTGAGCATTGGGAGCTTTGGTAACCAAATCAGTACTTAATGAGAAAATGTCTGGTAAAGCCTATCAAACAGCTCAGGGTTAAGTTGCCATTTATGACGTAATTGATGCTTTCTAGACAGAGTCTGCATCTACGTTAGCAGAGCCTGCAGTAGCCTGATTTTAGCTTCAGTTAGATCAGGTTCGAGGCAAGTGGCTGCAGTGTGGGCACTTTACAACCTCAAGACCAGCCAGAGAGTGGTCTGCTATCTTCAAAATCAAGCCGCATTTTGTGGCCGGTCTCAAACATCTCAATGGCAGTTTTTCCGACTTACGCTGCTTGTCAATTTGATACTAATTATGCCTGTTCGACTGACGAAGTTAATGGTGATAACAGTCCATCTCTTGTTATATATTATTAAGGATATTGAGGCTCTCGCAGTTCAAGTGAGTGAAGTGCCCTTATCGATCGTTTTGACTCTCAGGAGACAGAAGTGCGGGACCGTAGCAGCCAGTTGGTTCTTGTCACTGCTCTCAAGGGTCCAAAAGTCATTGAAAATGGTGGCAGAGATTGCGATAAAATTATGTTTGTAGATGATCCCCCAGGAAAATATCGAGACAATAACGAAATGCCTCTGCACACTAAAGAATGTCAATTGAAGGTACTGACACCAATGTGTGAACATAGTATCTTGCATAAGATGCCCGGTAAAGCTTATGGCGTTAAGTTTTTGATCCACACGAGCTACATTGTTAGCCATTTATAGCCAACCGGAAGTTACGGATTCGTTGCTTTAAACTCTAGCCCCTACGGAACTTTAAACTTCATGCTTAGATGGTCTGGCTTTGGCTATGACTGCTAACTATGAGTTGAATCATAGGTGTAGGGATGCCATGAAATTTCATTTTACAATTTGTCACTTGAATAAAGTTCATTATTAATAAGGAAGAGGTTTGCAAAATATCTATCCTCAAGTCAGACCAAGATTTAACCCTTATTCTGCTTGAGGCAAATTTCCGGAGAGGTAGCGGTAGGTGCTTCCGATATCGTGGTACCCAGTGTGGTTGTGTTACTTCCCCACTTGTTCAGCCTTTCTGTAATGTGGTCTAGCCAGACAGGCAAAGGTCCTTTCCCGAGGCAAACAATAATTTTGGTATGTATGTCCAGATGAGGAAGTTATCGGTTTGTTAAGCAACCAGCCACCCTTAATGGTGGGACAGACTGAAAATTGCTTTTTCTGAGTAGCTGAAGGTCACCTCAAATCCAGAAATCTTAGACTATGTAGAACGTTGTCACATAAACTTTAGAGATGATCCTTCTGAGGATAGTTTTTCTCGGTCGAAGCATTTTTAATGTTGATCAGCAGTTTGGTAGGTCTAAGGACGCTTTTCAATCTAGAGGAACTTGGTGTGGTCCGCGATCGCTGCATCGTATCAAGAAATGACCTGTTGTTCCTGATCAAATTCTATATCACACCTATGCACAATACCCTATTGTTTGGAGCCGCGGCAACGGAATTTTGTCGGAAGTTGACGGAGTCGATTCCTTGCCATCCGAAGAATATCGGCGACTGAGCGAAGCTGTTTCAGGGGAGAGGGGAGGGCAAAATTGCGTGTCAGCATGATCTAGTGGAGACGGGTAAGAGAACAGGGAAGGGCTTTTGCATCTTTTCGAGCATGTGTAGTGAAACGAAAAGTGAAATTACTTGCCCGTACATGTGAATCTCACACTATGTAAGGAGCCTGGACTTTATTTAGCTGACTTGTAACGGAATTCTGCTGAATTCTCAGATTGTAAGTCTTTTCCCGAAGACGCCTTATTTTAGCCTTGTAAACCGACCTTGATAAGAGAAGGCTGAAGCTGTGTTCTTGCGCAACTTTTAAACACGATCGAGCACAAAGAGTATCTTAAATTTTGACAACATGGCTGTTGTTGCACTCGTGCGTTTTTCGAGTCAGTTAATAGAATATCAAGTGTTTTTATTAAATGAAACAAAAAAGCAATCGTTCTTAAGCCGAATTAAAACATTTGAAACGATATTTTTATAACCAAAGGTAATATCCTAGCAGCAGTACCCACCATATTCGTGAGAGCGAATCAAAGCAACTACCGAAGCGCGCACAAACCGAGATCGCTTGAAAGTTGACAAAAACTCATTTGGGCAAGGAAGTGAGAAAATTGCCATCCATTGTTTTGCCTATCTGTAAAAAGTAATACCGCCTTTTGATATTATGCGAACTCAAACTAGACTACAAGCAAATTTTACCGAACATAAACGAGAGGAATTCATAGAAGTTTCGCTGAGATTTTTGCGGGAAAAGGGTGATTCGTTTTGGTTTCTGGTCATTTCGTGGCAACTGTTTGCATGCACGCTGAATGAAAGTGTGTTCTACAGAGGATGATTGACCATGATTTCCTTCCGGTCCACAGCACCGGGATGAAAAATCAATGTAAATACTTTACACAGTTATATCCAACATTTTCTGAGCATCACTATGATTGAATTGTGGTGATTGAATATTTGGTGCTCATTCGAACGTCTCACGTTTAACACTTTTCCCCCGCCATGAGTTCAGTGCAGAACAAGCCTCTTTTTATACGCAAACATCCTAGTCTTTGTATTGTATTCCAAATATAGGCATGAATGATTTGGTTCCGTAAAATTCTCAAAATTTCCCTGAACAGCGAACTTCCACAGGAAAACAAGTTTCGATGAAGGTGTCAGGTTAAGATTTCAAAATTCATGCTTGGATTTTCATGCGCTGAGTGGAGTTTGACATCAGTATCTCTCCGAATATTCACATTTCCCGCTGATGTGGCAATCGGCGATTTTGAATTTCCCTTGTGAATTAATGAGTCTTTATTTAGGTGCTAAGGCTATTGTTTCAAAACTTCCTTTTAAGGCAATATTTGCAACACCAAACAAAAGCTATTGTCTTTGAATTTGATCCGCTTTTCTAGGGGAATGCTTGGCGCCTATTTTAACAAATTGGATGGATGACCGTTCGCATAGATCTATTTTTCATTTTGAGAACTGCAATGCAGCTGTTCGCTTTCGGCATTTCAATTTGGATACAGTCAACGCAGTTTTCATTTTGCTTACCCCGTGAGGAGCTTATTTGGCCCTCTTAGTTTTTTAAACTTGTCTATTATTCTTGTCCAGTTGCCTTAGAGCACAGGAAATTCCTTACTTGAAGTTTCTTTTAATTAGCAGCTCTATGAATTTAAGTCCTTACCCATGAGTTTGACTTCTGTGTTCCCGGGGATTTTCACGAAGGTTATGAAACATTCCCTGGCGGTCCCTAGGCGTAAGGGACTTTCTGTGAGTATGTTCTCTGGTACTTTTTTCTTTATTTGCAGGGTAAGGATGTTCTTGGTTGTTTTCACGCTATGTGAGAGTCAGTCCAATTATCATTAAAACTGTTTTGACCCCCACAAAGGGAATCACTTTCTTGGTTCTCACTCTAGATTCTGACTTGATGAGGGATGTAAGTATCCGATAAAAGAAAGGAAAACTGAAATTCTTGTGTTCAGAAGCTCTCAGTGAGAAGGAGTTTACTATTCAGTTCGTTGTTCAGGTTATCGGAAAGGTATTGTCTTCACTACCAGGAGTTCAATTTGGAAATTATGTTACCATTATTTAAGATCTAGACGGGATAAACTTCTAGCCTTGCCCCATAATACAGGGGATTATGATGCCCTTGTGTCTATATTTTGCTCAGCTAGGGCACTGAGTTACAAATGTAGGCTGAGAATGTCCACCAGGCGTTTCGTTACATTGGTCATCCACTGGTGGTTTATATGTTTCAAACTGATGCCAGTGCTAGTGGCTGGGGCATTACCTGTGCAACTAACGTTTCTTGCAGTCGACGTCTTGGGAGCAGGAATCACTGCAAAGTAATCCCAATTCCCAAATGTTTGGTTAAGGTAGAGGCATCCTAGTGGTGCCACCCTGCGCCACTCAGGCTTGGTATATTCCAGTACTACAAATGATGGGTCAGCGGCCTTTAGTCTGGACTCCAGGCAGCCAGCTGCTGGTCCACCCGTCTCCTAATAGCACGCGTAGAGTGCAAAATCAGCTCAAGCTGATTCCACAGCTCATTATCTGGGTACTCTATAAAAAGTGATGCTTTTCTGAATACGTTACCCTGGTGTCTTTCTACTCAGGCACAGTACAGCGTTTATCTTTTTTTAAATTGGCTGTATTCTGTCAGAGTCCGAGGGAGTGCCCTGCACTCTCTCCGGATCGATCTAGCACTTGTTTTAGAGTTCTTATATGGGGAAGATATCGCGGAAGTCACCTATTGCAATTAATGTGCCAACCAGAACCTCACTGGTTGTCGAAACAAAAGGTCTTTTGTTCCTGTGGTTTAGACATATGAATAACAAGAGCAATGTTTGTAAACAAAACTTCGCTATACCGAGTTTCCATCTATGTCATTCGGCACTGATGACTGCTAGATGAGCTTTGTCTCGTATGATTAGCGCTGAGAATACCTTAGTTGGCCAACATCCAGTTGTTCATCGTTTTTTGAAAGGTGCCTTTGGGAGTAAGCCACCCTTAATTAGGTATTATGGTATTTGGGATATGCAGCAAAGGCTGCAATTTGAGAGACTCGCACTGGCCTTGAAGGAACTCGCGGTAATACTAGCCTTGTTATTAGCGTTACAACAATACTTTGCTACGACCTAATATAAGCGATAGTTACCAGGAAAAGTCTCCAGATGAGTGTGTGTTTGTGTCTTGGTAGTCATATTAGCAATGCTAACACTGTTAGGAGCGTTTCTAACTTTGTTCATGGATTGTTTAGAAGTATTTGGTAGTCTAGACGTAAGTTGTAGAATAAAATGGGTATCTTAAGACATTGTAATCTTGATGTTTGGTTGGTGTTTTGGGCTCCTCATAGTGTCCTCACACGCTTTGAAGACTTCATATCAGTACCGGAGGTTACAGTTTATGAGATAGAATTGGAAACATAAACCAGACTTACTTTTAAGTTGAAGTTTGACTTGAATTCTATCTCATAAAGATTAGTAACCGAAGGCATCTGACATGCTCACCTCTCCCTCCCTGCGCAGATTCCCATAGAAACACTGTTATTTCAGACACGTTTTACTACCCGTCAAGATGGCTTCCAAAACCGTGACAAGGCCTGAAGCGAATGAAGCAAGCAGCTCTCTAACCTTCCCGGGGTTAGAAGAGTGTTAACACTCGGTAAACATAGATAGATCTAGGCAGCCAGGGCCCGGTTGTTCAAAAGCCGGTTAACGCTAATCCCGGATTAAAAATGAACTAAGGAGTTTATTTCTATATTCCCAAATGCTGTTCAACGCTGATATTCGGCAAAACTTTACATTAGAAGAAGTCAATCCTGAACAACAGAAAAAAGCAAAAGAAACTTTCACCAAAAAGTTGAAAACATGAAACAAAAGTTTACACTAATCCTGGATTAAGTTAATCGGCTTTTGAACAACCGGGCCCAGGAGTTTAAAGGCGCCGATAACACCAGTATTAGTACTTGTTTGTTTTTACTACATGTATTTCATCCCGACTTTGCTTTTCACTTTCACAACTGGTGTTAAAAAAACGTTCCGTTGGAATGTTCATAAAATGGCTTATTTCTTCATTGATAACAGGGTTTTCTCCAAATTGACTCATTTTCAATGAGGGCCTGGGCGCCTTGACACGAAGTACTGCTATAAGCTGTCCTTTTGACGCAGCCGGAGTAACTCCAGTCGGAGATCGATGATGTTGTTCTAAAATTCGATTCTTATCTCCCTAAGCAGATGGTAGGGAAGCAGGTAAAACTTCCTCCGATATTTCTCTAACAGAAGCAGCCGAAAAGACTTGTTGTAACTCGGTAAAAAGCTTGAAACAATTAACAATCTTTCGCGTGCACTTATTACACATAGAG
>NC_090888.1:43152178-43157178 GCF_036669925.1 Montipora capricornis | reverse complement strand
CTTGTATTAAAAGCACAGTTATGCACGAAATGAATTTCCTGTCTTGGTTTGTTCAATGAAAAATTCCTGATTTCCTTATCTTGTAAGATAATGCACCTGCCTAGTTCCCAGCAAAGTTATATCATATCACGTTTGTTTAGCGGTTATTTGTTATATTTTTCTTCTAAGAGCAATTGCGTGGTTGTAAATGTCAGAGTATTCCGCTGTAGATTCGAATCGTAAGATCAGTGGATGTACTGAGCTTCAAGCAGAGAGAAGTTAAAGGGATAAACAAAATTCATCCAGCTTCAACTTATCAACTTCATCAGTGTTCCAACTCTTACTGAACTTCGTTACGGTCCAATAAATTTAGACATTAAGAGCAGAATGATATGCTTTGTGAAAACGCTCTATTATTATGTTCAGAGTTTTTTCGCTCCCTAATTGTCAAATTTATCTCACAGGAAAAATCTGATTGAACCATTATGGTCTTGGTAGACACCATTATTCGAAAACCTAATTTCTCTTATCAGTTTTCTTGGAAAATTACGGTGATACCTCGTGTCAGGCTATTGAAAACACCCACGATATTATATATCTGCGATGGCTTTAAAGTGCTTTCATTCACAACACCAAACCGGGTAATGACTTGCGTAGTAATCCTCGTTGACTAAGAAGCCTGCGAGGTGCGAAATCTGACCTGACGACGACGTAGTTTTCTTTAGTCCATGATTCGGTTCGCTCGAGGTCATGCAAGACTATCATCAACGTAAACAAAACTGCCTATACCCTGGAATCTCCACCACTTTAATAATAAAAGTAGCGGAATAACTTAATAAAACTGAAAAATTCGACACCGAAAATAGAGATAGATGGTGGAAAAACTCTAAGTTTTCCGTTGGGCATGATCCAGCAATGAAGCCAATAAAAGGTTGATGTTCGGAAAAAAATGTTCAGGTGGTGATATCAGCTCTTTAGACCAAATTCAGTGTAAAAACAAATTAATCTAGACCAACCAAACTGCTCGAAAACACGTTTATTAATTTGGGTATCTATTGGAAGTTTCGATATAATCGCTTTTTAAAATAGAACTTGGTTTAGACTGTATTGGAATACTGAATGACAATAAGCTAACAGTCAGAAACCTAAACTGAGGTTCTTCAAGTAACTTTAAAATCAAAGAAGAGACGGATTACGAATGCAGGAGGACAGGGACAGTGTTAGGAAAAAAACGCACCGAATGAGACAATTGGCCCATCAGGACAGAGATTATCCCGGTTTTAGTAGCATGAAGTGACTAGGACAACCTCGTTCCCAGGGTCTCTCATCTGGGAACGAGGTTGTATTTCTACTCCCCCCTAGATGGGATGCCATTCCATCGCAGGGTTACCCCCAGCATTAAATTCGCCGGTACCCATTTATACACATGGGTGGAAAGTGGCACCGTGAGAGTAAAGTGTATTGCCCACGAATACAACACAATTAACGTTCCCGGCCAGGGACCTCTCGCTCCGTAGCCAGGTGGTGTTTCTGGGTACTGCTTAATTAAATCATTTTCTTCGCCTTCTTCTATACACAAATTCACTGTCTAACTAGTGAATTCCACCGTAATTTTCACGCAAAAAACCGATATCCCATGAATCACGAAGCGATGACTGCAATTTCGGTTCTTCGAGTGAACTTTACTGAGGAATTCACCAGTTAGGCAAATATTTTTTTCTTGAATCGCTCGAGTTTTAAAAGAAAAAAAGAACAACAAATCCTCAGCAAGCAAACGGAAAGGAAAGTCACTTCAGAGTAATTGTCAAAAGCCAGGGAATAGGAATCTCGCTAAAATTAGAAATCACAGTACTAGCTCGTAATGTGACAGATCGTTAGGAAACTTTGTCGGTTCAAGTTCAAAATTATTGTTGTACTTTCTTCCAATTTATCTCTGAGAACGAGATCATTCACATTTTGTTTTTTTCTCAGGCCATGTCCTATGTCCAGATATGCCCCAAATTAGATGCACGCGGATTTCAATAAGCGTCACGAAGTGTCCCCTTGCTCTTCTCGCCAACTTCAACATCACTAGTGTCTCGGAAATTAATGTCACAAAGTGTCCCCCAAATGCTGCTGTTTAAGTGAAGATTAACTGCTGTATTTACTCAAACCTAAGAATAACGCTCACCTTTACTCTTACCTTGTTGAAAATAGATGTAGTAAGCCTTGGACTTAAACGGACACTTCGTGTGGGGTGTCAAAATTAGGCGTGCATCTAATTAGGTGCATTTCTGGACATAAGGAGTCATCCCAATAAAATGTTTAGTTTCCCATCGCCCCGTCTCTTGTGATGGTTGGTCGGTCAGTCGTTTCTTTGTTGGAGGTACTTGTGTCTATTTAGTCTACAATGACCTTTTTTATGTATGGCTATCTTTGATACCGAATTGGCGAACACGTGTGTCCGCCGTTTTGAAAACTATTCGTATCCAGTTGGACGGAAATTCTCTTATTAAAGTTGTAAAATACGTATGAAAGGTGAAGTGAACTATGTAATAGTCACGTTTATGTAAAATTCAGCTAGAATGACCTCGTGTAGAAATTCGCATTAGTATCACATGGCACCTGTTCGCTGAGCTTGAACCGTGCGAATTCCATTGTGTGATACATTTCAAAGGAGAAGTGATCTATGTTATAGTTACATTTATCGCAAGTTCACCTTGAGTAACCTTGTTAAGGCATTCACCATTTGTGGTGTTATCTAGTCAAGGCGCTTTACAGCTTTAAGACTAGCCAGAGAGCGGTCTGCAATCCTCAATAGGAGGGAGTTTATAATAATATTCATTTGCATGTTACCTAGTAAAGGCATCCATAAAAGCAGACCTGGGATCGTAGCAGCCAGTTGGTTCTTGTCACTGCTCTCAAGGGTCCTAAAGTCATTGAAAATGGTGGCAGAGATTGCGATAAAATTATGCCTGTAGGTAATCAACCAGGAAAAAATTGAGACAATAACGAAATGCCACAGCACACCAAAGAATGTCAATTGAAGGTATTGACACCAATGTGTGAAAATAGTATCTTGAATAAAATGCCCGGTAAAGCTTATGGTGTTAAGTTTTTGATCCACGCGAGCTACATTGTTAGTCATTTATAGGCCAACCGGAAGTTGCAGATTCGTTGCTTTAAACTCTAGCCCATACGGAACTTTAAAGTTCATGCTTAGATGGTCTGGCTTTGGCTATGACTGCTAACTATGAGTTGAATCAGAGGTGTAGGGATGCCATGAAACTTCATTTTACAATGAATTTGCCTGGGGTTTATACAGATCTTCTAATCGTGTTGATGAGGTTCTATTGCGTGGAGAAACTGCTAAAAGAGTTAGCATAATAGCAGAATTTAAAAGAACTACAACTACGTTTGTTTTCAGTTAGTATGAGTTTATAACTATACACAGTGTCCCCGATTAGTGTAAGAATAATGATGATGATAATACTAATAATAACAATAATAATGATAATAATTAATAATAATAATAATAACAATATTTACAGAGGATATCACCAAGCTAACACTAAGTTAGTTAGGGTGGTCTTCTATAAACTGCCTCAAGCAGAATAAGGGTTAAACCTTGGTCTGACTTGAGGATGGATACGGTCACTTGAATAAAGTTCATTGTTAATAAGGAGGAGGTTTGCAAATATCCATCCTCAAGTCAGACCAAGGTCTAACCCTTATTCTGCTTGAGGCAGTTTTCCGGGAAGATAGCGGTAGGTGCTTCCGAAATCGTGGTACTCAGTGAGGTTGTGTTACTTCCCCACTTGTTCAGCCTTTCTGTAATGTGAAAGCCAAGGTCCTTTCCCGAGGCAAACAATAATTTTGCTCTGTATGTCCAGATGAGGAAGTCATCGATTTGTTAAGCAACCAGCCACCCTTAATGGCGGGACAGACTGAAAATTGCTTTTTCTGAGTAGCTGAAGGTCACCTCAAATCCGGAAATCTTGGACTATGTAGAACGTTGTCACATAAACTTTACAGATGATCCTTCTGAGGATAGTTTTTCTCGGGCGACGCATTTTTAATGTTCATCAACAGTTTGGCATGTCTAAGGACGTTTTTCAAGCTAGAGGAACTTGGTGTGGTCCGCGATCGCTGCATCGTATCAAGAAATGACCTGTTGTTCCTGATCAAATTCTATATCACACCTATGCACAATACCCTATTGTTTGGAGCCGCGGCAACGGAATTTTGTCGGAAGTTGACGGAGTCGATTCCTTGCCATCCGAAGAATATCGGCGACTGAGCGAAGCTGTTTCAGGGGAGAGGGGAAGGCAAAATTGCGTGTCAGCATCATATAGTGGAGACGGGTACGAGAACAGGGAAGGGCTTTTGCATCTTTTCGAGCATGTGCAGTGAAACGAAAAGTGAAATTACTTGCTCGTACATGAGAATCTCACACTATGTAAGGAGCCTGGGCTTTATTTAGCTGACTTGTAACGGAATTCTGCTGAATTCTCAGACTGTAAGTCTTTTCCCGAAGACGCCTTATTTTAGCCTTGTAACCTTGATTAGAGAAGGCTGACGCTGTGTTATTGCGCAACTTTTAAGGTAATTCCTTAGTATTGCATTGCGCATCCCTACTGCGCACGATTTTCGCGTCATTAGCGCGCGCACATGAGCACGTGCGCATACAAAACGTAAGAGATTTCGCTCAAACTAAACCCGATAGCGAAATAAATGCTCCTTTTCTCTCAAACGAGCACGGTGACCCCCGATTTTTTTTTTCAGGTATTTGCTAAGAACAGTCTAATAAAGAACATATTTGAAGAAGAAAAAAAGTTTGATAGTAGAACATGATTTTTTTTGGAAAACAGTTCCGTACTGGGTGTATTTTAACCAAGGCGAGGGCTTCAAGCTAACCACGAAACTGTCCCAAAAAGTGCACTATTCCCACAACCAGGGAATCAAAGACGGCGTAAATTAAGCAATACTGCTTATGTAAACAAAAGAGGCTTTATTTTCAAAATAAAATGTTGTGTCTTTGA
>NC_090888.1:43139678-43144678 GCF_036669925.1 Montipora capricornis | reverse complement strand
GAACTTGGGGAGGAACCAACGAGCATCCATAGGATAAAAAGACCTCACCGCGCTCGTTGCAACAAAGACTAAGGAAATACCCCGGCCCTATGGATAGAACTCCCCCGACCTGCCGGGCACGGTGGTAAAGAAAAACACTACAAATAATTTAGATCCCTAAAGATCGTGCAACCAAGAGACAAGAATTAAAATCGTCTTTAACGTAGCCATCCTTGGCGTTTTCGTTCGGCCAACGACCATAACGCTTGGATAGTCTACCAGGAATTCCGGCACAAGCTGCTGAGGTGGCTCCTCCAGCTCGTAGGCTATGAAGACTGAGCGTTGAAACGTCTGTTAAACCTTTAAAGGCTTCTTTTACAAGTTCGCGAGCTCTCGTATAACTAATCCCTTAGTTTCGGACCATCTCTTTCGAACGAGAAGTAGCAAGAGCTCTGTTTTATGAAGAGTGGTAAATCTTCGGAGAGGTCGATCTGCGCAGCTGAGATGTACTCTTCTAAGGCCTTGACAGGACAAGTCGGTAGGTCTGACCTCGCGATAACGATCCACGCCGCGTCACGGAATTGATCAGTTTTCGACGATTCTAGAAAAATGGAAGCATACGAGGGGAAAAACTTAACATCACGGGCCTTAATATGGCTTAACTCGCTAAAACGGAAAAAAAACCGCGTAACCTATAAGACATAAGTCAAATCGGAAATAGAAGGAGACTTATCTGTAATCTTGGATTCCACGAGCGCCTTTAACGTCTCCGGAGTCACGGGACCTTTTTTAACCTTGGGCCTTCCCAGAAGCCTCTGAGACGCACTGACTATTAGGGAAAACAGAGGATGATCAGAGATTTTAGACAAACCAGCCATCTGCTGCGCCCAGTCAATGCTATAAACGGCGTTAAGAACTGGAGAAGGAGAATTAGCATCCTGAAGCAAGCACTGTAAATAAATTGCGACCTGAAAGGGATTAGCAGGAAAGAGGCAAACATGGTTGGAAGAAGCCCAGCGTTTCCATCTTCTGAAACCTCCCAGGTAGGTACGTACAGTACCATCCGCTTTAGATCCAAGAACTATGCTCTTCACCAGGGAAGCAGTGGGTTGGAGATGCTCGGTGGTTGAGGAAAGGAATCCGACCACATTTCTGACTAGAACACATCTGCAAAGAGACAAGAACTAACCGACAAGAAAAGAAAGACAGATAAGATAGGCCATCCTCCTATATTATTTAATGAATTAAGATTAGAAACTGATAAACAGCAATAAAAGTAAATAGTAAATCCAACACAGGATTTTACAAATAAATCCACACTCATGGGCAAAGATAGCCCCAAGACCGACGAAGGGCACAGGTGGTCCCTGAATCACAAATTCAAAACATGTTATACAAACACAAACTAATCGACACTTTAAATTCGCTCGCAACTCCATAAATGCTGGGCACAGATAGTCCCGAGTCCGGTAAGGGGCACAGATTGTCCCTTAATCCCAAATTTAAAAAACATGTTAAATAAACACAAACTATTCGACACCTTAAATTAACTTGCAACTCCGTGAAAGCTGGGCACAGATGGTCCCATGCTCGAGGGCACAGATGGTCCCATATTCCTGGGCACAGAAATCTCTTGGCACAAAAAGGCCAATACATATTCTCTATATTCTACCAAAATGACAGATCAATTGCGAAACGTAAGCACGCATTCAGGAAATATATGAATATATAAAACCACTAGCAGCGAAAAGTTTACTAAATAAACTCCATAAAGACTCAGCACACGCAACTGGACGCAAATCAGCTACTTCTCAGTAACGCTAACATCGAGAACTAAAAGAAAGAAAACAGACAAGTTAGCATAAAAAAGCAAGAGAAAGTGCCTCCAGCGAGAACACCAAGACGACTAATCTATATAAAACACCTTCTTATATACTCTTACCGAATCTCTTCATAGTTCATAACGACGAGAGCATATTTTTCCGCTAATTATTCAAACGCAGAAAAATACATCTCTCGTCTAAATTCCCTAACACCACCTAACCCGTGCGAAACAACAATAGAAAAACATGACACAATATTTGCTATCGTGTGCTAACTGGAGGCCGCGGCTCCAAGAGAACAAAGAAAGAAAAAACATACAGGACGCAAAAGAAAAAAGAAAAAAGAAAAATACCTAACAATCGAAGTGGACTCTCAAAGCAATCATCCTGATGTTCAAGTTTTCGTTTCCAAACACGCTATTACAACTGCCGGAAATGTAGGCTTCTTTGAATGAGGGAAGTTCCATCCAATCGACAATGAAAGATGCAAAACATTCTCCATCTGGACAAATCATCGGCCAAAAGGGGCCGGAATGCCACAAAGGAACAATAAGAGAACCTCAAGCTTTACAGTTACTCATATGATGTTAGACACGCAGAATAAGACGGATAGGCGGGTGGAATCTCAAAGCAATCATCCTGAAGTTCAAGTTTTCGTTTCCAAACACGCTATTACAACTGCCGGAAATGTAGGCTTCTTTGAATGATTGAAGTTCCATCCAATCGACAATGAAAGATGCAAAACGTTGTCTATCTGGACAAATCATCGGCCAAAAGGGGCCGGAATGCCACAAAGGAACAATAAGAGAACCTCAAGCTTTACAGTTACTCATATGATGTTAGACACGCAGAATAAGACGGATAGGCGGACAGGCATAATTATTCTTCCCGTGTCAATTCATAACAAAAGCATCTATGCCTTCAGAACCTGGATTCCAAAATCTTGAATTGAAACGAGGGAGTTTGGCATTCACATGATTTGCGAAACGATCTACAGAATAAAGACCTCAAACTGAGTCAATGTGGTGAAACGAAAGTGTAGAAAGGCCCCAGTCGTCTAAATCAAAAATACGCGACTGAGAAAATCAGCCTGATCATTCTGGGATCTTGGATCCATTCCATTTCGATCGAAATGCCATGACCCCGCTGTGCTGTGGATAGGGTAGGGTGGAGCACCTCGCATAGGACCTCGAGTCCTGTTCGTGCTCCTTCCCTCTGGACAGGTTTGCCCAGTAGAAGAGACAAACCAAATGTCTCGTAAAACAATCTTGTAAACAACCTGGTAATATTGCCTACTACACAAGCCATAGAAATAATTTGCCCTGTAACTGAAGCAAGATCTCTGGCTAGAATATGGTTATTTTGGAGACAAGAAACGAGGGAAGATTTGAGCTTATGGATGCGAAACTCAGGAATTTGAATTAAATCTTCGCCAAAATCTAAAAATAGATACCAGGAAAACTACCATCTGAGTAGGTTCCCAAATTAATTTGTCGTCGTTAACTGTGAAACCAGACGAAGCAAGATCATGACGAACTGAATCGCTGAGAATTCTGGAACGCTCTACAGACATATCGTCTCCAATACCGTCATCGAGATAAATTAAAATAAGATCACCCGACCTCTCCAGTATTTAATCAATTGACGAACTACTTTGGTGAAGACATAAGGAGCTGAAGTCAAACAAAAAGGCAAAACCTTAAATTCGTAAAATTTCATATCTCCATCAGAAGGAGGCCACTTAAACGACAATAATTTCCTGTGCTCCTCACAGATATCGATGTGGTGATAGGCTGACTTGAGATCAAACGAAAAAACAGACATCCCCGGAAGAAACATTTGAAGAACTGTTCTCAAGTCTTCGTACTTGACAGACTTCTTAACGATAAATTTGTTAAGATGAGATAAATCCAAAATAAGTCTTAGTTTGCCTGACGTCTGGACAGCAACGTGTAATGGGTTGAAAAACTAAGGGTAAACCAGCGTCTCTCCTAAACAGCCACGGGTTAACAACTCTGAAATCGCTCCCTGAACAAAACTTCTCTGATTCAAGGCAGAAGACCGATTCTCAATCGAATACGGTAAGGGAGATTCCCGAAAAAGAATCTTGTAACCATTCTGAATAATGTCAAGAACAAACTCCGAAGCTCTAACTACATCACGCCAAAACAGGAAATTTGCGCGCAACTTTCCTTGAATACAAGAAGGATATTCGATGCCCTGCTCGGACTGGTCAAATTCACACTGATTAAAAACCAAAAAGTCATGATTTTGATCCTGACGAGAAGAGTTTATCTTTGGAGGGGCAAGAACTGGCCCAGTGACCTCTTTTTCCACATCGAAAACACAAATCGGAGCCTCTGAAAATGTTTCGGAGTATCGACATTGGGGACGAAAATAACTACCAGCAGGAGGAAAAGAACCGGACGCACCACCAAATCTGGAAGCGCTATTCGGCGAAGGCGCGGAAAAGGAAAATTTGGTGCTAGATTTCTTCTTTTTCTCTTGAAGAGATTTAAACCTGGCTGCGGCTCTTTTCTCTGCCTTTTTAATTTTTGAGGCATCCGCTTCATCGTCGGCCAAATCATCACATACGTATTCTTGAACCGTGGCCTAACCTTCATTCAACTCCTCCTTCGCCTTGCCAACGTTCCCACTCTCCAAAGCTTTCACCGCAGCAGAACTCCTCTTGATCACCTTGCGGTTGAAGTTGAACTGTTGCTCATTCCCTTTCTTCTTGAAGACGTAGGTTTCTGGTTGCACCTCCAAAGCTATCTGAGACGCCAAATCCGTCTGTGCTTTAAGCAAATTGCTTTGTAAGCCCTGAATCTGCGTGTTTACTGCGAATAAGATAACATTCTTCTGGGCCTCCAAAATGGCATGCAAGTCGGAAGGAATAGATAGCGATGATGAAAAATCCCCGTCGAAAAAAACAGAAACTAAATTTCAAGGAAATTTCAAGCAAGAGTAAGTACCTCCAGCGAGAACACCAAGATGACTAATCTACATAAAACACCTTCTTAAATACTCTTACCGAATCCTTTGATAGTTCATAACGACAAGAGCATATTTTTCCGATAATTATTCAAAACGCGGAAAAATTCATTTATGGGGGTTGAAGGCTCAATTAAAAGACTCAGTGTTAGGCTTTCCTTTCCCTCTACTAAGGAAAGCCTGATACTCAGGCTACCAGATAGA
>NC_090888.1:43129678-43134678 GCF_036669925.1 Montipora capricornis | reverse complement strand
GGCGAGACAAGGGTGGTATGGCCGTCCCATTCCCCTTTAACCAAAACGTCTCGCTTCATAACCCGTACTGAATTACGAGAGAAAAACAGACTGCCAGCAGTCTACAAGAGGCATAGTACTAGCGTGACGTGTGTCTCAGCTGAAATTTCTGTACACCCTTCACGCTTCTAAGTATCGGCTTCACGGACACAAAAGAGGAAACGAAGTATCGAAATTATTTCTAAATTCCCTATCAAGACGAAGATGTCTTCCCCAGAAAACTGGCAAACAAAGAGGCCCACAATACGAGAACGAACCAAGTTTATGCTGAACAACGATCTTTTCAGTGATGTGAAGTTTGTGGTTCGTAAATCTAACAGCGATTACGAAAGTGAAAGTAAGCAAGTTATTCCAGCTCACAAGTTTGTGTTGTCGATTAGTAGTCCTGTGTTTGAAGCCATGTTTTACGGTGAGCTAGCGGAAAGTAGTGGCTGCATTGAACTGCCTGACTGTGAATACAACAGTCTGCTGGAGTTGTTTCGTTTCATGTACAGCGATGAAGTGAATTTAAGCGGAAGCAATGTTATGGAGGTCTTTTATTTGGCGAAGAAATACATGCTGCCTTCCCTGGTTGATAAATGCAGCGAATATGTGCAAAGTTATTTACAGCCATCAAATGTCCTCAGCATCCTTCCATTGGCTGAAAAGTACGACGACAAAGCCTTGGTAGATCGATGTTGGAAAGTGATCGACACAGAGTCGGAAGAAGTCGTGACGTCAGATAGATTTGCGACAATTCAACGCTCCTTTCTTGAGGAAATCATCTCAAGAGACACTCTTACCATGAAAGAGATCGACCTGTTTAAAGCTGTTCACTTGTGGGCGACAAACCAATGCAAAATGCAAGGCTTAGAAGCGAATGGTGAAGCAAAAAGAGGGATTCTTGGGGAAGCAGTAGTTAAAAAAATCCGCTTTCCCTTGATGAAACAACAAGAATTTGCAACCGTCGTCCTTGATAAAAAAATCCTAACTCAAGACGAAGTAATCAACCTCGTTAAGTTCTTCAATTCAGCATTGGGGACCACCCCAGTGGGATTTCCTGAGACAAAGCGGTCAGGTTTATCCTCAGCTGTGTTTCGCACTTGTGATAGATTTAACCACGTAAATGAAAGTCAGTGTTGGCGTTACAGCTCAAGGTTAAAGGACTGTCTTATTTTTAGCGTGAATAACAACATCAAGTTGCATGGAATGTCTTTATTTGGCAGTATGAACAACGACTATCACGTTAAATTAGTGATCAAGGATCTTCACAGCCAGTCCACCGTTAAAACCAAGACGGATAGCTTTAGGTCAAAGCAAATGGAATACAAAGTTGGTATTTACTTTGGGTTTGAAATTGTTTTTGACACGCCACTTGATGTGAAGAAAACCACCTATTATCAAATCGAAGCAGAAATCTCTGGGCCCTCCTCTGGCAAGGGAGAGAACGGCCTTTCTGTGGTTGACGTGTCTGGCGTGCAGTTTACATTTAAGGAAAGTGCAGCGGACTATAACGGAACATGTCCTTCCCGTGGGCAATTTCCCCGATTTTTGTTTTCTTTGTAAGATTTTTTTAAATTACTTGTTCCGCTACATCTGACAGTCATAAAACAGCGTTTTCAAACTATCAATCATTAGCAAAAATGTACACAATTGCCAAAAGTCTGACCCTAAAGTAATACATGAAATTCGCAGACTTGTGACACATTGTGACGTGTATAGTAAGTACCCTGAATCACATTGTTCATTATATTATTCGGCCTGTTTGTAAAAAACCGACAACTTGCTCTTAAAAAGCCTATGAGAGGGCTAGGTGGGTTAAATAATGCAAGTACTCAAACTTAATTTTTAAAAAAGGAGTTTCGACACTCAATTCATGATTGAAGAAAATAAGCTTTCAAAAGAAATTTGAATTTCTTCAAAGTTGTTTTAAATTCTTTCTCTAGCTGCTAGTGGAGGTGATTATATCTTTAATAAATGATAATCAATAAGTTTAACTCATCCGTTTATTTCTCCGAAGTATTCAGAGCTATCACCAATTCACTTATAGGTTGTACACAAGTTGGGTGTTTGCTTTTTCTAGAACCTACTTATGTTGCCAATCACGTCAGGGGCGGATCCAGAATTTTTCTTAGAAGGGGGTGCACTACTAAGGAATGGCTTAGGTGACTGGTGACGTTTGTTATTTTTTGGCAGAATGGCAGTTGTATTATAAAACAGTAGGTCATGTCAGGGGAAAGGTGCGCTGCCCCTGCACCCTCCCCCAGATCCGCCCGTGCACGTCTTGTATTACAAGCACAGTTATCCACTAAATCAATTTCCTGTCTTGGTTTGTTGAATGAAAAATTCCTAATTTTCCTCATCTTGTAAGATAATGCACCTGCCTAGTTCCCAGCTAAGTTATATCATATCACGTTTGTTAAGCGGTTAATTGTTAATGTTAGAGTATTCCGCTGTAGATACGAATCGTAAGATCAGTGGATGTACTGAGCTTCAAGCAGAGAGAAGTTAAAGGGATAGATAAAATTCACCCAACTTCAACTTATCAACTTCATCAGTGTTCCAACTATTACTGAACTTCGTTACGGTGCAATAAATTTAGACATTAAGAGCAGAATGCTTTGTCAAAACGCTCTATTATTCTGTTCAGATTTTTTTTTTGCTCTCTAATTGTCAAATTTGTCTCACAGGAAAAAGGTGCTTGAACCATTCTGGTCTTGGTAGACACCATTATTCGAAAACCTAATTTCTCCAATCAGTTTTCCAGGAACATTACCTCGTGTCAGGCTAAAACACCCACCATATCTTTTATCTGCGATGGCTTTAAAGTGCTTTCATTCACAACACCAAACCGGGTAATGACTTGTGTAGCAATCCCCGTTGACTAAGAAGCCTGCGTGGGGCGAAATCTGTCCTGATGACGTCGTAGTTTTCTTTAGTCGCTGACTCGGTTCGCTTAAGGTCATGCAAAACTATCATCAACGTAAACAAAACTGCGTATACCCTGGTATCTCCACCACTTCAATAATAGAAGTGGCGGAATAACTTAATGAAACTGAAAAATACGACGCCGAAAATAGAGATAGAAGGTGGAACTCTAAGTTTTCCTTTGGGCATGATCCAGCAATGAAGCCAATAAAGTTTCTTCAATGAAGCCAATGAAAGGTTCATGTTCGGAAAACAATGTCCAGGTGGTGATATCTGCTCTTTAGACCAATTAATCTAGACTAACCAAACTGCTGGAAAACATGTTATTAATCAGGGTATATATTGCAAGTTCCGATATAATCGCTTTTTAAAATAGAACTTGGTTAAGACCGTATTGGAATACTGAATGACAATAAGTTAACCGTAACAAACCTAAAAAATTCTTCAAGTAACTTTAAAATCAAAGAAGAGACGGATTACGAATGCAGGAGGACAGGGAGAGTGTTAGAAAAAAAACGCGCCGAAGTTTACAAGGTAAGGTAAAGTCTGCATATGAGCCAATTGGCCCATCAGGCCGGAGATTATCCCGGTTTCACTACCATGAAGCGACTAGGAGTATTTCTACTCCCCCCTGGATGGGATGCCAGTCCATTACAGGGTTACCCCCAGCATTAAATTCGCCGGTACCCATTTATACACATGGGTGGAAAGAGGCACCGTGTGAGTAAAGTGTATTGCCCACGAATACAACACAATTAACGTTCCCGGCCAGGGCCGGAACCGGGACTTATAGCTCCGGAGTTGAGTTGTGTTTCTGGGTACTGCTTAATTAAATCATTTCTTCACCTTCTCCTGTACAAAAACTCATTGCCTAACTAGTGAATTCCACCGTAATTTTCACGCAAAAACCCGATATCCCATGAATAACGAAGCGATGACTGCAAGTTCGGTTCTTCAAGTGAAATTTACTGAGGAATGCACCAGTTGATCAATGAATTTTTCTTGAATCGCACGAGTTTTAAAAGAAAAAAAAAAAGCACATCCTCGGCAAGCAAACGGAACGGAAAGTCATGTCAGAGTAATTGTCAAAAACCAGCGAATAGGAATCACGCTAAAATTAGAAATCAGAGACGAATTAGCTCGTGATGTGACAGATTGTTAGGAAACTTTGTCAGTTCAAGGTGAAAAAGAGTTTTATTGATGAACTTTATTTCACTTTATCTACGAGAACGAGATCATTCACATTTTGTTTTTTTCTCAGGCCATCCTTTATGTCTAGAAATTCACCTAATTAGATGCACGCCTAATTTTGACATCCGACGCGAAGTGTCCCTTTAAGTCCAAGGCTTCAGTACATCTCAGTATTTCCAACAAGGTAACAGTAAAGGTTAGCGTTATTTTTAGGTTTGATAAATACAGCAGTTAATCTTTACTTAAACAGCAGCATTTGGGGGACACTTTGTGACATTAATTTCCGAGACACGAGTGATGTTGAAGTTGGCCAGAAGAGCAAGGGGACACTTCGTGACGCTTATTGAAGTCCGCATGCATCTAATTTGGGGCATTTCTGGACATAGGCCATCCCAACAAAATGTTTAGTTTTAAATCGCCCCGTCTCTTGTGATGTTGGGTTGGTCGGTCAGTCGTTTCTTTGTTGGAGGTACTTGTGTCTATTTAGTCTAGAATGACCTTTTTATGGCGTTTTTTGATACCGAATTGGTGAACACGTGTGTCCGCCGTTTTGAAAACTCTTCGTATCCAGTTGTTATATTTTAGCTTTTGAACCCTCCTCTAGCTGACATCGACCTTTTGTCGTTGGACGGAAATTCTCTTATTAGAGTTTGTAAAATACGTATGAAAGGAGAAGTGAACTATGTAATTGTCACGTTAATGGAAAATTCACATAGAATGACCTCGTGTGGGCATTCGCATTAGTTGGATTGGATTGGATTGGATTGGATAACTTTATTTAGACACGGTAAACGCATCAGTCACAACTATAAAAACCTAATTACAAATTATACAACGACTACAACTACATTATTCAAAATTGC
>NC_090888.1:43107178-43124678 GCF_036669925.1 Montipora capricornis | reverse complement strand
AAATTGGTATCACTGTAAACTAGACAATTAAGCAATTCCAAGGATGTATGTTTGAAACCTGTATCTTGCAGACAATGAATTTTATCAGGCCATGAAACTCAATTTTGAAAACGGAGAATGACATCGTACAAAAATTTGCTGCACTTTCTCTCGTCCACGAAACTTCCACGTTACGCGCGCGGTAACATTATCCGCGCGAGAAAATTGATATCAACTAAAAATAACCTAAGAAGGATTATGATGGGAATAGGGCCAGTATGAGGGATTACTTCTCTTACCTTTATAATCTCTTGGTTGTGCACAGTGTCCCCGATTAGTGCCCTGGCGCTAAAGAACTTGTCACTTGAATAAAGTTCATTATTAATAAGGAGGAGGTTTGCAAATATCCATCCTCAAGTCAGACCAAGGTTTAACTCTTATTCTGCTTGAGGTAGTAGCGGTAGGTGCTTCCGAAATCGTGGTACCCAGTGAGGTTGTGTTACTTCCCCACTTGTTCAGCCTTTCTGTAATGTGGTTCAACCAGACAGGCCAAGGTCCTTTCCCGAGGCAAACAGCAATCTTGGTAGGTAGGTCCAGATGAGGAAGTCAACGCTTTGTTAAGCAACCAGCCACCATTAATGGCGGGACAGACTGAGAGCAGGAATCATTGCACAGTAATCCTAATTCCCAAATGTTTGGTTACGTAAGAGGCTGACCAGGCCAAGGGCATCGTAGTGGTGACAGCATGTACCACTCAGGCTTGGTATATTCGAGTACTGCAAATGATCGGTCAGCGGCTTTTGTTCTGGACTCCAGGCAGCCAGCTGCTGGTCCACCCGTCTGCCAATAGCAAGCGCAGAGTGCAAAATCGGCTCAAGATGATTGCATGGCTCATTATCTGGTTACTCTATAAAACGTGATGCTTTTCTGAGTACGTTACCCTGGACAGGTGTCTTTCTAGTCAGACACAGTACATCGTTTATCCTTTTTAAATGGGTTGTATTCTGACATGTCAGAGTCAAAGGGAGTTTCCTGCACTCTCTCCGGATCTAGCACTTGTTTTAGAGGTATTATATAGGGAAGATATCGTTGACGTCACCTATTTCCATTAACTTGCCAACCAGAACTCATTGGCTGTTGAAACAAAGGATCTTTTGTTCCTGTCGTTGGCAACTTTGAATAACAAGAGCAATGTTTGTAAACAGAAAACTTCCCTATACCGAGTTTCCATCTATGTCATTCGCCACTAATCACTGCTATATTAACTTTGTCTCGCATGATTAGTGCTGAGAATACCTTAGTTGGCCAACATCCAGTTGTTCATCCTTTCTTGAAGGGTGCCTTTGGGAGTAAGCCACCCTTAAATAGGTATTATGGTATTTGGGATTTGCAGCAAAGGCTGCAATTTGGGAGACTCGCACTGGCCTTAAAGGAACTGATATGGAAAAGGAAGGAAACTCTGCCCTTAAATGGTATAAAGACAACTATTTATTGTCCAACCCAGAAAAACTTAACGCTATAGGGATTAAACAACGTAATGAAACTGAACAGATTAACATCAAGTTCGGTGATCAAGCGATTAAGACAATAGATTATATCAAGCTACTGGGTGTAAACTTCGACGAGAATCTAATTTTTAGCCAACATATTAGCGAATTATGCAAAAAGGCCAGTCAAAGGGTGGGCGTTCTCGCCAGGTTAAGAAACTGAATTACTACGGAGACTAAACTATTACTTTATAAAACTGCTATCATGCCATATCTCACCTATTGTCATCTCATATGGCATTTCTGTAAGGCGTCGGATACAAGAAAGGTTGAAAGAATTCTAGAGCGGGCACTAAGGATAGTTATTATATCGTGCTAAACTACCAAGCCTCCTTAATAGGAGATTGCAAGACATAGTTATACTCATGTACAAGGTACAAGTCTTGTAAATATAATTTTAGAAACCAAAATTTTGATATTCCTAGATTTAATTCTGTATTGTATGGTAAACACTCTCTTAGATATCTTGGACCCTTTTTATGGAACAAGCTAACGTAACATGTAGATAAAAACATCACTGAAACAAGCATCCTATCTAAGTTTAAGTTTCATATTAGATGTAAGGATCTTACTGAACTGATAAATGGCAACAATTGCCCCGCGTGCGTAATTTGTACCTCTTCAGGTGTGCCCGTATTGATAGAATTATTTTGATTATTTTAGCACAATGTAAATGTGTATATAATCTATAGCTCATTTCTTATTTATTAGTTATCATAGTAGGTCAGGTCAGATCAGGACCGTTCTTGGACTTGCCACAGGTGACCATGTAACCCTGTGCTACCTGCCTCATGCAGAGAAGGAAACTCTGTCAAAAAACCTCGCTGCCTTGCGGTGTCATTGAGATGACAAAGGCTAGGGGAGTAAACCCCAACAGATAATCCGGAGTGGAGCCCCTAAGGCGGCTGGTTCTTGCAACGCAATACCTTCCGGCAACTCCTGCAGCCATCCTGACGCCAACTTTTTTGGTTTGTCCTTTCCGTTGGATCTCGTCAGCACGGTTAGAGAGGGGGGTCCTGACGACTGGGCATCCCAGGTCCTCCATATCATCGCCGTTGCCTGCTCACTTGAGATGTCACTGCAGTGCAGCAGACCGCGGCAGCTCAACATGGGGAGACGGCAGTTACCGGTTTAAAGCCCAGAGCTTATTGGCGTTAGTTCGGGCGCCTGGGGCTGTCTCCTGTCGGTGGGAGGGATCATCGCATCCCACTGGTCAGCTACCGCCCGCCTCAAGCTGGGCAGCCCCCAGCCAGTAAGGTGCTAGCCCGCCACAGTCCGCCTACTTCAGTGGGTGCCTGGAGTGTAGGCCAAAAGCCGAAAAGCGGACTGTAACCCACGCACCAGGCAACAAGAAAAGGAACACAAAGCCGCCAGTGCTGAAACTGGCAACCTGGAACGTCAGAACTATGTGTCCTGGCCTGTCTGACGACCTCCAACAAATCAGTGATGCCAGGAAGACCGCCATCATCGACCGTGAGCTGAAGCGGCTGAACATCGACATTGCAGCCCTCCAGGAGACGCGACTCCCTGGCTGCGGCAGTCTGAAGGAGAGGGACTACACCTTCTTCTGGCAGGGACAGGAGCAACAAGAGCACCGACTCTACGGCGTCGGCTTCGCTGTCCGAAACTCACTTCTCTCCTCCATTGAAGCGCCCTCCTCAGGCACACCGCGAGTCCTCTCCCTGCGCCTCACCACCGCCTCTGGACCAGCCAACATCCTAAGTGTCTACGCCCCCACACTCTGCTCCACAGCTGAGGCCAAGGACCAGTTCTATGAGGAGCTGGAGGCGAAGATACAGCGGGTCCCTTCCAAGGAACACCTGTTCCTGCTCGGAGACTTCAACGCCCGTGTTGGTGCTGACCATGACTCCTGGCCTCGCTGCATCGGCCACTTTGGCTTAGGCAAGCTAAACGAGAACGGCCAGCGCCTCCTTGAGCTTTGCTCCTACCACGACCTGTGCCTGACCAACACCTTCTTCTCCACCAAGCCCCACCACAGGGTGTCCTGGAGGCACCCCAGGTCTCATCACTGGCACCAGCTGGACTTTGTCATTACCAGGAGATCCCTGCTGAGCCAAGTGCTAGTCACACGCACCTTTCACAGTGCTGACTGCGACACTGACCACTCCCTGGTGGCCAGCAAGGTTCGTCTCCTCCCCAAGCAAGTCCACCGCTCCAAGCCGAAGTCCCGACCCCGCATCAACACAGCCAGCACTGCAAAGCCTGAACTGCGGCAACGCTTCGCCAATGCAATTGATGTAGCCCTGGAGGACTGTCCAACTGACTGCGCTACACAGCAGTGGAACCACATCCGTAAGGCTGTGTTCCAGACCGCCCTGGACACCTTTGGAAGAAGGGAGAGAAAGAGCGCAGACTGGTTTGAGGCTGGTGCCACCGAGCTTGAGCCCGTCATTGCCGCCAAGCGAGCCGCTCTTCTTGCCTACAAGAAAGACCTCTCAGGAAAGACGCTTGCAGAACTCCGTGCTGCACGCAGCGAAACTCAGAGGATTGCCAGGCGCTGTGCCAACGACTACTGGTTGAATCTTTGCCAAGACATCCAGCTTGCCGCCGATCTAGGCAACGTCCGTGGGATGTATGAGGGAATGAAGAAGGTGTTCGGCCCAAGTGCCATCAAGACTGCCCCACTCAAGTCAGCTGACGGCGACATCATCAAAGACCGCAGCAAGCAGATGGAGAGATGGGCGGAACACTATCAAGAGCTCTACTCAAGGGAAACCATTGTGACCAATACAGCCCTTGAGAACACCCTTCTGCTGCCCGTGATGAACGAGCTGGATGAACCACCAACCATTGAAGAACTCCGCAAGGCCATTGACTCCCTTTCCAGCGGCAAGGCCTCAGGCAGTGACAACATACCCCCTGAAGTCGTCAAGGCCGCAAAGGAGAGCTCCCTCCTACAGCACCTTCACGAGCTTCTAATGCAGTGCTGGGAGGAAGGAGCAGTGCCCCAAGACATGCGAGACGCCAAGATCATCACGCTCTACAAGAACAAGGGCAAGAGGAGTGACTGCAACAACTACCGAGGCATCTCTCTCCTGAGCGTTGTCGGCAAGGCCTTTGCCCGGGTGGTTCTCAACAGACTGCAACTTCTCGCTGAGCGTGTCTACCCAGAGGCGTAGTGCGGCTTCAGGGCCGCCAGGTCAACCATCGACATGGTGTTCTCAGTGAAACAGCTGCAGGAGAAATGCCGGGAGCAGAGAAAACCCCTGTACCTGGCCTTCATTGACCTGACCAAGGCCTTTGACCTGGTTAGCCGTGAAGGACTGTTTGCCCTCCTCCAGCGGATTGGATGCCCCCCCAAGCTTCTGAGCATGATTGTGTCTTTTCATCAGGATATGCGTGGGACCGTTCAATTTGACGGATCCTGCTCGGAACCCTTCCCCATCAAGAATGGAGTGAAGCAGGGTTGTGTCCTTGCTCCAACCCTCTTTGGCATCTTCTTCTCTCTGCTCCTCTCCTATGCTTTCCGGGACTCTGAAGACGGAATCTTCATCCACACTAGGAGTGATGGAGGCCTCTTCAATATGTCACGTCTCCGGGCAAAGGCAAAGGTGCAGAAAGTGCTGATCAGAGAGCTCCTCTTCGCTGACGATGCTGGAATAGCAGCCCACTCGGAGGCAGCACTGCAGCGGCTCATTGACAGCTTTGCAGCTGCCTGTACAGAGTTCGGCCTCACCATCAGCCTGAAAAAGACACAGGTCATGGGTCAAGACGTCAGCAACGACCCGAGCATCTCGATCGGCGACCACACCCTCGAAGTGGTGGACAAGTTCACCTACCTCGGGTCCACCATCTCCAGCAACCTCTCCCTTGATGCAGAGCTGAACACGAGGATTGGCAAGGCAGCAACAGCATTGGCCCGCCTGACAAAGAGAGTGTGGGACAACACCATGCTCTCCACAAACACCAAGATGAGAGTCTACCAGGCCTGTGTACTGAGCACTCTCCTCTACGGCAGTGAAGCATGGACCCTCTACTCCTACCAGGAACGCAGGCTGAATGCTTTCCACATGCGCTGCCTCCGCAGACTCCTTGGCATCACCTGGCAAGACCGCGTCACCAACATCGACGTCCTGGCCAAGGCAGGGATGCCCAGCATATTTGCCATCCTGACCCAGAGACGTCTGCGCTGGCTTGGCCATGTCACTCGAATGGATGACGGCCGCATCCCCAAAGACATGCTGTTTGGGGAGCTGGCCACTGGCACCAGACCCACAGGACGTCCAGCCCTCCGCTACAAGGATGTGTGCAAGCGTGATCTGAAGGCTGGTGGGTTCAACCCCTCCGACCTAGAGTCAGCAGCCTCAAACCGATCTGGCTGGCGGTCCACCACACAAGCAGTCATCAAGGAAGCAGAGGAGAGCAACCCGCTGGGAAGAGAAACGCCTTCGCAAGGAGCAGCTGCTACAGTCAGCCCCATCCCAGACAGGAAGACAGGAGCCGGTCTTTACCTGCAGCAGATGCAACAGGCAATGCGGGTCCCGCATCGGCCTTTACAGCCACACCCGGCGCTGCAACACAAAGTGACAAGCCTGGGCGCAGTCTACCATGGTCTCTCGAGATCGACGGAGCCATCATCATCAGTATTCATTATTATTTTATCTTTATGTTGTGTCCCCAATTACCGTCAGCTAAATACATCGACACATCATCGTCAACTCGCGTTAATACTAGCCTTATTATTAGCGTTACAACAGTACTTTGCTACGACCTAATATAAGCGATAGCTACCAGGAAAAGTCTCAAGATGAGTGTGTATTTATTTCTTGGTAGTCATATCAGCAATGCTAAAACTGTTAGGAGCGTTTCTAACTTTGTTCATGGATTGTTTAGAAGTATTTGGTAGTCTAGACGTAAGTTGTAGAATAAAATGGGTATATTAAGACACTGTAAACTTGGAGTATGGTTGGTGTTTTGGGCTCCTCATAGTGTCCTCACACTCTTTGAAGACTTCATATCAGTACCGGAGGTTACAGTTTTTGAGATAGAATTGGAATGTTAAACCAGACTTACCTGTAAGTTGAAGTTTGGCTTGAATTCTATGCCATAAAGAGTAGTAACCGAAGGTATCTGAGATGCTCACCTCTCCCTCCCTGTGCTTGTCTCGAGCTCTCATGCCTTGGTTACTATTCCTCTTTATGGAATTGCTTTCTGTGTTTAAATGTTCCTCCACTATGAGGAGAAGGATTTGAAACAGGGATTGTGACGTCACTCCCAGAAACAACTCCCTATCTATAGTATTTTCAATATGACACTTCCAGTTTATATTTTAATCGACATGAACTCCAAGGGATTTAGCGGAGGTTACTTGTTCTATTGCGTTTTCGTTTATAGTAAGAGAGGGACTTTCCGTAAATTGTGATAACTTCTGCCTTGATGCAATAAGAATAAACTCAGTTTTTGTCATATTTAGAGTGAGCTTGTTAGCAGAGAGCCATTCGTACACATTACTCAGGTCGTGATTAAGGCAATAATTTAGATGCTTAATATCAGTACTGGCAAGCGTCAGGCTGGTATCATCTGCGTACATTCTGGGTTCCGAATACCGGTATGTCAGACAGTGTGGTAAGTCATTAATATATATCAAAAACAGAAAAGGTCCCAAAATTTTTGCCTGGGGAACACCACATCTTAGACATTTCGGAGTTGACTTACGAGAATTTAGATGACAAATCTGTGTTCGATTATCTAAATAAGAAGCAAACCATTGATGGCTGGTCCAACAAATCCCATAGTATTGCAATTTTCGTAACAAAATATCGTGATCTACTGTATCAAATGCCTTTTTGAGGTCTAAAAAGACTACGGCATTAACAAGACCACGGTCTCTCTCCATTGCCCAGCTACCTGAAGCTTCGATAAGTGCTGTGAGTGAGGAGTGCAAATACCGAAAACAAGATTGATGGCAAGAGAGAAAGTTGTTTTTACTGAAATAAAGATAACGCTGATCATAAATTATCCGTTCAAAGACTTTGGCCACAACCGGAATTACTGATATTGGTCGATAATTCGTCGGATCAGAGCGCTTTCCAGAATTTTTATGCAATAGAGTGACTCTGGCAGATTTCCACTCATCGGGAAAGATGCCAGTCATTAGGGATTGATTAAATATATGAGTAAGAGATTCTGCTAGTACATCGGGACATTCACTAAGAAGTTTCGCTGAAATATTATCTAATCCAGTTGCCGTTGACTTGCAAATCTTTGATAGTAGTGCAGAAACATGTGTTGGTGTTGTTTTTTCAAAAACAATATTTTTATCAGTTTCAGTAAGAAAGTCTTCGAGGGATTTATCAACTTCTGTTACGTCTCCACTAAGGCTTGTCCCAATTTCTGTGAGAAAAGAGTTTAGCATTTCTGCTATATCTGTTTGATCTCCAGAATTTACTCCATTATATTCCATCTCATTAATAACAGTTTTGTTGGACTTACGTGAGGTCAGTTTATTGATTGTTTTCCATGTTTTCCTTTGATCTCCACAACAATTGTTGAAGGCATTTTCGTAATAAGCTTTTTTGGCGCTATTACTTTCCCAGTTCGATAATCACTTGATTTTTAACCATTCCAAATTGGTTCCAAATAAATGGATCTTTTTAATAGCCTTTCTTTTGAGGCGGTCTCTGAAATTCATCCGCTTTTTACATAACCACAAAAGAATCACACTTCTTGTTGAACAGTAACAACTGCAGTGTATGCGGGAAATGATCCTAACTGGATAAACCAGTAAAACCAGTCAAAGAAGCGCTGAACTACAATAGCACCCTCAATATCATTACACGGTAGAAAAACCTTAAATAACAATGATCACAACGAGGTTGTCTGAGCCCGCGAGATTGAGCATCCCCAGCAAACCATTGTTTTAACGAAAACCGCTGATCAGCAACCTGCTTCTGATCATTGCTGTCTAAGGTCTTCCTACACAGTATTGCTCGGTAGCTTAGCAAAGCGATGCAGTGAGGAACAGCCTCTCACCGCCAGCATTGCGTCAATGGTATTACCAGCTGGCAGCTTTCACAGCCAAGCTCTCTCAGATTGGCACAATCGATTAATCAATTTATATTGACCACACCTTTATACGGAATACGCAATAGCAGACTTCCACGCACTGCTTCACTGCTCACTCGCGCGTAGCATTTTCTGTAATTTCGAATAACATAGGGATGTAAATGAGTTTACTGATTCCATCATGACGGTTTTGCCAGAGCATTGACAACTTGGAAACCTGATAGTCTGTAAAGCGCTTTAGATCTATCAGTATTTTGACGTCCGTTGTTTCTGTTGTTCAGTAGTTGTTTTAATCAGCGAGATGCTCATTTCTTACTCTTGTCTGGGTTTAATTATGGACTTAACAATCTCTTCACGTTTCACAACATAGCAATCACATAACAATAAACGGACTGTTCATCAGGAAGCATCCATGCATCACAAGAGGCATAGTACTAGCGTGACGTGTGTCTCAGCTGAAATTTCAGTACACCCTTCACGCTGCTAAGTATCGGATTGACGTACACTAAAGAAGAAGCGAATTATAGAAACTATTTCTAAATTTCCTATCAAGAAGATGATGTATTCCCCAGATAACTGGCATACATAGAGGCACACAATACGAGAACGAACCATGTTTATGCTGAACAACGACCTTTTCAGCGATGTGAAGTTTGTGGTTCGTAAATCTAACAGCGATGACGAAAGTGAAAGCAAACAAGTTATTCCAGCTCACAAGTTTGTGTTGTCAATTAGTAGTCCTGTGTTTGAAGCCATGTTTTACGGTGAGCTAGCGGAAAGTAGTGGCTGCATTAAACTGCCTGACTGTGAATACAACAGTCTACTGGAGTTGTTTCGTTTCATGTACAGCGATGAAGTGAATTTAAGCGGAAGCAATGTTATGGAGGTCTTTTATTTGGCTAAGAAATACATGGTGCCTTCACTGGTTGATAAATGCTGCGAATATGTGCAAAGTAATTTACATCCATCAAATGTCCTCAGCATCCTTCCATTGGCTGAAAAGTACGACGGCAAAGCCTTGGTAGATCGATGTTGGAAAGTGATCGACACACAGACGAAAGACGTCGTGACGTCAGATGGATTTGCGACAATTCAACGCTCCTTCCTTGAGGCAATCATCTCAAGAGACACTCTTACCATAAAAGAGATCAACCTGTTTAAAGCTGTTCACTTTTGGGCGACAAAGCAATGCAAAAAGCAAGGCTTAGAAGCGAATGGTGAAGCAAAAAGAGGGATTCTTGGGGAAGCAGTAGTTAAAAAAATCCGCTTTCCCTTGATGAAACAAGAAGAATTAGCAACCGTTGTCCTTGATGCAAAAATCCTTACTCCAGACGAAGTAATCAACCTTTTTAAGTTCTTCAATTCAGCATTGGGGCCACCCCATCGGGATTTCCAGAGACAAAGCGGTCAGGTCCAGTATACCCAGTGTTTCGCACTTGTGATAGATTTAACAACGTAAATGAAAGTCCGAGTTGGAGTTACTCAGGGGAAAAGGACTATCTTATTTTTTGCGTGAACAATGACATCAAGTTGCATGGCGTGTGTTTATTTGGCAGTGTGAACAACGACTATTGGGTCGAATTAGTGATCAAGGATCACAGCCGTTGCAACGTTAAAACCATGACGGGAAGCTTTAGGTCACAGCAAATGGAATACAACGTTGGTATTTACTCTGGCTTTGAAATTGTTTTTAACACGCCACTTGATGTGAAGAAAAACACCTATTATCGAATCGATGCAACAATCTTCGGGCCACAATCTGGCAAGGGATATAACGGCCTTTCTTTGGTTGACGTTTCTGGCGTGCGGTTTACATTTAAGGAAAGTGCGCAGAACAGGAACAGAACATGTCCTTCCATTGGTCAGTTTTCCCGATTACTGTTTTCTTTATAAGACTTTTGAAAATTGCTTGCTCCGCTACATCTGACAGTCATAAAACAGCGTTTTCAAACTATCAACCCTAAAAGTAATCATGAAATTCTTAGACTTGTGACACATTGTGACGTGTATAGAAAGTACCATGAATGACATTATGCATCACATTACTCGACCTGTATGTGAAAAACGACAACTTGCTCTTAAAAAGCCAACGAGAGGGCTAGGTGGGTTAAATAAGGCAAGTACTGACAATTCATTTTAAAAAAATCTTTCAGATGTTGAAGTTAAGGTGCTAAATCAGTTGATCTTGCAATTTTTTAGGCCAAGTACTGTAGATTTTTTGACATTCAATTCATGACTGAATAAAATAAGATTTCACAAGAAATTTGAATTTCTTCAAAGTTGTTCTGAATTCTTTCTCTAGCTGCTAGTGGAGGCGATTATATCCTTAATAAAATCAACTCATGCGCTGCCAGGTTATCTGTACTTTTGTTGACAGTTTAATAATAATAATAATAACAATAGTAATAATAACTTTATTGTACACCACAAAAAAGGTATATAGGTGTTACAAGAATATATTTGAGAGAAGTTGCTCTTTATCGCGTGAGTTCATTGACCTATACTTTTCATCTTTATTTGAAAGAGTCTGTTTTTTCGATGGGTCCATAGACCTGTACTTTTCCGAAACAATTTGAAGGAAGTTCTTATTTTTTCTCTGGGTCCATTCGGCTGTAAATTTCTCTCCTCTTTCTTTCAGTTTTCTGCAATTTCTGAAGTAGATTTATGCTTTCTTATTATTTGTTTGCTTTCTATATTTGATAATTCACATAAACATCTAAGAAATGCAACCTCATAGTTTGTTTCAAAACAATTAAATTTACTTTGAATAATAGAACAAAAGAGATCAATAACAGAATCTACATTTGAAAATACTTTTGTTACATTTTTTGGTTCAGAACCATTGTATACAAAAACGTGGTAACTCATCTTTTGCTTTGCATACCACTGGAAAACACAACTAATGCAGTAGCTAGAAATTCACATCAAAAAGCCTGTGCTGCTTTCCTTATTATCCAAAATGGCAGTTTTAAGCTGTTGTTTACTGGGAACCACATTACAAGATAAATTTCCCTGACATCTTGCTCTATGAATAACTTTTACATGGCCAGCGATCAACGTCTAATTTCTTTAACAATTCAGAAATAAAAACACATTTTGCTGGACTAACCTTTGTGCTAAATTGCTCTTCCAATCTCAATGATACTATCAACTGTTTGAAAGGTGCAATAGTTACAAGATTTTGAGGTGGAAAAACAAACAGAATAAAATGACAAAGCAGAACATTCTTTGCAAGAACAAAGATAAACATCACTTAAGTGCTTCTAGGGTCTAAAATTTTGGTTTCGAACATATAATGAATGAACAATGCTTCCACTGCTGCTTTACATTTTAATAATGTTAGCCAATTTTAATATCATAAGTAACAGATGTCTGTGCACATATATTCTGAAAATGTTGCACTAAATTCATTAATGAATCTTTTTCAATTGAAGTACATGTTGCAAATGGGTCCCATACCTAATAAATCTCTGCCATGAGAGTAAAAAATTTTACACTTCCCATTAGGCAGACAGTATATTGCTACTGTGTAAAGTTCAAGTGTTAACATATATGCATGATAATTATCCATGAGCAAAGAATCAAAGGCAGCTAGCTAACATTGATATAACATAAGGAAAGTCTGAAATTATAGAAAGTGCACTATTTAGCAAACAACTCTACATGTAACTATCACTGTATGTCAACTGATAATTAATGTAGCTTAAGTTATAACCATAACAGGCAAATCTGTCAAAAATAGGAGTCCCTGTTTGCATGATTGTGACAAAGCTGAATACATATTATTCCCAATGTTTATAATTTGAACCAAGTCAGCTGAAGAGGTTATTGGATTCCTGAAATTTTAAACAATTGCCGACAGAGACATTGTTACACGTTGCGTGCCTGCATTTGCCGTACCAAATACTTTAACATTACCTTGACTGTATGGTGCGGGAATAGTTTTAGTTTGATCAACATTCCTGGACCTGGGTTGTTTGTACGTCATTTGCGCGTCGAACAGGAATGTAAAAGCGATACAAATAGATCTTTGTAAAGCCACAGATGATTAATTTGTTACATTTCATAAATTTGAACCATACTTTTAAATACTGGCAAATTCATGGCCTCTAAGTAAAACAAAAGTAAGACAGAAAACCAGAATTTCCCCTTGAAGCATTCCTTTGCCAGCAAATAAACAGAATGCAACATATTGTTTGAAAGAATTCCCCATTTTGACTTCTTTGCATGCCCATACTGACAATAACAGTAGTTCTAAGAACAGTTCAGATTGCTAAAAGTCGGATCAGTGCACAGGCTCCCCAAGCTGAAAATAGGTGGTGTATGCGACAGCTTGTGTATATAGAGAATTGTATGGGAAAATCACCGATCGTAGAAAAATTGTGTAAATAACTATCTCATTTGAAATAAAGTTTTCCTACCTCAAATGTGTGACGAATTTGTCTCTTGTGCCGCGTTTAGAGCCATTCTGACGACGTTTAGTGAAGTTATCCAGAAACGGTAACTAAAAGAATAGGAAGGCCGACCACTCCATCCATCGCTGGCCAGACCTCACTCCACAAATCGTTTTCTCCTCAACAGGAAAAGTCCCGAATCGCAATAAAAACAACAGTTCCATAAAGTGAAGTGGTCGGCCTTCCTATTCTTTTGGTAACGGTTTCCGGATAACTTCACTAAACGTCGTCAGAATGGCTCTAAACTCGGCACAAGAGACAAGTTCGTCACACATTTGAGGTAGGAAAACTTATTTCAAATGAGATAGTTATTTACACAATTTTTTTACGATCGGTGTTTTTCCCATACAATTCTCCATATACACAAGCTGTCGCATACACCACCTATTTTCAGCTTGGGGAGCCTGTGATCAGTGTTTCTCAGGTATTCTCAGTTTCACTTAAAGCTACCCTAAGGTTCTCAAAGATCACTAGGAGATGGACGGCTTGTTGATGGAGATCAGTTTGCCTGACCTTTATGTCGATCCCGCACTCGTGCGAAGTGTTTATTTGTAAAACAAATTAGAAAAAGTATATATAATTTTGTCTTTAATGTCAACAACTTACCTTTGGCTAAACAATCGAAGAAGATTTATTCTAACAGCTCGATCCGTACGACCCGGGCCGTACGACCGCGACTACAATCGCAAAGTTTGAACAGTCAAGATGCGATGATTCGGGCGCGGCCATGCACATCCAAGAGAAAATGACACATCTTCAGGGCTAGACTTTCAAAAGTCCTTCGTCTCTTGTAGATTCTCGTCCGAAAAATCACGCTTCGCTTGCCAGATCATTTTCTCCCGGGATTCTCGTGAGGTGGAATTGCAAGTCTACTTAAGGGCTTGAAACATGAGAGGGATAGTTCATTTCTTCAAACACGCACTGTTTACTTTGTCATGCAAAATGGATTGATATTCCAAGCATACATACATTTTAAGACTCTAATACTTCTTTTCAAGTCTTTTTATTAATTTTTCTGACTCAACAATACATTTTTCAGCAGCTATTACGGTTTTGAATAATCCCTTACCCCCCGCCCCACGTAAAGTTACAGTCATGTATGTAAATGTATGCAAGCATAAATTTCCATGCACTAATGTGACACGGAAAACAAGAAACGGAGGGCATTTTATACCTCATGCGCTTACTGCGCATGAGTAATAAGTTTAACTCATCCGTTTATTTCCCCGAAGCATTCACAGCTATCGCTAATAGCGCTTTGCAATAATGACGTCATGAAATTATAGACCCCCAAGTGAGTTCTGTCTGTAAGAGTCACAAGAGAAATGAGGCATGATATTCGCTTCAATCTTTTCCGTTTTAAGCGACGTCGACCGTTTTCTTGGCTCAATTTTCGAGACAGAACCAGAAAAATACACAGTTGAGCAGCTAGAACGTTGTTTAAAGTGTAGGAGGTTCAAATTAGGGACTTTAAGATAGTACACGACGGTAGACTGGGACGGTTAGATGAGTGTCATGTCACGCAAAATCCCCGTGACATTTGACCGTCGTGCTTCTAGGACGGTATGTTTTCGCCGGGTTTCTCGTCGTGGAATCTACGGTGAAAACGGTAGGAATTCATCCATACTTATTCGCACTATTTTAGTCTTTTCCTTTATTATGCATTGAAAACTGATCACCCAATGGGTTAAATGTGCATTTGGTTGTGTTTGTCTTGATTTATCCATCGCTGAAATGAAAAAATCTAGCGAAAATTCTGAGTTCATTCAAAGACATCACTCGGCCACATCGCGGCTCAAACCAAAATTTGCTTGTTCTCAATGTAGCGTTATCCATAATCCACCATGACACAGGAGGAAAGCAGAAAAGAAAGGTAAAAGAGATAATTGTAGCCGCATGTTTTGTTTATGAACTAATTCCCCTTAGCAGATTTACACTCGCTAGAATCCAAGGAATCTAAACAAAATGGTTCAAATTCCCAGTAAGGAAAAAGAGGATTCACTGATTCGTATTCATGGTATAAAATAAGAAATTCCTCCTCGCTAATTGAACCTTCTGCAAAATAATTTACAAGAGAATTTCTCGCTTCTTCAAAAGACATGTTTATTCCACCGTCCTACGGTCGTGTTGGCCGAATCTTAAGTTAAAAATGTTCGCGCCTTTTCTACCGTACTCGTCCAAAGTCTCCGGTATACGCATCCAACCGTTCCAGCCTACCGTTGTCCACTATCGTAAAGTCCCTATTGACGGGCAAACGTGACGACCTTAAACGAGTGATGGGCTGTCTAGGGTCGTGTAAACAGTAAAAGTAACCATGCGCTTGATCCGAGCAGCGATAATGGCCTTTGGTCTGTCGCGAAAATAGAAAAAAAAAGATTCAATGTTGGAAGGAAATGGTACACTAGTGCAAGTTCTGTTCCCTATTCTACTCCGTCGGCTGGTTGGCATGTTGGAAAAGACGGTTGATGGGCCTTATTATTACGCTACTCCTGCTGTTCGCAAACGGTTGTCTGTTTTGCTCTGACTAAGATATCTTTCATGGATTTTCTTTGCCATATTCTACGTAGTATGGGGCGCGTGTTAAGTATTTTTTTTGGATGTGGGTAATTTTCTGTCAGGTGCCATTTTCTCGTGAGCGGAGTGGTATATTGTGACAAAAGTCAGAACTGTGTTACATGTGCGTTTTCTTCTCCTTGTGCTTGACCTCATTTTGTTTGAGAATCTCAGTTGAGAGAGATGCCTTTTCGCACTGCTCTCTGGGTATCCTCTATTTTTTTAGGTGTATTTCAAAGTCTCGTGCCTTTTTAAAACTAGAATGGGAAAAATTGTCATTCGAAGCGATAGTGCTTTCCCTTTTATGAACCTTCTTGTTCAGCTCCTGGTGGACATCAGGAACTACCGCTGTGGGACCTTTTGTAGAGCACAAATATATGTTTTTAACAGTTAAGAATTCCCGCGTTCAATCGATTAGCCAAGGCTTACATTTCTTGATGCCTTACGATGGTTTGGGCAGCGGTATGAAGACTCTCTCTCCTGATTCCTCCAACTCTTTGAGAGATTTCGGCAATTCATGGTCATTTGTCTGGATACTGTGAGTCCGATTTACATCAACAGTCTTTAGTACTAACCATTCTACCTCCTTTTTACAAACCAACTCCACAGATTTATAAAGTTTTCTTCTTCTTTACTTCACTATCGCTTACCTCACTCATACATTTCCTTTCAGTAGATCGAAATGTTTGTCTGAGTCAACGCGTAGTAATAGTGCAAAGCGCTATTCACTCTAAGGTTGTATACAAGTTGCCAATCACGTTAGGGGCGGATCCAGGATTTTTCTTAGGAGGGGGTGTACCACTGAGGAATGGCATAGCTGACTGGTGACGTTTTTTTGTTGTTGTTTTTTGGCGGAATACCAGATGTATTAGAAAGCTGCAGGTCATGTCAGGGGGAGGGTGCACACCCCCTGCACGCTCCCCTAGATCCGCCCCTGCACGTCTTGTATTACAAGCACAGTTATCCACTAAATGAATTCCTATTCCTCTTGGTTTATTGAATGATGAATCCCCTAATTTCCCCATCTTGTACGTAATAAAAAGCACCTGCCTAGTTCCCGGCAACATTATATCATATGATGTTTGTTTAGCGGTTAATTGTTTTATTTTTCTTCTAACAACACTTACATGGCTGTAAAAGTCAGAGTATCCCGCAGTAGATACGAATCGTTAGGATCAGTGGATGTACTGAGCATCATGCAGAGCAGTTAAAGGGATAAATAAACTTCAGAAACTTTATCCAGCTTCAACTTGATAACTTAATTGGTGTTCCAACTACTACTGAGTTTCGTTGGCTTGCAATAAATTTAGACATTAAGACCAGAATGCTTTGTCAAACGCGCTATTCAGATTTTTTTCCCCTCTCTAATTGTCAAATTTGTCTCACACAAAAAAGCTGCTCGAAGCATTCTGGTCTTGGTAGAGACCATTATTCAAAAATCTAACTTGTCCAATCAATCAATCAATCAATTTATAAAAGTCATTACGTGGGATTGAGGATGCCCTCAGTATCCGAGCCAAAGGCTCATGTATAAAACGCATGGCAAAAAGAGAAATTAAAAAATAAGAGTAAATACATAAAAGTAATAATTTCAAAATTAAGTAGAAGTTACATTCATGAAATTATAAACAATTGTTATCTAACTGTAACAAACTAGATAATATTTACTAGTTGTAAACATGTAGACATCAAGCCTATTAAAATTATCACATAACATTAAAAAAATTATGATTGGCAATAATCTCATATCAAGTGAAGCTATGATCTTCGCAGTTATCAGCGCAATTTTTGCAATTGCAAAAGGCTGAAAAATCCAGGACTTCAACGGGGTTTGAACCCGTGACCTCGCGATTCCGGTGCGACGCTCTAACCAACTGAGCTACGAAGCCACTGACGTTGGGAGCTGGTCATTTGTGGGTTCTTGATTCATTTCATATATAC
>NC_090888.1:43094678-43104678 GCF_036669925.1 Montipora capricornis | reverse complement strand
TTTGTATGAGCGGGCTGTAATGCCTGTTATGTCGGCAAAACAACCCAGCATTTTTCCACGCGCATGCATGAGCACTTAGTCAGTGATAGGGCCTCTCACATTTTCAAACACCTACCGAATTCCGAACAAAAAGGTCGCGCCCTGTCTTCAGGTGAATGTTTCCATATTTTAGATCACGCCTCTACGACTTTTCAACTCAAGATAAAAGAAGCTTTTCATATTCAAAGAGAACAACCTTCTCTTAAGCAACAACTGCATCACGTAAATCTAAAACTATCCTTTTAATTCTCACATTGTCACGTTTTATGTACATTCCATTCCGAATTATAAATTCAACTTAACGCTTTGTACATTAATTAACAGAAGTTTCTGTCGAAGAATAGGCCATTTTACGGATACGGTGGCCTTTTTAAATCCATTGTTTCAAACAGCTATTATGGGATTCTAAGGGGGCAATTAGTATGCATTTGCCCCTTAGAATCCCGTAATAGCTATTTGAAACAATGGATTTCAAAATGGCCGCTGTATCCGTAAAATCACCTATGTCTTGTAATTTCAAAAGTTTTGTCGTCTTCTTTAAGTTTGCAGTTATCGTACAAAATGAGTTTTGTCTTTCGCTCCATTTCTCTTAGATTTACGGTGTTCTTCATTGAAATTTTCTCTTCTTCTCCTTCCTCGGCTTCTCTGAAGGCTTTCTGCGCTTAAAATTCTCAAATTTCGTCGCCTCTTCTCCCGTGCTCCTTCTCCCGTTGCTCGTCATTACACCTTTTGCTGTTCATTACGAGAAAATGTGTGATGAAAATGTTAATGAATGGTTATGCACTTTAATGTTTGTTTATTGTCTCTATTGATTTTCATGATGGTGTTAATGACTTGAATGTTAGCGCAAATGAAAGCATATTTTTTTCTTTTATATGCCAAATGACACATACGAACATATGAAAATGCTATTGCATGTAAACAAAAATGCAAAAATCGTTATTGAATCTGAGTTACGTGCAAATGTTCGCTTCTTGGCGCTCATGAATGCATCTTCGCGCTATTGGTCGTCAAGCAAATGAATGCGTCTTTTCTCGTAATGAACAGCAAAAGGTGATTACCCGTCAGAAAAACGCGGGTTGCCAAATGCAACGCTTCCACGCGAATTCCCGCTAAGGAAAATTGCCCGAACAATCCCGTCCCCAGAGGCGCTCCTTGCTCCCACCTCCATCCTGACAGTCTGTACGGGCGGACAGCGGACGGACGTACGTGACGTCAGAACCAAAATTTATCACATGGATAGATTTCCCAAAACAATTTTACCCATGGTGCTCGGCTGACGCGCTTCGCGCGCCTGAGCTCCACTATGAATGGACCTTATTCACGATGGCCGCCATATTGGATTTGCTTTTATCATGCAAATTAGCTACACACTTCTGAGGGGGCAAACAACACAAGTTCGAGAGGTTATAACGAACATCTTAATTAGCCACACAGATTATTTGTCTCGCGTTCATTGAATGTTTATCACCTAAGTAGTAAAATAGAATGATAACATAAGTTGCTTCGAGGTTTTTTTAGTGAAAAATGAGTAGCTAACGAAGTATAAAGTCAAACTGTCAAAGGCAATCAAAAGATATAAAATTATTATAAAAGTTACTTAATTCTAAATAGTAAAATGGACTTTAAGCAATGTTATTTCAATATTTCGACGAGCCGATTTGTCTTTTTTCCAATGTTTGCCCCCCAGCATAACACATGGCAATTTGAAAACTAACATGCAAACTATCGTGAATAAGGCCTATTGTGAACGAATAAAAGGAAAGCCGAGCGAAATCAGTATTTAAAGTTAGGGGGAAAGCAATACATCATTTTAAAGCTAAGAAAATAAACTTTCCAAAAACATATAACTTGTTTACAAAGAACAAAAACATTTTATAAGGACAAATATAAACAAAAATAATGAAAAAAAAAACACAAAAATCAATTTTGCACGCAAATTTGGTCATTTTAACGTTAATTACGAATTTTTGGACGCAAAAGAAAAATCTTCCTCAATTTATCTGCTTTCTTGGTCATAAATTTGACGGAAAACAGATCAGGCACGAATATTTCCAGAACTTTTTTAGTAATCCGATTAGCGATAATGTGTAATATGATAAATTCATAAAAGTGTTAAATTTGCGACCCGTTGCTAACGGCAACGAGACAGATCACATGACTAATAATTAAACTCTGTTGTCCAAAAACCACCCAAATTACCAATTTTCCGAAGGAAAATCGTCTCAAAGGATAAAGGTAAAATGTAAAATTTGGTGCGAAAACAAGCGAATGTTTTGAGCGAAAACACAATTATGTGCCATAATAACAACACGAGGCAAGTCTAAACAAATTTACGGCTGCGAAAATAATTTTACCGTTTCAGCGATTTCAAGGCTTTAAATTCCATCCAATGAACCAAAATCCTTTTCTTTATCCTTTCCGATGTATTTAGTGCTATTTTTTTGGCTGAAATTTTTAAATAAAGTCGCTCTTAAATTTCGCCTTTGCGGGCCCCTTCGCGGGGTTTTTAAAGGGCTTGAACTGAAATGCCCCTCACGTAGGCGTATTAAAAGCTACAAGGGAAACTGGGGCTATAACCCCCCCGTAAACACGTTAAATTTCACAACGATCACTAAAAATGGCAGTCTTGTACGAATTCTACAAAAATGATTCAAGAGTGTTTCAATTTCAGAGCATACGACGACAAAGTGAAATCCCACCCGACTTATAACTGAAGGAGAGTGTTGCAGACCCCCAGAAATATCATCAATGCAGTTTCAGTGTAATATATTTACAAAACGCACTATCATTCAAAGGCGAGTTATTGAATTTCCAAATGTACCAGGACGACGGGAATTATTCCTAGAGGACTCGATAGAAAGATAAACAAAATCATGATCGGAAGAAGGGCAAGGTTTAATTTCGCAGGAGGCAACCGAAGGTATACGTCTCTGAGAAACAACTAAGTTATCAATCAGGGAACCGATAGAAAAATCAGTATTAAACCAGTTGCACTGACGCAGCCTTGGATGAAACTTACGCCAAGCATCTGACAAAGAAAAAGTCGAACGAATAACAGAAAAATATTTAGCAGGGACAAAGTTCCCACCAAATTTGTCAAGATGGTGATCATAGCAATTAAAATTGTAATCACCAGCAATAATAACGACGTCAGAAGGCAAAAAATATTAGTGCAAATTATCAAAAATCACTTTCCTTTCAGGCGCGTAAATATTAATTTAATTAATCTTAAGATCATCGAGTTCGAAAGCAAGACACATCTCTTTTCCTATTCCTAATTATACCCGAGAAAAAATCAGAAAAGCAAGTCAAAACACCTGCTCGTCTGTCAACAGCGGGAGACAAGAAACAAGGCCCACGCCAGGCTTTAGAAAGGGCACGAAAAACCTCAGGATCGGTAATGTAGGTTTCTTGAAAACAAAAAACACAGTGCAAAGCATGGAGATTATCAACAAGATAATCCTGAAACCCCTAGAGTTTAAGGAAAAAAAATTGAAAATTCATGAAGGATGAGGGTTATTAGTCCTTCTACTAGAACTAGCTGGTAAGAGTGTAGTCGACTTGCTTGGAGGAGGACCATCAGGAGGGGTCCAGCCTAGCAGGCTTACGCTTAGACGCCACACGTGAAACAAAAGGACGAACAGAAGTCTGAGACGGAGGAAGCGAAACAACAGAACTAACTTCAGGAATTTCCATAGCAGCGAAGACACCATCAGAGATTGTGAAAGAGCTTCAGCGGCAAGTTGCAAATCCGACACAGTAGGCGTGCCAGTGATAACACTTGAAGGGGAAGGGGCGCGGAGGAAGGCTCGAGAGACTCGAAGAGAGATTGGGACTATGAAAGCTGCGAAGGGTTTTAGACTGCTGAGAGGAATCTTGAGTAGACTACGTAGAATGCACAGAAGACTGCAATGGAGGATCCTGAGGAGCAGACACACCAGAAGAGAACGAAGACGACGATGACGACGATAACGATGACTGCAAAGGAGGCACAGAAGGTGGACAAGTAGGCGGAACATCAGAAGGCTGGTGTGAAGATAATATCAGACACCAGCTGAGACGAGGGAACAAACAGAAGGCGTTCAGAAACATCAGAAGGAGGTGGAGAATCAGCAGGAGGCACATCAGTAGAAGGGTGCGAAAGATGAGACGCAGGGTATGGATCAGGAGTAGGAACGCCAATGTCAGGCAAGGAAGGGCGACGCCACCAGGACACGCTACAATCAATGGCATAATGACCATCCTCCTTAGAGATGCTGCATTTACTATCCTCGTAACAGTTACTGAAGGTGTGACCCAGCTGATCACAGTTAAAACAAACAACATTAGGACACGCTCTGGCAAATGGCTTCCTGCCAAAACGCATGAACGAAGAAATTGACTCAGACAACTCTGTTCTGGCCACGCGTTTACCACTTTGGATACCATTATAACCCTAGAGGCCACACCGACGAATTCCATGAACAGAGCCATAATGGCTAAGGCAATGAGAAAGGGCTTGATCCAGGAGCTCATAAGGGGCGTTAAAGATTACCACGAAAGTGAAGAACGAAGACTTATGACGGGCACGACAAGCGATAAACGAGGAATTACGAAGAAAACAATCACGATACTCGGACATGAAGCGCGTCTTTCTGATCCACCTCCTGTGTCCCAGCCCTCGCACCCTTCTACGGATGTGCCTTCTGCCGGTTCTCCACCTCCTTCCGATGTTTCTGAACGCCCTCCGCCTCAGTGTTCCCTCGCCTCAGCTTTTGTCCGATGATTCTTCTTCACAACCGCCCTCTAATGTTCCGCCTTCTTCTGTTCCACTTTCAGCGTCTCCTTTGCAGTCATCGTTATCGTCCTCAACGTCAACGTCTTCCTCGTCCTCTTCTGGTGTGTCTGCTGCTCTGGTTTCTCCGTTGCGGTCTCCTTTGCATTCTTCGCAGTCTATTCAAGATTCCTCTCAGCAGTCTGCAGACCCTTCGCTGCTCTCACAGTCTCAATCTCTCTTCGATTCTTCTGAGCCTCCCTCCGCGCCTTTTCCGGTTCGTTCCCCTCCATCAAGTGTTATTACTGGCACACCCACTATATCTGATTTGCAACTTGTCGCTGAAGTTCCTTCACAAACTCCTCCTACTGTTTCAGATAAAGCCTTGGCTGCTATGGAAATTTTTGAAGTTAGTCCTGTTGCTTCGCCTTCTCTGCCTCAGTCTCCTGTTCGTGCTTTTGTTTCACGTGTGGCGTCCAAGCGTAAGCCTGCTAGGCTGGACCCTGTTGATGGTACTCCTCCACTTAAGTTCACTACATCATTACCGGTTAGCTCTGGTAGGAAGACTAATAACCCTACCAGACACATCTCTTTTCGAATTCCTAATTATACTCGAGTAGGAATCAGAAAAGCAAGTTAAAACACCGGCTCTTTTTCCAACAGCGGAACACCAGAAACAAGGTCCCCGCCAGGCTTTAAGAAAAGGCACAAAATACTTCAGGATCAGTAATAAAGGTTTCTTGGAAACAAAAAACATCGTACGAAGCATGAAGATTATCAGTAAGATAATTCTGAAAACGTTTACTGAATCCGCTAGAGTTTATGGAAACAATTTCAAAATTCATGAAGGATGTTTTTTGAGGGTTATTAGTCTTGTTTTTGAACTCGATGGTCTTTAGATTAATTTAATAAATATCTACGCGCTTACTAATCCGACTGAAAGGAAGTGTTTTTTGATAATTTGTACGAATACTTTTTGTCTTCTGACGCCGTTATTATTGCTGGTGATTACAATCGCTATGATCACCATCTTGACAAATTTGGTGGGAACTTTGTTCGTGTTAAATATCTTTCTGTTTTTCGTTCGACTTTTTCTTTGTCAGATGCCTGGAGTAAGTTTCATCCAAGGCTGCGTCAGTGCACCTGGTTTAATTCTGATTTTTCTATCGGTTCCCGGCTTGATAAGTTTTTTTGTTTCTCAGAGATTTATGTCTTCGGTTTCCTCTTACGAAATTAAACCTTGCCCTTTTTCCGATCAGGATTTTGTTTATCTTTGTATCGAGTCCTCTGGGAGTAATTCCCGTGGTCCCGGTGTTTGGAAACTCGCTTTTAAATGATTGTGGGTTTTGTTGATATATTACAACCTGCATTGTTGATCTTTCCGGTTGTCTGCAACACTTTCCTTCAGTTAAGTCGTGGTGGGATTTCTTTAAGCATTCTATTCGTTCACAATTTATATACTTTTCTAAGAATAAGTGCAAAGAGCTCTCGCACGAGCGCGTTTTTTTGGTTAACCGCATCATTGATCTTAATATTAAATTAACTTTTGCCGTTAGCTCTCAAATTTCCGAACTCGAAAGTGAACTGAAGGCCCTCACCTTGAAAGAGTTGGATGACTCTAAGGTTCGCTCCTGAATTCAGTGGCTTGAAGAGGGGGAAAGGCCTACTTGTTATTTCTTTAAAATTGAGCGTGAGCGCTTTGAGCGTAATATTCTCACTCCATTCTTGATTCTACCGATGTCGAGGTTTTTACACGTGAAGAAATCGAGCGTGCGTTCGTGCAGTTTTATTCAAGTCTCTTTTATAATGAACCTATTATCACTGGGGCCATCTCGTACAAACGCCCCAAATCCCTTCGGGATCCAAGGATAAAATCCTCACGCGCTCATAGTCTCCTTGGTGTTCTGTTTCACACAGGTTTCGTATAAATAGGCCTGTTTCGGCCTGGTTAATTCTCTTTTCATTAAACGTTCGTTAGTCGTTAGCTTGGCGTCCCTCCCTCCTCCCCGCAGCGATGACCTCTGTTGCCATCCCAGCTAGCTCCCGCTCCTTTTCGCCGCCGGGCTCGCTTCTTCCCATAACTTAGTCTTGCCTGGGGCGTTTGGGAGTGAGGGCTCCCAGTGGGAATTTATTACTATTGATCTTTCTTCTCAACAACGTTGTTTAGATTCGGTGGGAAAATTCCTTTCTCCTTCTCAAAGCATCTCGTGCGAGTGTTTCCTGTCTAGGGAGGAGTTATTGAACTCCGTTAGAAGTCTTAATACCGGGAAGTTACCCGGATCTGGAGTACTGTCGGTGGAATTTTATTTACATTTTTGGGAGGCTTTCGGTCCCCTTTAGCTCTGTGTTGCTAATAGATGTTTTGCTGACGGCGATTAGTGTCCCTCAATGAATGGCAGTGTCACCCGCTTGATTTTTAACAAGCGTGGTGACGTCAAGCATTTAAAGAATTGGCGGACCATCTGTCTTTTGAATGTAGATTACAAGATCATTTCTAAAGCGATTGCTTTGCGCCTCCCTAAAGTGCTTGAGCACATTGTTCACCCGGACCAGACCTGTTCGGTTCCGGGCCGAGGCACTTTTTCAAATGTCAGTTTTTTTGCGCAACGTCCTTGACTAAATTCAACGGACTGATGAGTCTGCCATTTTGATAAGTCTTGACCAGGAGAAAGCGCTCGATCGAGTCAATCGTCCTTTTCTGCTAAAGCTCCTTCACGTTTGTAGTTTCGGCCCTGATTTTTGTCGATGGATTTGTATCTTTTACAACGGCGCATTCATGCAGATCATTCTGAACAGTTGGCTCACTGAAGGTATTTCTCTTGAGCGCGGGGTGGGTCAGGGGGACCTTTTGTCTCCCTTGCATTGTTTTATGTTCTTTGCGTGGAGGTCTTGGCCTCCCTCATCCGCAGCTCTCCTCGGAATGAGGAGTTTCGCCTTCCTGGTGCCTGAGGGCTGCAGACGTGTGTTCGCCTGTATGCTGATGACACCACGGTGATCTTTAGAAATCTTCGATCCTTGACAAGTAACCTCTTTGATTCCGTCAGCGTTTATGAAAATGGTTCTGGCGCCAAGCTTAATGGTACTAAACTGAAGCAATGTGGTTGGGAGCCTGGAGGTGTGGTTCTGATGAGCCCCTCGGCCTCACTTGGGTGAAGAAAATGAAAATCGTTGGTGTTGTCATCGGCACTATCCCTACCGAAAACTTGAATTAGCAGCCCAAGCTTGAGAAATTGGAGAAATCACTCAACCTCTGAAAATCTAGGTCCTTGTCCTTGCCTGGTGAGTCTCTTATTATTAACATGCTTGGCTTAAGCAAGCTGGCGTACCTTGCCAGAGTTCTCACTCTGCCAGCCTGGGTCACTGCACATGTTAATGCTTTGATTTGGCCCTTCCTGTGAGGTTCAAAGATGGAAACGGTCAGCCGCAATACCTTCTTTTTGAAATTGATGGACGGGGGTATTAATGTCATCAGCCTTCCCTTAAAGGTTCAGGCCTTGAGACAGGCGGGGATGGCCTTTGTTCTTAATTCTCCTGAGGATTCTTGCTTTTTTATGCCTACGTACTTTGTTGGTCGCCGTTTATCTTGTTTTGGATACCTTGTCAAGGGTGGGTTACAGCGCTCTAGTTTCTAAAGTTCTCCATAAGAAACTCTTGTCCGTTGAATCATTCCCTCCAATCTTATATCGTCAGTGGTCTCAGGTTACCGGGCCAAGGTTTGCTCTCGATGGTCACTGGTCTCTCGTTGGGGATTCGTTTACTGAGAATGATGTTATTTGGTTGATTGTCCTTTGATTCGTGGCGTCAAGGTGCGCGATTCTCTCTTTAACTGGGGTGTTATCTCTTTTAGTCAGTGCGCCTCTTGTCCCCGACGTGAGACTATTGACCATTGCTTTGTAAACTGCCGCAGGGTCAAGAGGGTCTGGTTCCATTTTGCACCGACCCTCTGCCTGGTGCTTGGTTCCCAGTTTGCTGTGGGTCTTTTAACTTTCTTTTTTCTTTCGCTGGCCCTCTGTTAGAGCTAAGAGGGCGCGCATTGCACGCCACTTGGTGAAATTCATTCTCTACGGCATTTGTGTCTTTCGGAATAGGGCCACCTTTTAAAACGGCAGAGAAGACCATCGAGCGATTATCTGTTATGTCCGTGATGATTTAAAGCAGAGGGTCTTCCTGGATTCTAGGTGCTTTTCTCAATCTCGCTTTCGCGATCTTTGGCTCCTGTACAGTTTTTGTGCCGTGGAGAATGGACTTCCACGCGTTGTAATCTAGTCGTACATTTAAATCCTTGTAACCTTTTTGTCCGTGCGCTCTTCGCGGTGTCCGCAATCGGGAGCTCTCCTTAGGGAATTTGCACGGTTCATGGACTCTACCCGTTAGGGCCCCGCTCTGGCGGCTGGCTGCTTACTCCGGCTTTTGGTCTCAATCGGTTTTTCTGTGCTTCCTCTTCTTAAGTGGCGTGTGTTTGTAAATTGCTTGTTTTTTTATTTTATTGGTAATAAAGGTTATGTTAGTTGCCGAAAAACTGGTCATCGGGGTTCTTCCTGCCCTCTCTCTGGTCTGTGCCGGCGCTGTCTTTAGCCGGGTCACATGGCTCGAGCGTGTAGGTAGGCCTGGGGAAGCTTCTTCTGAGACTTCCGAGTTCGAGGAAGACGATGAGATGCTCTCTGTGGATGACGAGGATGTTTCCTCGGCAGCTCCTTTTCCTTCTCCTGTTGTTGCTTCCGGTGTTCCTGTTCCTGCTTCTGATGTTCCTGCGTCTGATGTTGCTCCCGCTCTTGATGTTCCTGAAGTTCTTGTTTCCGTTCCTGATATTCCTGTTGGAGTCCCTTTTTCTGTTGTTCCTGCATCGCATGTTTTACCTGCTCCTGTTTCTGATGTTCCTTCTTCTGTTCCTGTTCAGGATGTTCAGTGCCACCTGCGCTTTCATCCATTACCACGGTTTCAAGTACTCATCGTGATAAAATTGATCCTCTTCTTCTTTCTGCTTTAGGCGAACTGTCTCATGATGATGTGGTACGAATGTCTAACAAGGAAGTTGCTGATTTTGTGTCTCGACTAATGGACAAATACAGTTTACCTCCTGATTCCCTTTATTATATAATATATTATGTTTTTCGAGTACAGAAGTTCTGGAAGAAGTCATCATCTGAAGCGAAGAAGCCTGTAAAGAGTGCTCCTGCTAAATTGTTGGGTTCTGCTGGTCTGCCT
>NC_090888.1:43079678-43089678 GCF_036669925.1 Montipora capricornis | reverse complement strand
GCAAAGTTCGGGCATGTGCAGAAACTTTTTGGGTTTAAAAGTAGCACAACACTTTCGACTTTCACTTTTCGCTTTCTCTCCTTCCCTCCCTTTTCGCTTTCCTTGCCTCATTTTTTTTTCAACTTGCTGGGCATTTGGTAGGCTTTATTTTGGTGGGAAGCGTTTCTGAGAAACCTTTCATCATCTTAGAATTAGGTGCTCAGAAAGGTAGGTGGGTAATGGAGCAAGCTTTTCATGGAGATTTTCAAGTCAGTGTTACATGGTTTTTTTGGCCGTTTCTCCAGTTTCCTTGACTGAATTGTGCTCGTTCTGGTATAGTTTGAAAGATCTCCCCTGCACAAGTTAGTGGACAAAGGTGTTCCTGACCATTAAAAGTGATGACGTCACAAGGGGTAGATGGGACCGTGGATAAAGCTGGACGTATTTTGCCAGATAGTAATCAAAGGGTTAATAAAGAAGATCACGTTTTGTCAGACTTTGAATTTCTCATCATAGAACAAATTTACAATTCCAGCGTTAGCAACAATAATAGCCTTGATGAACGCCTACTAGTTACTAGGAAAGCTTTTTGGTGCGCCCAACTCTGCACCCTTGTACCATTTGGTTTGAACAAGAGGTCAGAGTTCAATTCCAAAAATAAGATTCGCTATAATTAACCCCAAGCCAGCCACTCAGTGTCATTTGTAGTCATTAGTCATAGGAATTAGTTTGCTTTTAGTTTTTATTTTTAGCTAAGTTATCGTCTCAACCAACCCCCAATTAGCCGCCTATTATGCCTTTATATTTTATAGTCTATTTTTATCATGTATTTTACCTTAGGATTTGTTTTACGATAATTATCTATCATATATATGTATTTCCATAATTTTTCCATTGTTTGTTACATATAAAAGTCCAGACAAATTTTACGAATTTTTACTCCCAAGTATTCATTATCTTGTACAGTATTGCTGAAGCCTGAACGGGCGAAACGTATACAATAAAGGAACTTTAAATTACACGAGAAAAGTTAGCTCCATCTTCTGTTTATGCAAGTTACGATTATTTAAGAGGACGCGTTGCGTATCCGGCTGGGTTCTTTTCTCAAGTGGCATCATCGTTGGCTATCCTACAGCACTCACATACACAAACACATCTTTAACCTGATGAAGGAAAGGACTCAAAGTTTTTAACTTTAGTTTTTTGTGAAGTCACGTAAAAAGCCAGATTTGAATCAGGAAGCATTCATGCATCACACAGCAAGAGGCGGTGTGTGACGTATGTCTGATACGCTGAAAAGTCGTCACGTTGCTGAGCATCAGCTTGACAGACACAAAGAAGGAAGCGAAGTATCGTGAACATTTGTAAATTCCGTATCAAAACGAAGATGTCTGACCGAGAAAACTGGCAAACAAAGAGGCCCACAGTCCGAGAAAGAACCATGTTTATGCTGAACAACGATCTTCTCAGCGATGTGAAGTTTGTGGTTCGTAAATCTGACAGCGATGGCGAAAGTGAAAGTAAGCAAGTTATTCCAGCTCACAAGTTTGTGTTGTCGATTAGTAGTCCTGTGTTTGAAGCTATGTTTTACGGTGAGCTAGCGGAAACTAGTGGCTGCATTGAACTGCCTGACTGTGAGTACAACAGTCTGCTGGAGTTGTTTCGTTTCATGTACAGCGATGATGTGAATTTAAGCGGAAGCAATGTTATGGAGGTCTTTTATTTGGCGAAGAAATATATGGTACCTTCACTAGTTGATAAATGCAGCGAATATGTGCAAAATAATTTACAGCCATCAAACGTCCTCAGCATCCTTCCATTGGCTGAAAAGTACGACGACAAAGCCTTGGTAGATCGATGTTGGAAAGTGATCGACACGCAGTCGAAAGAAGTCGTGACGTCGGATGGATTTGCGACAATTCAACGCTCCTTCCTTGAGGAAATCATCTCGAGAGACACTCTTGCCATGAAAGAGATCGACCTGTTTAAAGCTGTTCACTTGTGGGCGACAAAGCAATGCAAAATGCAAGGCTTAGAAGCGAATGGTGAAGCAAAAAGAGGGATTCTTGGGGAAGCAGTAGTTAAAAAAATCCGCTTTCCCGTGATGAAAGAACAAGAATTAGCAACCGTTGTCCTTGATGCAAAAATCCTAACTCCAGACGAAGTAATCAACCTCTTTAAGTTCTTCAATTCAGCATTGGGGGCCACTCCTGTGGGATTTCCAGCGACAAAGCGGTTAGGTTTATCCCCTGTGTTTCACTCTTGTGATAGATTTAACAAGGTACAGAGAAAGCAGGTTTGGAATTACGGATTAGGGACAAAAGACTGTCTTATTTTTCGCGTGAATAACAACATCAAGTTGCATGGAATGTGTTTATTTGGCAGTATGAACAACGACTATTACGTTAAATTAGTGATCAAGGATCTTCACACCCATTTCACCGTTAAAACCAAGACGGATAGCTTTAGGTCACAGGAAATGGAATGCAAAGTTGGTATTTACTTTGGGTTTGAAATTGTTTTTGACACGCCACTTGATGTGAAGAAAAACACTGATTATCAAATCGAAGCAGAAATCTCTGGGCCCTCCTCTGGCAATGGAGAGAACGGCCTTTCTGTGATTGACGTGTCTGGTGTGCAGTTTACATTTAAGGAAAGTGCAGAGTACGATAACGGAACATGTCCTTCCTGTGGGCAATTTCCCCGATTTGTGTTTTCTTTGTAAGATTTTTTTAAATTGCTTGTTCCGCTACATCTGACAGTCATAAAACAGTGTTTTCAAACTATCAATCATTAGCAAAAATGTACACAATTGCCACAAGTCTGACCCTAAAGTAATACATGAAATTCGCAGACTTGTGACACATTGTGACGTGTATAGTAAGTACCATGAATCACATAGTTCATTATATTATTCGACCTGCATGTGAAAACCGACAAGTTGCTCTTAAAAAGCCTATGAGAGGGCTAGGTGGGTTAAAAAATGCAAGTACTGACAATTCATTTTTAAAAAAATCGTTCAAAAATGATGAAGTAGGCGTGCTAAATCAGACGACCTCACCAATATTTTAGGCCAAGTAATGTAGATTTTTCGACACTCAATTCATGACTGAACAAAATGAGCTTTCAAAAGAAATTTGAATTTCTTCAAAGTTATTTTAAATTCTTTCTCTAGCTGCTAGTGGAGGTAATTATATCCTTAATAAATCATAATAAGTTTAACTCATCCGTCTATTTCTCCGAAGTATTCACAGCTATCACCAATTCACTTATAGGTTGTACACAAGTTGGGTATTTGTTTTTTCTAGAACCTACTTATGTTGCCAATCACGTCAGGGGCGGATCCAGAATTTTTCTTAGGAGGGGGTGCAGTACTAAGGAATGGCGTAGTTGACTGGTGAGGTTTTTTTTTTTGGCAAAATGGCAGTTGTATTAAAAAACAGTAGGTCATGTCAGGAGAAAGGTGCGCTCCCCCTGCACCCTCCCCCAGATCCGCCCGTGCACGTCTTGTATTACAAGCACAATTATCCACTTAATCAATGTCCTGTCTTGGTTTGTCGAATGAAAAATTGCTAATTTCCTTATCTTGTAAGATAATGCACCTGCCTAGTTCCCAGCAAAGTTATTTCATATCACGTTTGTTCAGCGGTTAATTGTTACATTTTTCTTCTAAAGGCAGTTGCATGGTTGTAAATGTCAGAGTATTCCGCTGTAGATACCAATCGTAAGATCAGTGGATGTACTGAGCTTCAAGCAGAGAGAAGTCAAAGGGATAAGCAAAATTCATCCAACTTCAACTTATCAACTTCGTCAGTGTTCCAACTATTACTGGACTTCGTTACGGTGCAATAAATTTAGACATTAAGATAAGAGCAGAATGCTTTGTCAAAACGCTCTATTATTCTGTTTAGATTTATTTGCTCTCTAATTGTCAAATTTACCTCACAGGAAAAAGCTGCATGAACCATTCTGGTCTTGGTAGACACCATGCATTATTCGAAAACCTAATTTCTCCAATCAGTTTTCCAGGGAAATTACCTCGTGTCAGGCTAAAACATCCACCATATCTTTTATCTGCGATGGCCTTAAAGTGCTTTCATTCACAACACCAAACCGGGTAATGACTCGTGTAGCAATCCCCGTTGACTAAGAAGCCTGCGAGGGGAGAAATCTGACCTGATGACGTCGTAGTTTTCTTTAGTCGATGACTCGGTTCGCTCGAGGTCATGCAAGACTATCATCAACGTAAACAAAACTGCCTATACCCTGGAATCTTCACCACTTTAATAATAAAAGTAGAGAAAAATACGACGCCGAAAATAGAGATAGAATGTGGAACTGTGAATATGAAAAAACTCTAAGATTTCCGTTGGGCATGATCCAGCAATGAAGCCAATAAAAGGTTGATGTTCGGAAAACAAATGTCCAGGTGGTGATATCCGCTCTTTATGCCAAATTCAGTGTAAAAACGAATTAATCTAGACCAACCAAACTGCTCGAAAACATGTTTATTAATTAGGGTATCTATTGCAATTTCCGATATAATCGCTTTTTAAAATAGAACTTGGTTTAGACCGTATTGGAATACCGAATGACAATAAGCTAACCGTCAGAAAACTAAAAAATTCTTCAAGTAACTTTAAAATCAAAGAAGAGACGGATTACGAATACAGGAGGACAGGGAGAGTGCCGAAGTTAACAAGCTAAGGTAAAGTCTGCATATGAGCCAATTGGCCCATCAGGCCGGAGATTATCCCGGTTTCAGTAGCATGAAGCGACTAGGAGTATTTCTACTCCCCACTGGATGGGATTCCAGTCCATCGCAGGGCTATCCCCAGCATTAAATTTGCCGGTAGCCATTTATACACATGGGTGGAAAGAGGCACCGTGAGAGTAAAGTGCATTTCCCACGAATACAACACAATTAACGTTCCCGGCCAGGGCCCGCCGAACCGGAACCTCTCGCTTCGGAGTCGAGTGGTGTTTCTGGGTACTGATTAAATAAAATCATTTTCTTCGCCTTATTCTATACAAAAATTAATTGCCTAACTAGTGAATTCCACCGTAAATTTCAAGCAAAAAACCGATATCCCATGAATCACGAAGGGATGACTGCAATTTCGGTTCTTCAAGTAAAATTTACTTAGGATTTACCAGTTAGGCAATGAATTTTTCTTGAATCGCACGAGTTTTAAAAGAAAAAAAAAACCAAATCCTTAGCAAGCAAACAGAAACCGGAAAGTCATTTCAGAGTAATTGCCAAAAGCCAGCGAATATAAATCACGCTAAAATTAGAAATCAGAGACGAATTAGCTCGTGATGAGACAGATCGTTAGGAAACTTTGTCAGTTCAAGGTCAAAAAGAGTTTTATTGATGAACTTTATTCCACTTTATCTATGAGAACGAGATCATTCACATTTGGGTTTTTTTCTCAGGCCATTCCTTATGTCCAGAAATGCACCTAATTAGATGCACGCCTAATTTGGACACCCGACACGAAGTGTCCATTAAGTCCAAGGCTTACTACATCTATTTCTAACAAGGTAAAAGTAAAGGTGAGCGTTATTTTTCGGTTTGAATAAATACAGCATTAAATCTTTACTTAAACAGCAGCATTTGGGGGACACTTTGTGACACTAATTGTCTATATTCCGCGACACGATTGAATTTAAAGTTGGCGAGAGGAGCAAGGGCGTCACTTTGTGACGCTTATTGAAATCCCATGCATCTAATTAGCTGCATTTCTGGACATAAGGAGTCATCCCAATAAAATGTTTAGTTTCCCATCGCCCCGTCTCTTGTGGTGGTCGGTAGGTCGGTCGTTTCTTTGTTGGAGGTACTTGTGTCTATTTAGTCTAGAATGACCTTGTTATGACGTTTTTTGATACCGATTTGGTGAACACGTGGGTCCGCTATTTTGAAAACTCTTCGTTTCCAGTTGTGATATTTTAGCTTTTGAACCCTCCTCTAGCTGACATCGACCTTTTGTCGTTGGACGGAAATTCTCTTATTACAGTTTGTAAAATACCGTCGTATGAAAGGTGAAGTGAACTATGTAATTGTCACGTTTATGGAAAATTCACCTAGAATGACCTCGTGTAGGCATTCGCATTAGTACCACATGCCACCTGTTCGCTGAGCTTGAACCGTGCCAATTCCATTGTACGCAGGCGCGTAGCGTGGTCATTTTTTCAAGTACGCACAAGTACATATGATCTAGAAACCTAAGTAAACTGAGCGAAAAATACTGCGTTCTTTATTTCTTGTCGAAATAGTTGTGTGAATACAAGCAAAGAACAAAGCGCCTTGCCCTTATTTTGAGCAAACTTGCTTGCGTGACTGGAATTGTCAACAACGTTCTCGGAACGTCGCTCCTTTGTCACGAACGTTCTTGGAACGGCGCTCCTTTGCAACCTCGCCTTTTTGTTGCACGCAGATGAATGTTAGTGCAAAAAAAGGTTCAATGCAAAACTAAGTTAGAACATGGTATAGCTTTTGTTTTAGTTTTTAGAATTTAATCAAAGTGGTGCTTTCATCACGAAATCTTGGTTGCGTACAACTAAAATGTTAAGAATAGAAATAATTGCTAAAAATTTCAAAATTTTCTGGTCTCTTCAAGTACGCACGTGTGTATATGCGTATAGGACGCTATGCGCCTGGTACGATACATTTCAAAGGAGAAGTGATCTATGCTATAGTCACATTTATCGCAAGTTCACCTTGAGTAACCTTGTTAAGGCATTCACCATTTGTGGTGTTATCTAGTCAAGGCGCTTTACAGCTTTAAGACCAGCCAGAGAGCGGTCTGCAATCCTCAATAGGAGGGAGTGTATAATAATATTCATTTGCATGTTACGTAGTAAAGGCATCCATAAAAGCAGACCTGGGATCCGATCGCCATGAGGTAAACCTTGATAGCTGAGCATTGGGAGCTTTGGTAACCAAATCAGTACTTAATGAGAAAATGTCTGGAAAAGCCTATCAAACAGCTCAGAGTTGATGCTTTCTAGACATAGTCTGCATCTACGTTAGCAGAGCCTGCAGTAGCCTGCTTTTAGCTTCAGTTAGATCATGTTCGAGGCAAGTGGCTGCAGTGTGAGCACTTTACAGAGTCAAGACCAGCCAGAGAGTGGCCTGCTATCTTCAAAATCAAGCCATTTTGTGGCCGGTCTCAAACATCTCAATGGCAGTTTTTCCGACTTAAGCTGCTTATCAATTTAAAGCTAATTATTCCTGTCAGACCTGACGAAGTTAATGGTGATTACAGTCCATCTCTTGTTATATCTTGTGAAGGATATTGAGGCCCTCCCTGTTAAAGTGAATGAAGTTCCCTTATCGATCGTTTTGACTCTCAGGAGACAGAAGTGCGGGACCGTAGCAGCCAGTTGGTTCTTGTCACTGCTCTCAAGGATCCAAAAGTCATTGAAAATAGTGGCAGAGATTGCGATAAAATTATGTCTGTAGGTAATCCGCCAGGAAAAAATTGAGACAATAACGAAATGCCGCTGCACACCAAAGAATGTCAATTGAAGGTATTGACACCAATGTGTGAACATAGATCTTGAATAAAATGCCCGGTAAAGCTTATGGTGTTAAGTTTTTGATCCACATGCACGAGCTACATTGTTAGCCATTTATAGCCAACAGGAAGTTGCAGATTCGTTGCTTTAAGCTCCAGCCCCTATGGAACTTTAAACTTCATGCTTAGATGGTCTGGCTTTGGCTATGACTGCTAACTATGAGTTGAATTAGAGGTGTAGGGATGCCATGAAACTTCATTTTACAATGAATTTGCCTGGGGTTCATAGATGTCTTCTAATCGTGTTGATAAGGTTCTATTTCGTGGAAAAAATGCTAAAAGAGTTAGCATAATAGCAGAATTTAAAAGAACAACAACTACGTTTCTTACCAGTTAGTATGAGTTTATAACTATACACAGTGTCCCCGATTAGTGCCCTGGCACTAAAGAATTTGTCACTTGAATAAAGTTCATTATTAATAAGGAGGAGGTTTGCAAATATCTATCCTCAAGTCAGACCAAGGTTTAACCCTTATTCTGCTTGAGGCAGTTTTCCGGAAAGGTAGCGGTAGGTGCTTCCGAAATCGTGGTACCCAGTGAGGTTGTGTTACTTCCCCTTTTGTTCAGCTTTTCTGTAATGTGGTCTAGCCAGACAGGCCAAGGTCCTTTCCCGAGGCAAACAATAATTTTGGTATGTATGTCCAAATGAAGAAGTCATCGGTTTGTTAAGCAACCAGCCACCCTTAATGGCGGGACAGACTGAAAATTGCTTTTTCTGAGTAGCTGAAGGTCACCCCAGATCCAGAAATCTTGGACTATGTAGAACGTTGTCACATAAACTTTACAGATGATCCTTCTGAGGATAATCTTTCTCGGGAGACGCATTTTTAATGTTCATCAGCAGTTTGGTATGTCTAAGGGCGTTTTTCAAGCGAGAGGAACTTGGTGTGGTCCGCGATCGGTGCATCGTATCAAGAAATGACCTGTTGTTCCAGATCAAGTTCCATATCACACCTATGCACAATACCCTATTGTTTGGAGCCGCGGCAACGGAATTTTATCGGAAGTTGACGAAGTCGATTCCTTGCCATCCGAAGAATATCGGCGAGTGAGGGAAGCTGTTTCAGGGGAGAAGGGAGGGCAAAATTGCGTGTCAGCATGATATAGTTGAGACGGGTACGAGTACAGAGAAGGGCTTTTGCATCTTTTCGAGCATGTGCAGTGAAACGAAAAGTGAAATTACTTGCTCGTACATGTGAATCTCACACTATGTAAGGAGCGTGGACTTTATTTACAAAAATTTGGTTTATCAACGGAGTTGATAATGTAAATTGGCCACCGTACAGAGATTCTAAAAGCTGACGTTTCGAGCGTTAGCCCTTCGTCAGAGCGAATCGAGGGATTATGGGTTACGTGTAGTTTTTATAGTAGAGTAGGAGCTACGCTATTGGTGGTAACATGGCAACGTGAAAAGTAGGAATATATTAGTTAAATGAAAAGCGTTCGTTAATACCGTGAGGATTAAGGGTGCCGATTTGAAAGATGAATTTTTGTTCCAGATTCTTGCGGCTTTCCGTCGTACCTAGATGTAGGGAAAGGCCGCAGATAGCCATGTGTTTTTTGGAGTGGTTAGGCAGATTAAAATGGCGAGCGACTGGCTTAGATGCATCCTTGTCATTCTTCTTAACATCGCGAAGGTGTTCGCGGAATCGGTCACCTAGTCGTCTACCTGTCTCACCAATGTATAATTTATTGCATAACGTACAGGTTATGCAATAAATGACATTTGCGGAGGTACATGTGAAACGATCGGTGATCTTAACAGATCACTTAGGTCCCGATATCTTGCTAGTGTTAACAATGAAAAGACAAGTTTTGCATCGTGAGCGCGCGCATTTGAAAGTGCCGGGTTGCTCGTTGGTTTTGAGCGCGCTTCTAACTAAAAAGTTGCCTACGTTTTTGTCGCGTTTGAATGAAATAAGTGGAGGTTGCTAAAAGATTCTACCAGTCTCGGGATCATTTTGGAGTAATTTAAAATTACTAAGAATGATGCTTTGGACTGCGTGATTATGACGATGGAAAGTGAGGGTGAATGGAATTCTGTCATTCTTATCTTTCTGTGACGTTTGTAGCGACGACTGTCGATCAAATTGTTGGGCGCGATGATGGCCCGCTTTGACCACAGAGACAGGATAGCCACGTTTTTCGAAGAACTGGCACATCTCCTCTGATTTGCTGGAAAAATCGGAGTCATCACTACATAGACGTCGAAGTCTAAGAAATTGAGAATAAGGAATGGAGTTCTTGACATGTGATGGATGTGACGATGAATACATTAAATAACTGTGTGAATCAGTAGGTTTGTAGTGCACACTAGTACATAGCACGTTGCCTCTAATGGAAACTTTGATATCTAGGAAAGCCAATGAAGTTTCCGAAATTTCCCAGGCATATTTAAGAGCCGGATGAAAAGAGTTGACGGAGGTTATAAATTGATCACG
>NC_090888.1:43067178-43074678 GCF_036669925.1 Montipora capricornis | reverse complement strand
GAGTTTCCTCAAGGGTAAAGTATATAATTTCATCCAGTAACATGAAGCATAGTATTTGGCGCTTATTAAAACCAAGTCAAAACGTAAATGCTCGTATCCTCTAACCATTGTTTTTCTTTTATCAAGTGGGGTCCCGTTGGTGGGTGGGGGGGGGGGGGGGGGGGCTGTCCATGTTTTGTACAATCCCTGCTCAAGACCCATTAAAATCTCCCTTCAATTCCACGCACGAACCATCGTTAAATTACCGCAAGCATACTTGAACATCTCCCTTCCCCTCGGCAGCTTTTCTATTATTTAGGTAAACTAGTCATCACAGGAGGCATTTGATAATTAACTATTTTTTAATTTTGTCTAATTTTGTCTTAGGCCAGTGTGAAAACAAAATTATGTTACGCCCACAAGACAGGATCTTGTTACCTCTTAGGGGTTCTTTTCAAATTTCTGACGAGCACCCCCGTCCTTTTTATATGGGAGTCCATTCCCCCCCCCCCCTTCCCCCCCCCCCCCCCCCCCCCATCCCGTATGCATTAATATCATTACACGGTAGAAAAACCTTAAGTAACAACGTCCACAACGAGGTTTTCTGAGCTCGCGAGATTGAGCACCCCCGTCAAACCATTGTTTTAACGAAAACCGCTGGTCAGCAACCTGCTTCTGATCATTGCTGTATAAAGGTCTTCCTACACGGTATTGCTCAGTAGCTTAGCAAAGCGATGCAGAGTGGAACAGCCTCTCACCACCAGCATTGCTTCAATGGTATTACCAGCTGGCAGCTTTCACAGCCAAGCTCTCTCAGTTTGGCAGAATCGATTAATCAATTTATATTGTCCATACCTTTATACGCAATACGCAATAGGAGACCTCCACGCACTGCTTCACTGCTCACTCGCGCGTAGCATCGCTCTTAAATTGCCTTATTTCTTTTCCGAACTTTTTCTGTAATTGCTGAGATTACAACATGGCGGTTTTGCCCCCGGGGGGGGGGGGGGTACTCGATATATCCCTGGGTGGGAGGTGCGGCGCGGCTTCTCATACCCTGACCCTGTTTAAGACAAATATCGCTGATTTTCCTACTCATTTTAAGACAGAATTCCGCTTTTTGATACCCTGTTTAGGACATTTAACCCAGTTTAAGACAAAAATTGATAAATCGATACCCTGATAAAGACAAAAAATGATAAATTCGATACCATGTTCAAGACAAAAATCCCGAAAAACATACCCTGGCTGGCCGCACGTCCCCATTGAGCCCTTATAAGGGAGTACCCCCCCCCTCCCCCCGGGGGTTTTGCTAGAGCATTGACAACTTGGGAAACCTTATAGACTGTAAAGCGCTTTCTATCAGTATTTTGACGTGCGTTATTTTTGTTGTTCAGTAGTTATTTTAATCAGCGAGATGCTCATTTCTTACTCTTGTCTGGGTTTAATTATGTACTTAATAATCTCTTCATGTTTCACAGCATAGCAATCACGTAACAATGAATGGACTGTTCATCAGGAAGCATCCATGCAGCCTTCACGCTGCTAAGTATCGGCTTGACGGACACAAAAGAGAAGGCGAAAGATCGAAACTATTTCTAAATTCCCAATCAAGACGAAGATGTCTTCCCCAGAAAACTGGCAAACAAAGAGGCCCACAATCCGAGAACGAACCATGTTTATGCTGAACAACGATCTTTTCAGCGATGTGAAGTTTGTGGTTCGTAGATCTGACAGCGATGGCGAAAGTGAAAGTAAGCAAGTTATTCCAGCTCACAAGTTTGTGTTGTCGACTAGTAGTCCTGTGTTTGATAGCATGTTTTACGGTGAGCTAGCTGAAACTAGTGGCTGCATTGAACTGCCTGACTGTGAATACAACAGTCTGCTGGAGTTGTTTCGTTTCATGTACAGCGATGAAGTGAATTTAAGCGGAAGCAATGTTATGGAGGTCTTTTATTTGGCGAAGAAATACATGGTGCCTTCATTGGTTGATAAATGCAGCGAATATGTGCAAAGTAATTTACATCCATCAAATGTTCTCAGCATCCTTCCATTGGCTGAAAAGTACGACGACAAAGCCTTGGTAGATCGATGTTGGAAAGTGATCGACACAGTCGAAAGAAGTCGTGACTTCAGATGAATTTGCGACAATTCAACGCTCCTTCCTTGAGGCAATCATCTCAAGAGACGCTCTTACCATGAAAGAGATCGACCTGTTTAAAGCTGTTCACTTATGGGCGACAAAGCAATGCAAAAAGAAAGGTCTAGAAGCAAATGGTGAAGCAAAAAGAGGGATTCTTGGTGAAGCAGTAGTAAAAAAATCCGCTTTCCCTTGATGAAAGAACAAGAATTTGCAACCGTTGTCCTTGATGCAAAAATTCTAACTCCAGACGAAGTAATCAGCCTCGTTAAGTTCTTTAATTTAGCATTGGGGGCCACCCCAGTGGAATTTCCAGAGACAAAGCGGTCAGGTGTATACCCAGTGTTTCGCACTTGTGATAGATTTAACGTCCTAAGTCAGACCGCTTTTGTAACTGAACGTCAGTCAGGTTGGCGTTACGCAGGGATCGGACAGGACTATCTTATTTTTAGCGTGAATAACAACATCAAGTTGCATGGAATGTGTTTATTTGGCAGTATGAACAACGAGTATCACGTTAAATTAGTGATCAAGGATCTTCACACCCATTCCACTGTTAAAACCAAGACGGTTAGCTTTAGGTCACAGGAAATGGAATGCAAAGTTGGTATTTACTTTGGATTTGAAATTGTTTTTGACACGCCACTTGATGTGAAGAAAGACACCGATTATCAAATCGAAGCACTAATCTCTGGGCCCAGCTCTGACAAGGGAGACAACGGCCTTTCTTTGGTTGACGTGTCTGGCGTGCAGTTTACATTCAAGGAAAGTAGATATTTCGGTAACGGAACATCTCCTTCCTATGGTCAATTTCCCCGATTTGTGTTTTCTTTGTAAGATTTTTTTTAATTGCTTGTTCCGCTACATCTGGCAGTCATAAAACAGCGTTTTCAAACTATCAATCATTAGCAAAAACGTACACAATTGCCACAAGTCGGACCCTAAAGTAATACATGAAATTCGCAGACTTGTGACACATTGTGACGTGTATAGAAAGTACCATGAATCACATTATTCATTACATTATTCGGCCTGTATGTGAAAACCAACAACTCGCTCTTAAAAAGGCTATGAGAGGGCTAAGGTGGGTTAAATAATGCAAGTACTGACACTTAATTTTAAAAAAAGTCGTTTAAAAATGATGAAGTTAATGTGCTAAATCAGACGACCTCACCATTTTTTAGGCCAAGTACTGTAAATTTTTCGACACTCAATTCATGACTGAGGAAAATAAGCTTTCAAAAGAAATTTGAATTTCTTCAAAGTTATTCTAAATTCTTTCTCTAGCTGGTAGGGGAGGTGATTATATCCTTAATAAATCATAATAAATAAGTTTAACTCATCCGTTTATTTCTCCGATGTATTCACAGCTATCATCAATTCACTTACAGGTTGTACACAAGTTGGGTATTTGCTTTTTCTAGAACCTACTTATGTTGCCAATCACTTCAGGGGTGGATCCAAGATTTTTCTTAGGAGGGAGTGCACCACTAAGGAATGTCTTTTTTTTTGGCAGAATACCAGTTGTATTAGGCCATGTCAGGGGGAGGGTGTACACCCCCTGCACTTTCCCCAGATCCGTCCGTGCACGTCTTGTATTAAAAGCACAGTTATCCACTAAATGAATTTCCTGTCTTGGTTTGTTGAATGAAAAATTCCTAATTTCCCTATCTTGTAAGATAATGCACCTGCCTAGTTGCCAGCAAAGTTATATCATATCACGTTTGTTTAGCGGTTATTTGTTATATTTTTCTTCTAAAAGCAATTGCGTGGTTGCAAATGTCAGAGTATTCCGCTGTAGATACGAATCGTAAGATCAGTGGATGTACTGAGCTTCAAGGAGAGAGAAGTTAAAGGGATAACAAAATTCATCCAACTTCAACTTATCAACTTCATCAGTGTTCCAACTCTTACTGAACTTCGTTACGGTGCAATAAATTTAGACATTAAGAGCAGAATGATATGCTTTGTCAAAACGCTGTATTATTATGTTCAGATTTTTTTGCTCCCTAATTGTCAAATTTATCTCACAGGAAAAATCTGATTGAACCATTATGGTCTTTGTAGACACCATTATTCGAAAACCTAATTTCTCTTATCAGTTTTCTTGGAAAATTACGGTGATACCTCGTGTCAGGCTAAAACACCCACGATATTATATATCTGCGATGGCTTTAAAGTTCTTTCATTCACAACACCAAACCGGGTAATGAATGACTTGTGTAGTAATCCTCGTTGACTAAGAAGCCTCCGAGGGGCGAAATGGTCGATGACTCGGTTCGCTCGAGGTCATTCAAGACTATCATCAGCGTAAACAAAACTGCCTATACCCTAGAATCTCCACCCCTTTAATAATAAAAGTAGCGGAATAACTTAATAAAACTGAAAAATTCGACACCAAAAATAGAGATAGATCGTGGAAAAACTCTAAGTTTTCCGTTGGGCATGATCTAGCAATGAAGCCAATAAAAGGTTGATGTTCGGAAAAAAAATGTCCAGGTGGTGATATCCGCTCTTTAGACCAAATTCAGTGTAAAAACAAATTAATCTAGACCAACCAAACTGCTCGAAAACATGTTTATTAATTTGGGTGTCTATTGCAAGTTCCGATATAATCGCTTTTTAAAATAGAACTTGGTTTAGACCGTATTGGAATACTGAATGACAATAAGCTAACAGTCAGAAACCTAAACTGAGGTTCTTCAAGTAACTTTAAAATCAAAGAAGAGACGGATTACGAATGCAGGAGGACAGGGACAGTGTTAGGAAGAAAACGCACCGAATGAGACAATTGGCCCATCAGGACAGAGATTATCCCGGTTTTAGTAGCATGAAGTGACTAGGACAACCTCGTTCCCAGGGTCTCTCATCTGGGAACGAGGTTGTATTTCTACTCCCCCCTGGATGGGATGCCAGTCCATCGCAGGGTTACCCCCAGCATTAAATTCGCGGGTACCCATTTATACACATGGGTCGAAAGTGGCACCGTGAGAGTAAAGTGTATTGCCCACGAATACAACACAATTAACGTTCCCGGCCGGGGACCTCTCGCTCCGTAGTCAGGTGGTGTTTCTGGGTACTGATTAATTAAATCATTTTCTTCGTCTTCTTCTATACAAAAATTCACTGTCTAACTAGTGAATTCCACCGTAATTTTCACGCAAAAAACCGATATCCCATGAATCACGAAGCGATGACTGCAATTTCGGTTTTTCAAGTGAATTTTACTTTGGAATTCACCAGTTAGGCAATGAATATTAAATTTTTCTGAACCGCACGAGTTTTAAAAGAAAAAAAGAACAACAAATCCTCAGCAAGCAAACGGAAAGGAAAGTCACTTCAGAGTAATTGTCAAAAGCCAGGGAATAGGAATCACGCTAAAATTAGAAATCACAGACGTACTAGCTCGTTATGTGACAGATCGGCGTTAGGAAACTTTGTCAGTTCAAGTTCCAGAAAGAGATTTATTGATGTACTTTATTTCACTTTATCTACGAGAACGAGATCATTCACATTTTGTTTTTTTCTCAGGCCATGTCGTATGTCCAGATATGCCCCAAATTAGATGCACGCGGATTTCAATAAGCGTCACGAAGTGTCCCCTTGCTCTTCTCGCCAACTTCAACATCACTAGTGTCTCGGAAATTAATGTCACAAAGTGTCCCCCAAATGCTGCTGTTTAAGTGAAGATTAACTGCTGTATTTACTCAAACCTAAAAATAACGCTCACCTTTACTCTTACCTTGTTGGAAATAGATGTAGTAAGCCTTGGACTTAAACGGACACTTCGTGTGGGATGTCAAAATTAGGCGTGCATCTAATTAGGTGCATTTCTGGACATAAGGAGTCATCCCAATAAAATGTTTAGTTTCCCATCGCCCCGTCTCTTGTGATGGTTGGTCGGTCGGTCGTTTCTTTGTTGGAGGTACTTGTGTCTATTTAGTCTAGGATGACCTTTTTTATATATGGCTATCTTTGATACCGAATTGGAGAAAACGTGTGTCCGCCGTTTTGAATATTCATCGTATCTAGTTGTGATATTTTAGCCTTTGAACCCTCCTTTCGCTGACATCGACCTTTTGTCGTTGGACGGAAATTCTCTTATTAAAGTTGTAGAATACGTATGAAAGGTGAAGTGAACTATGTAATAGTCACGTTTATGTAAAATTCAGCTAGAATGACCTAGTGTAGAAATTCGCATTAGTATCACATGGCACCTGTTCGCTGAGCTTGAACCGTGCGAATTCCATTGTACGATACATTTCAAAGGAGAGGTGATCTATGTTATAGTTACATTTATCGCAAGTTCACCTTGAGTAACCTTGTTAAGGCATTCACCATTTGTGGTGTTATCTAGTCAAGGCGCTTTACAGCTTTAAGACCAGCCAGAGAGCGGTCTGCAATCCTCAATAGGAGGGAGTTTATAATAATATTCATTTGCATGTTACCTAGTAAAGGCATCCATAAAAGCAGACCTGGGATCCGATCGCCATGAGGTAAAACTTGATAGCTGAACATTGAGAGCTTTGGTAACCAAATCAGTGTTTAATGAGAAAATGTCTGGTGAAGCCTATCAAACAGCTCAGGGTTAAGTTGGCTTTTATGATGTGATTGATGCTTTCTAGACAGAGTCTGCATCTACGTTAGCAGAGCCTGCATTAGCCTGCTTTTAGCTTCAGTTAGATCATGTTCGAGGCAAGTGGCTGCAGTGTGAGCACTTTACAGAGTCAAGACCAGCCAGAGAGTGGTCTGCTATCTTCAATGACTGTTGATCAGGCTTCGGTGAATCAAGCCATTTTTTGGCCGGTCTCAAACATCTCAGTGGCAGTTTTCCCGACTTACGTATATATATACGCTGTCTATCAATTTGATACTTATAATGCCTGTCAGGCTGACGAGGTTAAAGGTGATAACAGTCCATCTCTTGTTATTGTGAAGGATATTGAGGCTCTCGCAGTTCGAGTGAGTGAAGTTCCCTTATCGATCGTTTTGACTTTCAGGAGACAGAAGTGCGGGACCGTAGTAGCCAGTTGGTTCTTGTCACTGCTCTCAAGGGTCCTAAAGTCATTGAAAATGGTGGCAGAGATTGCGATAAAATTATGTCTGTAGGTAATCCGCCAGGAAAAAATTGAGACAATATCGAAATGCCACTGCACACCAAAGAATGTCAATTGAAGGTATTGACACCAATGTTTGAACATAGTATCTTGAATAAAATGCCCGGTAAAGCTTATGGTGTTAAGTTTTTGATCCACACGAGCTACACTGTTAGTCATTTATAGGCCAACCGGAAGTTGCAGATTCGTTGCTTTAAACTCTAGCCTCTACGGAACTTTAAAGTTCATGCTTAGATGGTCTGGCTTTGGCTATGACTGCTAACT
>NC_090888.1:43039678-43054678 GCF_036669925.1 Montipora capricornis | reverse complement strand
GTGTTGTGATTATCCATCCTGATTGGCTAAGTAGATCGAACTTCCGGTTACGCAGGAGTGACAAATTTGCATAAAGAACCACACCAAAACTCTTGGATATAACCACGAGTAAAAATAAAGGCCAATCAAAACTTGTTGTTTCAATGATGAAATGATCAATGGGTAATAACCAATCAAATCATTTTCCACACATTCCAGGAAAAATCACGTGGTATGGAACACGAATAGGGAGCTTAAGCACGCGTGTTCTTGAGACGCGGACGACGACCGGAAGTTAGCTGTTTTCCCTTTTAACTTGTCTTCACACCAACCACATTTGCATTGCTAAGTATCTTTTTTTCCTTTAAAAATGATTAGTATAAAAATCTGAGGAACACCGCTATCCTGGCACGCGAAGTGTTCTCTTCCGGTTGCCGTTCGCGTCTCAGAAACGCGCCTGCTTAAGCTCTCTATTACCAACGGTAAATCACAGACGCTCGTCTCCGAATTTTTTTTTTTTCGTAGAGCGGGCGGCTGTACACAGGCTATGGTGGTCCTTAGGCGTAAGGGACTTTCTGTGAGTATGTTTCTCTGGTAGTTTTTTCTTTATTTGCAGGGAAAGGATGTTCTTGGTTGCTTTCACGCTATGTGAGAGTCAGTCCAATTGTCATTAAAACTGTTTTGACCCCCACAAAGGGAATCACTTTCTTGGTTCTCACTCTAGATTGTGACTTGATGAGGGATGTAACTATCCGATAAAAGAAAGGAAAACTGAAATTCTTGTGTTCAGAAGCTCTCAGTGAGAAGGAGTTTACTATTCACTTCGTTGTTCAGGTTATCGGAAAGGTATTGTCTTCACTACCAGGAGTTCAATTTGGGAATTATGTTACCATTATTTAAGACGGGATAAACTTCTAGCCTTGCCCCATAATACAAGGGTTTATGATGCCCTTGTGTCTTTATTTTTCTCAGCTAGGGCACTGAGTTACAAATGTAGGCTGAACAATGTCCACCAGACGTTTCGTTACACTGGTCATCCACTGGTGGTTTATATGTTTCAAACTGATGCGATTGCTAGTGGCCGGGGCATTACCTGTGCAACTAACGTTTCTTGCAGTCGACGTCTTGGGAGCAGGAATCACTGCACAGTAATCCTAATTCCCAAATGTTTGGTTAAGGTAGAGGCATCCTACAGGGGCACCCAACGGATCTGTTCCTCACTTTATCTGTTCCCCAGAGGAATCTTGCTGGCTGGCAAAAATACAGGTGTTCCGATGAGCTGGCTGGGAAATTTATCATTGATAGAGGTTTTGCCTGGGAATTACTGACTTTTTCTAGCATGTCAACCCGAGCTGGCTGTAGAAACTCTGAAGACTGAGAACGACAAACGACGGCTGGTCAGAGTGATTGCGCTTGCGGAAAAAACCTGTGTCGGTTTTCTTCGGTCGTTTGTTATAGAAAAGCGCGCGGGACAGCGCGCGGAGGTTTCACAGATCGACGAACACGGATTGTGCTGTTTTCCTCATTTACATGTAAGATTAATTTCCATTGTTATTTTATCTGTATGCTGAGATTCTCGTGATGTTCTTCTACACTGAATTGAAATGAACAGAGTGAATTTAACAGTATTAACTTGTATTTTCATTCACAGTCGACCAGAGTTTCGACGGTGTACAATGTGTTTGGTGTTAGCGTTTTCGGAGGTATAAGACTTCCTAATGTAGTTGTTTTAATGCTTTTTTTCGGTTATCTGTATTAGTCAAGTGCGTGATGATCTTTTACAGTTGAAGCGAATTGAGCCAACGATCGAATTGTAAAAAATTGACAGCGGTACGTATTTTTCTTATTCGTGTAGGCAGCCACGGGATCAACCAGGTGCTTTCCTCAAACACAAGGTAAAAATCAAGAAAAATTCGCACTTATTTTAATTTAGTTTATTTCGTTAGAAAGACGATTTATTACTCTCGAGAACTCCTGCGAAGAGATCCTTTTGTAAGAACCTGTTGGCAGATATTTGGCATAATTATACAAAACCCTGTTTAGTTAACTAAAATCAAGCAGGTTCTATAATTATGTGAGTAACAGTTAAATTGCAATAAACACTTTATCCAAGGAGTTTGACTTTGAGATCGCAAATATTTATTTTTCTGGCAATCAGTACCTATATCTCCTACATACAAATTAGGACCTTGTCAACAATCCACTTTAAGCCTGCATCCAAGCATCCCTATTTTGCCAGACAAAAAATATATATATGTTCGTATATGCATATTTTTTTTTCTCTGACTAAGAAAACTTTGTTGGTTTTGGTCAGACTGTGGTTTTAATTGTGAGAATGCTTCTGATGATCAGCTGTTTGTATTGGGTAGAGTGCTTAATTAAGACATACTTAGTCTATTGTTCTTACAATGTATGATTGTGTCAGCAATAACTGTTGTCATCAACACATACATTGACAAAACAATTATTTGTTATTGTGACCAACAGCACTAATTCTTTTTTACTTGGCAGATTGTTTACTTTTCCTTTTCAACAATCACAAATTATCTTTAGTCATACTTTGTCTCTGTACAAAGCCAAACTGAGTTAGGCTTGTGAAGATGGGCATTCTTTGTTTGTTCATTCTTACGACCCTCTCTCTTCCATCAGGGGGGAGTTAGGCTTGTGACGATGGCCATTCATTGTTTGTTCATTCTTACGACCATCTCTCTTCCGTCAGGTTGAGTTAGGCTTGTGACGATGGGCATTCTTTGTTTGTTCATTCTTACGACTCTCTCTCTTCCCTCAGGTTGAGTTAGGCTTGTGACGATGGCCATTCATTGTTTGTTCATTCTTACGACCATCTCTCTTCCATCAGGTTGAGTTAGGCTTGTGACGATGGCCATTCATTGTTTGTTCATTCTTACGACCATCTCTCTTCCATCAGGTTGAGTTAGGCTTGTGACGATGGGCATTCTTTGTTTGTTCATTCTTACGACTCTCTCTCTTCCCTCAGGTTGAGTTAGGCTTGTGACGATGGCCATTCATTGTTTGTTCATTCTTACGACCATCTCTCTTCCGTCAGGTTGAGTTAGGGCATTCATGGTTTGCACTGAGAACTTTGTTTCCTTTTTGGCCCTCTATTCAGTTGTCTATTAAGTTTCAATTCTCCTTTAATGTGAATGGCTGCAAATCCGTGTCATTGGGAGGAAGATGCTCAACAGTTGTTCAGTCATGGTAACATTTTAAATTTTATTAAAATAATTTATGGCATGGAGAAAGTCCATTCAATTTGGCCAGTTTAAGTGCTAGACCTATATGGCCTGCAGAAATTTTACTGATCTTGTTATCCATCCAGCTCAAGATGTGACTGTCATATTTGGCGAGTCAAGGGAATTTTTTTTCAATTTTTCAGTTGATCTGGAAAGATATATAGCTAAATATGTTGACTGCTCTGCACCATGATGACAAATAGATCTTATTACCTCAAGCTGTTTTTTTTTGCCAATCCGCAAAGACATTCATGATAAATAAACATGTTTCAACTTAAGCGTAAGGTTTCTGCATCTAAGAATTACAGGGGCTTGAGTCTACTTTTTACAAATACTAACAATCACAGGTTGCCTACATAATGTGTTTGACCCTTGGTATTATTGAATTTAGAAGCAATGTATGAGAATAGCAAAAAGTTCCATATTATTGTACAATTCTGGGATAAATATTTGCATATAAGATGAGAATAAACAAACCTTCATCCGAAATGTTCTGCTGTGTCGTTATTGTGGCTGCTTGTGGGAAATTTAGCGATTTCAAGGACGTGTGTTGCTCTGGTAAAAATTGCTACAATTTGCCATTTTCAGCCATAATAACAACAGCACAAGATCATTTCAGATAGTTTATCCTCATCTTGTGTAAATATTTATTGCAGAATAGTACAATAATAATTATGTAAATTTTAGCTATTCTCATACATTGCTTCTAAATTCACCCTTTGTGTGGGTCCCCTGTGATAACAATGATTAGTGAGTCCATAGCTAGATCTGAAAACTCAATCAGCATTACTGCTGGCTCTACTCAATTAATATTGGTCTCTAATTTATTTCCTTTTTAATTATTTTTCAGGCTACCATGGAAATAGCAAGGAATAGGACATTATCAATTGTGTAACTGAAGAGATGAATAAAAATGTAAAATGAAGAGCTATTTCAAGGTTCCAGTTGTTCTACCTTATTGTAGACAAAATTATACAGGTTTATCCTAGCAAGTATTTTATTGCTTTTGTGTACAATGGTGCTAGGTATTATGAATTCTGTGCTCGCTTTCTAGGGTGACAAAAGGCTCCTAAAATTCAAACTGCTCGAGACAGCAGTACATGTAGAGTATCATACTGACACAAGAACTACACTATAGCTGTGTGTTTCACATTATCATTCCATTATCATTATCAATATAGGTATTGTTATTGTAGTTATTGTTATTATTAGTAGTAGTAGTAGTATTATTCCTTTCATTTATATATATATATATATATATTAATATGTTAATTAAGTAATTAATTAATTAATTAATTTAATTCCTGGCTGGGAAATAAATTTGATCAGCTGGCTGGGAAACCAACCAATTTTATCTAGCTGGCTGGGAAATTTCTTGTGTGTCTTGCTGGGAAAAAGGAACAGATAATTTTTTCCCAGCAACACTGAAAAACACCTGAAAATGCCTTAATAACATTTATTTTCATTAACTGGGGTATAATAATACATTTTACAACAAATTGGTCGTTGGGTGCCCCTGATCCTAGTGGTGCCAGCATGCGCCACTCAGGCTTGGTATATTCGAGTACTACAAATGATGGGTCAGCGGCCCTTGGTCTGGACTCCAGGCAGCCAGCTGCTGGTCGACCCGTACGCCAATAGCACGCGCAGAGTGCAAAATCAGCTCAAGCTGATTGCACGGCTCATTATCTGGGTACTCTATAAAAAGTGATGCTTTTCTGATTACGTTACCCTGGTGTCTTTCTACTCAGACACAGTACAGCGTTTATCTTTTTTTTAAATGGGCTGTATTCTGTCAGAGTCAGAGGGAGTGCACTGCACTCTCCCCGGATCGATCTAGCACTTGTTTTAGAGTTCTTATATGGGGAAGATATCGCTGACGTCACCTATTGCAATTAATGTGCCAACCAGAACCTCACTGGTTGTCGAAAGAAAAGGTCTTTTGTTCCTGCGGTTGGCACATATGTATAACAAGAGCAATGTTTGTAAACAAAACTTCCCTATACCGAGTTTCCATCTATGTCATTCGGCACTGATCACTGCTAGATCAGCTTTTTCTCGTATGATTAGCGCTGAGAATACCTTAGTTGGCCAACATCCAGTTGGTCATCGTTTCTTGAAGGGTGCCTTTGGGAGTAAGCCACCCTTAAATAAGTATTATGGTATTTGGGATGTGCAGCAAGGGCTGCAATTTTGGAGACTCGCACTGGCCTTGAAGGAACTCGCGTTAATACTAGCCTTGTTATTAGCGTTACAACAATACTTTTCTACCACCTAATATAAGTGACAGTTACCAGGAAAAGTCTCAAGATGAGTGTGTTTTTGTTTCTTGGTAGTCATATCAGCAATGCTAACACTGTTAGGAGCGTTTCAAACTTTGTTCATGGATTGTTTAGAAGTAATTGGTAGTCTAGAGGTAAGTTGTAGAATAAAATGGGTATATTAAGACATTGTAATCTTGGTGTTTGGTTGGTGTTTTGGGCTCCTCGTAGTGTCCTCACACGCTTTGAAGACTTTATATCAGTACCGAAGGTTACAGTTTATGAGATTGAATTGGAAACTTAAACCAGACTTACCTGTAAGTTGAAGTTTGACTTGAATTCTATCGCATAAAGAGTAGTAACCGAAGGCATCTGACATGCTCACCTCTCCCTCGCTGCGCAGATTCCCATATTTCAGACACGTTTGCCTACCCATCAAGATGGCTTTCAAAACCGTGACAAGGCTTGAAGCGGATGAAGCAAGCAGCTCTCTAACCTACCCGGCGTTAGAAGAGTGTTAACATTCTGTAAACATAGCCTTTTAGATCTAGGCAGCCACGAGTTTAAAAGCGCCGATAACACCAGTGTTTTTACTAGATGTATTTCATCCCGACTTTGCTTTTCACTTTTACAACTGGTGTTAAAAAACTTTCCGTTGGAATGTTCATAAAATGGCTTATTTCTTCATTGAGAACATTTTCTATGAGGGCCCGGGCGTTAGCCGTTGACACGAAGTACTGCTGTAAGCTGTCCTTTTGACGCAGCCGGAGTAACTCCAGTCGGAGATCGATGATGTTGTTATAAAATTCGATGCTTATCCCCCTAAGCAGATGGTAGGGAAGCCGTTGAAACTTCCTCCGATATTTCTCCAACAGAAGCAGCCGAAAAGACTTGTTGTAACTCGGTAAAAAGCTTGAAACAATTAACAATCTTTCGCGTGCATTATTACACATACAATGTTGGTCATACCAACAACAGGCTGTAGTGCCCAAATTAATTTTGACTAACCCTGACTGGTTTTCCATTCAAAGTACTCGAAAACTCTTTGTTTGTAGTCTCACGGAACAGCAGCACCGTAGCAGCATTACGATATTTCGTGAGTAGACTTTCACGACAAACTATACAAATCTTTCCCATCATCGGTGGAAAAGTTTATTTACAAAATCCGGCCGATTGGCAGTTGACACATTTGATAGTTGGGTGACAGGAAGTGATTTCCATTGGCTAGTTGTAGACACGTAACGTGCTGTTATGGGAGTTGCAGGCTTAATTGAAAGACTCTGTGTCAGGCTTTCCTTTCCCTCTCCTTCTAAGGAAAGCCTGATACTCAGGCTACCAGATAGAGCTTGACTTTTGTGAACTTTTGTGGTGCGTGAAAGGCATCTCAAAGGACGAGCACTGAATCAGGCTGTTAGTTAGTGTTGGCCACTGTGAAGCTGAATTTGGTGATTCACAAGTCTTTCTCATTTTAGATTACAGTACTTTTGCTTGCTGTGAAAAAGAATAGAAGTTGAACTGAACTAGGAATGATAAACATGGTCGATGCCAAAGTTACTCGATTCCCTTTACTTTCTTCAGTCTTTCTGCTAGTAATCACATTTGCTCTCAGAGTGCTATTTACGTTGTATTTCGTCACAAACGATGCGTAGTTATTTTGACCACAACTTACCTTTTTAACGACGGTGCTTACTGAATTCAAAGGTATTTTTGCACGGGTTATCATCGGAATGTCCGGAAGATCTTAAGTGTTATTGTTAGAAAGCTTAAAAATACTAAGTAATGTATGGCGTTCTTACGCAAATCAAAGCTTAATTATCTCTGAAAAATGCAGGATTGGCCCTAAATTCTTTTGGATACAAAGAGCACTTACTAAATTCTGCTTTTCTCCGCATAGTTTTAATCCGCGCAAAAATATCTCTGTGTTAATATGCACCACCCACAGGAAACCCAGTATCTTGAGATGTGCAGAACCTATGCACAATAATAATAGTAAGTTACTCAAGGGTAAAGTAAAAATTTCATTCAGTAACATGAAGCATAGTACTTGGCGCTTATTAAACCAAGTCCAAACGTAAATGTGCGTAACCAACCTTTCTTTTCTCGAGTGGAGTCGGTCTAGTTTGGGGGGGAGGGGGGGGGGGGTCCATGTTTTGTACAATCCTTGCTCAATCTCCATTCAATTCCACGCACGAGCCATCGTTAAATTCCCACCAGCATACTTAAACATCTTCCTTCCCCTCGGCAGCTTTTCTATTATTTAGGTAGACTAGTGACACTATTAAATCCCTCAAGGGGCATCTGTAATGCTTGATGATCATTTTATTGAAATTAAACTCACAACATCAGAGGTAATAAAAGTGGTAAGTTATATCGAGGTGGAAAAAGCACCCAGTCCCGACAACATCCCCAGCACATCGTGAAAGGAAATTGCGTCTAACATTATTTCGATCCCTCTTCCCTCTTCTCAACCCAACACTGTCATTGGGGAAAGTTTGATCTGTCCTGTTCACAAAATGAAGACCCCACTCTGGCCAAGAGTTACCGTTCAATTTCATTATTATGAATTACCTTTAAACGCCTAGAAAGATGTGTTTGACCTTCAATTTGGCTATGGAGACTTCTTTCACCAAATGAAGGTAAACGGAAGACAGCAAAATTCATGCAAACTCAATCAAGTTCCTCATGCAAAACAAAATTATTTGAAATGCTATTTTTAATCGAAGCCTGTCCTAGTGAGGTGTAAAACGCTTATAAAACTCTTATTACATTTCGAATAGTGGGGTGGAAGTTGATGGGGGAAGGCGTGGGGTGGGGGGGAGGGGGCACTCCCATATAAAATGGACAGGGGTGCTCATCGTACCTTTTAGGAGAAGAAAAAGCGGTTTTGGTACCTCTTAAAGTGTTTAGCCTCAAAAGGTATTGAGCCAAAAACTCATGACAGGAGACATTTGATAATTGACTATTTTTTAATTTTGTCTAATTTTGTCTTAGGCCGGTGTGAAAAAAAAAATGCACGCCCACAAGACAGGATCTTGGTACCTCTTAGGGGTTCTTTTCAAATTTCCGACGAGCACCCACGTCCTTTTTTTTATGGGAGTCGCCCCCCCCCCCCCCCCCCTTCCCCCGTATGCAATATCGTTGCGTTGTATGGAATCCGGAATACAGTGAAAGTGGTAGAAAGGCTAAAATTACCACGGAAAGCGATAAGCTCAACGATTCATTTAGTAAGGTACTCCTAAAGTCGACGATAAATAAAGTTGATAAAGCATCTCGTTTAATTGTGTGTATGTATCTTTTTAGTTATAATATTTCGTCAACATGATTCTTGATTTCGCCCGTTCAAAATTCGCAGTGGAGATAAACAAGGCTGCGTGTGGGCACTTACCCTGTTTCGTATTTTCTTTTCTCTCATCCTCCAACACGCCTTCCAGTTCTGCAGTGAGGGGGGCCTTCTCCACCGTACACGCCACGACGGAAAGCTACTGAACTTGACTCGTCTCCGCGCTAAGACAAAAGTGAAGACAGTGCTGTTAAGAGAGATGCCCTTTGCCGACGACGCTGCCTTTGTCAGTCACACAGAGAGCGGACAACAAGCGATCATAGACCGCTTCGCGACTGCCTGCCAGGACTTTGGCTTTACCATCATCATAAAGATTGAGGTACTGGCAATGCCGGGGACCGATGCTGAGCCGACCGTTCTGATCAGCAACCAAGCACTCAACTCTTTGGACGCCTTCAAGTACCTTAACTCAACAATCACCTCCAATCTCTCCCTGAATAGTGACTTGAATGCTCTGTTTGCGTCCTCAGCACTCTGTTGTATTGGAGAGAGACATGGCCTACATACACGAGACAAGAAGCTAGACTGAACACACTCCACTTCAGATTCCTCCGCAAAATTCTTGAGATCACCTGGAAGGATAAAATCACCAACCAGAAAGTACTTGAAACTGCAGAACTGCCAACTATCCAGTACCTCCTCTCAGAGCGTAGACTACGCCGTTGGCTAGGCCATTGGCCCCGGGCGCCTTCCAAAAGCCCTACTCTATGGACAGCTGTCTCAAGGCAAACGATCGACAGGACGGCCGCTTCTTCGCTACAAAGACGTCTGCAAACAAGACATGAAGGCAGCCACGTTGAATCAGTGTCGGCAACTCGGAATGGCTGGCTGACGACCGAGGAAGATAAGCCCAGACAGTTGGATTCTCTTCCGATGTTACGACATGAATCCCCTTCCAAAAGGAGTCAGCATGTGACAAATTACTCAACGAGATGAAAGTAAACATTTGCACGACGCAGGATCATTTTAAGTGACTTTGGTTCAAGTTCTTATTCCGGATTCCCCATTCCGGATTCCGGACCCGTAGAAAAGTAAGTTTTGCCGTGGAAAAGTAAGTTTTGCCGTGAGAAAGTAAGTTTTGCCGTGTATAAAAGTAAGTTTTGCCGTGGAAAAGTAAGTTTTGCCGTGGCAGATGTGGGCCACCGTAGTAAAAGGGGTGTGTTATGGGATTTGTGCAAGTAGAGAATACCGAAAACTGATGGGTCGCATCGCAACGCAGGTCGAGGCTTCTGGGTTACGAAATTCTTATTGAGCCATCCCCGTGATCTAGACCAATCATCTTCAAGGGCCTTCAAAACTTTCCCTTCAATTCAGTTTGAACCTAGGGCTTTGCCACTTTTCAAGCTCGCGCGCACGTTTTGCTGAGTGTCGGGAAAGTCACGGGTTCTCGAAACTGGAAAGTTCATTGTTTTCTTCCAGGATCGCTATACAAATCCTGGGCAATGATAAACCTCCCAGCAGTTTTTGATTTCCTCTTTCTCAAAAAGCATCTCATCATCCTTATTTTCCAGTCAGCTAGAGGCAGTCATTCGCGCCTTTGCAATGGCTTCCTAAGGAGTTCTTGTTTCTCTCAGTAGGCCTCTCTACGTTCACGTTATTTAGAGCGTTCATTTCTTGGCAATTATCCTCAATTAAAGATACTTCAAAGGCTTCGTGAGCCTCCATAATTTTTCTTTTGGCGTTATCGTCGCCGAAGCCTTTTATGGCCTTTGATAAAGGTCAGTATGGTGATGGTCACCATAATAATGGGCCGCATGATCAGTCGTGGGAAACCCCAATGCACTTATTCCTCCCCAAGGTCCATAAACCATTTAATTTAACTGTCCTGTTTTATGTTGTGGTTGTTATCTGTACTGAAAATATGTACGTGAGGCAAGGCAAGGCAAGGTAAGGGAGTGATTCTTTAAATCGTGGCTCTTTACCAAGTCAGATAGATAATTTGCACGATTTGATTAAAAACTTTGGTACATGAGGACCATGGGCAGATGTTTACAAGTGCGCGAAAGCCTGGAAAGTAATGTGCGCGCGGAAATAGCCATAAGTGACGTCATAAACACCGGCGTTCCAAGACATCAAGAAAATGCAACATGCAAGCACGGGGCAGCCTAGATTCAATTTATCAAACTGAAAACATGAGCAAATTTAAGGTAGTGGTTTTGGGTGACCAAGGAGTAGGAAAGTCCGCCATGGTGTGGAAATTCGTTTACAGTGGATTTGAGGACAAATACCAGCCGACGATTGGCATAGACTTTTTTACGAAGACCCTTTATCTGAGTAAGTGCTCATCCTTTTCATTCCGCCCTCCCTTTTGGATCCTTTTCGTTCTTGTTTTGTTCATTAAAAAGTTGTAGAGGATAGGTCGTGAGGATTTACCTTACTTCTATTCCACTCAAGTTATGGGCTACAAATTAGAGAGTTAAGGCAAGGAAAACAGCAACGTCAGCGAAAGCGTCACTTTAAAAATATACTTAGTGCTATCATACGTATCTGGCGATTATTCCACCTTGTTCAATTTGTACAATACCGGCGAACTATCCTGTACCTGATCGGGTACGAATTATTTTAAAGCAAGGAAAGAAAATACATGTTTATCGTTGTATGCTCACGTTGTCGTCAAAACCTAAAATTTGGTGATTTCACGTTGTTATTTTGTGGGATACGACAAACAAATGCACTGTGCCGCACGTGCAGCACGAGTATTCTTCCTTTTTTATAGGTAATCACAAGATTTCGACCAAAATTTACAAGTGCTTATTTATTCCAGATTGCACGTGAAAAATCATGCGATTACGTACGTACTCATAATATACTTGAAAAACTCCAAGATGGTGAAGTGGAAGAAACGCACGCGTATCACGCAAGCAGGGGAAAATTGCGCCATCCAGGGTGCGCGCTTGATTTGAAAACAAAAGATTTGATTGCTTCTGACCAAACCTGTTGTTTATTAGCTAATCATAATCCAGAATTTCGATGCGTAATTTGCCGCTGGTTGTTAACGTTTTGCACTGTGTAGGTTCTGTTTAGCTGCACTGTGTAACACTTGAACTGTACTCTCTCAGCCAATCAGGATCGAGTTTTTTTCATGTATATAATTAAACCAATAATATTATTGTGTTGTGTAGCGTTGTCGGTTCCGATTCAAAACGTCACCTCAAAATATAACTTATATAATAGGTTTTTGGCCATTATTCCATCTTGTTCATGTCGTACAATATGGGTGAATTATCCAAATAAATTGGTTTGACTTGGTACGAGCGGTTTCAGAGTAAAAATATCTGGAAACTTTCCAATTTGGTGTTGTGAGTTAGACAAAACCGTACCTTACTAGGCCAGCGCCACACTTTTCATGATCATCGTGTTTTCGCCAAATTTCAGACGGCATTGGCGTTCGTCTACAGATTTGGGACACTGCTGGCCAAGAACGTTTCCGCTGTCTCATCCCGTCGTATCTGCGTGATTGCCACGTTATCTTGGTCTGTTTTGACGTGACAAACTGTTGTTCTCTGGATAATGTGCCAGACTGGATTGAATTAGGGCAACAAGAGAGACACGGGCGCTTGAAAAAACCGTTGATCGTTCTTGTTGGAAACAAAGTGGATGACACAAGTAGGCGACAGTATTGTTATCATAAGAGCTCAGCCATTTCGGGTTTTATAATTCCTGGGTTTGCCTTACATTTAAACGATATAAATCTATTTTTTTGTCATACTCCCTTTCGTTCCTTTTTTGTTTAGCTATATTTGTCTTATGATGACGGCATAAATGAGAGCAGGGTATGAAGTCATGAAATATATATAAATGGTACGTGCCCCCCTCCCCCTCCCGCACACACACACAACTGCAAATGCGCAACGAGTCATAGTTTTATTAATGCAGGTACGCGTTTTGCTCTTTTTAATAACAAAGCTAGTGATAAAATAATTAAAGTGTATTTGTTATCATAATGAAGCTTCTCTTTATTTAACTACTAGAAATAAGTTCTTTTCGTGTTTCTTTTTAGATTTCATATGAGTGCGCCAATAGTGTAGCGGAACTCTTTAAAATCCCTTATGTGGAGACCAGTGCCATGTCTGGATTTAACGTGGAGTTGTTATTCAGGAAGATAGCCAAAGACTTATACGTGGAAGATTTGAACAGGCTTAGACAAAATGGAGAACCTGATATAATCAGCGAAGAAGACAAAGAAAATAGAAAAATAATAAGACTATCAAGACTGAACTCAAAGAAAATGATTCAAAGGACCGGCTATGCGTGCACATGCAATTAAATATTCGGGAGTTTTAGGAGCTGTACGTTGTTGTGTATCATTGACTTGTGTTCAATTAACCCATTACAGTGTATTCTAACGAATCAGGGAAATCGAGTTTGTGTATTACCAATATTCACACATTCTCTGACTTTTTAACAAAAAAATATTTTTCTCTGTGAATAGAATGTTTAGTTAATAAAAGAGGGCTACCTTTAAATTAAATATCAATATTTTAGCCATCCTTTGGCTCCCGCTACTGATTTTGTAAGAACATTATTCAATGATATTAATTTTAAAAGTCTCGAGCTTACTTCTCACTTATGTCCAGGTTTGTTCGCAAATGCGAAAATTGCGATTTTTGCGCAAAATCGTAAATGGTGCAAAGAAGAAGACAATTCCCCAACTAGGACTCGTAATTTTTGCGATTTTTTGCATTTTTATCTCTTACTTCTGTCACCTAGTGTGACAACTCATCCATGGAGCAAAACCCTTTGGATGAGGACACAGAAGTAAACAGATGTCTTGTTATTCGACTCCGGAATAATCACACGTGTAAACTAACTGAACGCCATCTTTTTAATACTTTCCACGTGTTTCTTGCTAGATAGCACTACATGTATGATAATATAACTTCCCCCCATTTTAGTTAGCGAGAAAGAGTTTACAATAAACTGAAACCCACAACAGGGCTAACATACATGTTCACAGTCATACTAACCTAGGTTTTCTCTAAGGCTTGATAATTCGCTTAGCCTTGGTGGCTAAAATAGGTGTTGTAGCAGGGGCACCCAACGTCAATTTTCGGAAAATATCTGTTCGGAAGACGATTTGAGATCTAGAATTTTCGGAACAATTGTTGTAAAATTTCTTGCTCGCCTGCGTGTCCTAGGATTTCCGAACATCTGAAAAATGTATAATTGCCCATTTTTAACGGATTTTTACCCTAAAAAGGTCACCTAGAATTTTCGGGAGCCTTTTTTCTGGCTGAAATTTTCGAAAAGGTAAGTTTTGATCCCTGTAATTTTCGGATCACTAGACTTTCAGCTAGGAAATCCGAACAGATGAAAAATTTTTAGGGGATAAAAATATGCCTATATCTACCGTTTAAAGACCAAAAAACATTTAACAATGCTATGTTTAAGTGGTTTCCAACTATTTTCTCGTTGGGTGCCCCTGTTGTAGATGGAGCACTCGCAATGTCACTTTGCATGGGTGTAACTGCACTGTTCTTTGAATTGTTTTCAACGGTCTCATAACTCGGTTCGACGCTTGGTTGCTTTGGATATGGCTGCTCTGGCATTGGTGTAAGGTGGACACGGATTCTTCTTATTGTACTTGTAGGAGTTTCTATCTGATACGAACGAGGTGTTGATGCAGCTTTCACTATACTTCCCGCGCGCTAAAGGCCTTTCACAAATACTTTTGTTCCTCGTCCCAGAGGAGGCAAGAGTTTTACTTTGTGTCTTCTGTTGAAAACCCTTTCCTGTTTCAGCTTGCCCAAGACCTCGTTTGCTCGAAGGTTGTCAAAATAGAGCCATTTTGATCTAACTGTGAGTCAGTGAAACATAGGCGCGCTGTTTCTGATTTGTCTTCAATATGTATCATGTGGCATTCCCCAGGGTTCTATACTTGGGCCATTCTTGGTTATAATTTATGTAAACGATTTCCCAAAATGTCTACAACATACAACACCTGGTATGTTTGCCGATGATGCGCATATAACTATGGCTCATGAAGATATATCCACAATTGAATGTTCCTTAAATAGTGATTTAGCTGCAGTACATGATTGGCTTCAGACAAACAAATTAAGTCGCAATACCTCCAAAACTAGTTATATGACTATCGGTTCTCGGCAAAATTTGACGAAAGCTAAATTCATGAATTTAAAAATGGATGATTGGCCAATTGAACATAAAG
>NC_090888.1:43017178-43032178 GCF_036669925.1 Montipora capricornis | reverse complement strand
CCATTTGTGAAACTGCCAACAGCTTGTTTTGGAAAGCCGATCTTTTAACATGTTTTCAAGCCAACTAAAAGAAACATATCTGTGAAGTTTGGCGAGTTAAATCCTCTCCGTTCTTGAGATACAGAGGGAAATGTGACACCCCAAAATAGCCCGTAAAGTTTCGGGACTTTCGAGAACAGGTTTCTGGCTTCTGGCTCCAGGTTCCGGATTTCGGATTCCGGATTCCAGAATTTCTGCTTTTATTGATGCCCGCATTTTGATCGCTCAGTCATTGATTTTCTTCAGCAGTACCATCGGTACCATGGACGACAAAGAAAATACCTCCAGGCTAACGGATTCTTTAGCACATGGAATCGGAAATGGAGACACTTCGAAACCGAAGAACAAAAATGGAGTTTTTAAGGAGCATTTGACTTCAGCCGGCTCAACCGTTCCTCCAAGTGGGTTTTGTGGCCGCTTCTTAACTCGCGGACTGATTGTTCTGTTGATATGAGCTGTGTTGTGGTCAATAATTGGCAACGATGCTTTACCTGGCGGAAATATTTGGTATATACATTGTTGTTGTTTCTGCTAGTCTTTTCGGTTTTATAGTGGGTAAAATTCCATATCTTCGCCTTCCACCGTTATTGGGTATGCTCTTAGCGGGATTTCTATTGCAGAATGTTCTAGGGATTAATTTGGCTCGTTCCATTGACAAGCGTTGGTCTTCAACTCTACGGAGCATGGCTTTGGTGATAATTCTTATTCGTTCGGGTCTTGGATTAAATACTTCTGCGCTAAGAAAACTGAAGTTTACTCTTGCTCGATTAGCATTTCTTCCTTGCATATTTGAAGCAGTTTCTGCCGCGGTTCTTGTGCATTTCCTGTTAGACATGAAGTGGCTTTGGGCCTTTCAGCTTGGGTAAGTTTGATTCTGCATTGTGCAGTGTACATAGATATTCACTATCATACAATTCTGCGTAACCGAGTCTCTGTAGATCATGGGCAGAAATTTACAAATGAAACGCACTGTAAAAACGATTTCATTTTAAAGCTGGCGTATTAAAGTCATCTGACGTATTGGCATAATAGAATCCACAAGCTTTCCATGGTTTTCCATTAGGGAGTCATGAGATATACCATGTGGCGGCATCTGCCTGCGCATGATGACTCTCTTGATCTCTGACGTCCAAATGGAGAGCTAGGCCAATTGTAGCCTATAGGTGGTTTGCAACCAATCTCTAGTGTCACAGATAACAATGTACATGTACAAATTGCGGTGGATGAACAAAAGGAGCTAGTGTTTTGTTTTCTTCCATCAATATGGCAGCGATGACGTAAAATGAAAACCACCTGTGACCATTGCCTCAAATAATATTGGACTCATCACTCACCTGTCATCTGTTTGAGAGGATTACCCTGCCCAGTTAGGTTTTAAACCTGCAATGAGCTGGACCATCATATTTGAATTGGCTCATTGCACTTTAGGCTGGGAATAATTTATTGTAACCATGATAGACAGGGTTTTTCCTAGTTCTTTGTTTGCAAATAGCAAAGATAGTGCAAATTTGTTTTTCAACAGAGATCTATAAAACTTTATGGTTTTTCTGGATTGAAATGATTTTGGGTTGCCATTAGCCTCCATGAGTCTGTCCTGCAGCTCACTAGCACCAGAACTAGAAATCACCAGTTCATACTGGTTTCACTCCTGTTCTGGAGCACCCAGACTTTTTTTAGAGTACAATTGTCCAATGTCAAATGTTATAGATAAAATAAATCTCATCATGAACTAGGAAAAATATTGAACTGCAACGTATGTATACTGTACATATGTACTGTACCCATCCGCCTCCTGTACCCATCCCCCCCCCCCCCCCCTCCCATTCCTCTAATTATGCGTAAAATCGTCTGGCAAACAAAAAAGTGAAATCTATAAAGTTTCACTCTTAGGAGCCCTTGAGTTAAAGACGTTCTTTAAAACCTAAAATTAAAATTCGTTTTGACAATTTAACCCTTTGACATCCAAACCGGCCAAACTTCGTATTTTACTTTGTCTAACGCCAGACGATTTTACTTGTCAGTGGAGAACCCCTGGGAGTCAATGGGTTAACAATAGTCGGTTTAACTCTACTCCAACCAGGCACCAAGTTAATAATTAATATTGAAACCCTTGAGTGGAGTGACTGAGATTTTATTCTTGAAATCAGTTTTGTCCAAGCTGCTGTTTCTCTTGCTGTGGTGATACCATGTTTGCTTGAATTGCAAGATCAACATTATGGAGTAAACAAAGGGATTCCTACTCTGGTCATGGCCACGGCATCTTTTGATAACGTTTTTTGTATAAGTGCATTTGGAGTTTGCCTTGGAATAGCATTTGATTCAGGTCAGTGTAACCTGCAGTTCAAATTATGTTTGCCAGCCTGATAAAATTACATGTAAGGTGTATGACAACTGCAAACTGTAGATTGCCTACAAATATCATTGAATTCAACAGCATTTAAGTCTAATTAGCACTCATTTCAAATAGCGCTGTTAAACACTTATTTACACTTATAAATGTGAGTCAGGGTTAGGTTAGGGTTAGTCAGCGGTTTGCGATCTGCAGTCTGCAATTGTTGATGCCGATAAAGTTGTTATAATCTAGAGGTCTCTTTATATAATTATACAAACTGCATCTTTAACAAGAGGTGTAGTGTGTGGACAATCTCACAAGGTACTGTGCATTGTAAGAATGAATGCTTGAACATGCCGCAGACACTTGATGATGCTATTTCAAAACATGAATCATCAATGACATGATAAATTATTGCTTTTTCTCTCTTCTTTTAGGTAATTTGATATTTAGGTAATTTGATATTCAGCATATTTCGAGGACCAATCGAGTTGTTACTTGGTATCACTGTTGGATGTCTTGTTGGTGTCCTGTGTTGGTTCGTTCCCAACAAGAATGAAAATGTACATACAAGAATCTCTTTTCCATTGTGATTGTCTTGTAGAAAAGTAGTTTTTTACATCATCTTCAGTGATACATCTACAATTCAAGGTCTATGATAACTGCAGACTGCTGAGACTGCAGATTCCAGACTGTAGACCAAGGCTGTGCCCTAACGGCACCCGGTCGCCTAAGGCGACTAGCATTTGGTTTCGGGCGAGTGAGAAAAACTACCCGGTCGCCCAGCTGGGCACTCTGGCTTTATTGTATTTCTAGCAGATAAGGCGGCTAAAAATTTTAATATGTTGGTGGTTACAGTTTACGAAACCTCTCAGAAAATGTTTTTTATTCGTGCGAAACAGTCGGTTCAAAGGCCGTTCCACATAATTTCACATGTAACATAAACCGTGACTTTGCACGTGACGACCGGCGGCCGCACGAATTTCGATTCTTTCTCAAAAAAATAGCATTAAATTTGGAACGTGGAGTTTGGCATTTCTTGGTTATAGTTTAAAAAAAGAGTTGTTACTTGAACTGCTCTGACAGCGGTAAAGTGCGGCCGGCGAAGCGAAGTAATTTACTTTTGTATTAACCCGGGAATCGCAGGTTATGCGATAGTTTATGCAAATTTAATATTTTTACAATTTTTTGCGGCTGCGCCTGCTTGGCTAAAATGCATTTAGGTTATGGTTGTTTTTCCCCAGTATATGAAATAACGAAATAAGAAAAAAGGAAAGATATCGTGTTATTTGTTGTTGTTTTAGAAACAGAGCAATCCCGCGTTGTCTTTAGTTTGTGACAAACCATTGCATGCCCTAAACAAATAACGCTGTAACTGGCGCTTTGACCGAATCCACAAAAAGCTCATTCCACTATTAAAACATTTTACTGATAATATAAGAAAAAAATACTTTAGTTCTGTCCTGTAGCAATGATTTTCGTCCAAATCAAGATGACTTGCTCAAAAAAAAAAAAAAATTGATGCCTTTTGGGTCGCGGTGGTTTAATTGTTTCATGGCAGTTTTCACAAAAGCTCCATGTGAATCAAGCGGCATTGATTCACGTCTTGAAAATTCATTTTTAACCCAACTAACCAGTAAAAACGTTTACCTGTATTAGACCCAAACGTTTTTACATAAAACTGCCGCAATCTTTACTTTTTCACTTTTAAACCTGAAAACACTGGTGGCATTGCCACTTTTCTCATCTTTCTCAAGTATGGCGTGAAAAATTTGATGGGTTGCGGGTTTTTCTTGCACTAGCAAGTTCGACAATCACCAGAGCAGTAGCAGCAATGTTTTGTTGAGAGAGAGAGAGATAGATGCGTTGTTGATCTCAGATAATTAATTAAATAAATGATTAATTAATTTGGGCGACCAACTTGGAGGGCTGGGCACCCCAGCTGCAAAGGGCTCCCAGAAATTTTCCGTAGAGCACAGCCTTGTAGACTGCCTAAAACTTGTGCTGATAAACAGTATTTATAAGTCTAAGCACCCATTTTAGAATGGTTAGCTTTCAATAACTGTGATTTAGGGTTAGTCTGCTGAGCCTGAGGTCTGCAGGCTGCAAGTGTCAGACACCATTCAATCCATTGGTTTGTAATTTTCGGCCTTAATGGTTTATATTTGTATACTGTATGTCCATCAGAGTGACTACTAAGGAGAAAAATAACAGGACAAAATTACATTGAGATCCTTGTTTAGGAAAGTGTTATTAAGGGATGAGAGATTTAGGGTACACTTTATCGGGACTTTGTTTTTACAGAAGTTTGTTAAATTAACGTTCCACTGTTGTTGTTGCAATTTGTACATGTACAATGAGAGGTTCCTCAAAGTATAAATGGCTGCAAATTGCTGTTGATAGCAAATACAGTTTGTAGTAGTTACATGACATTGTACTTAAGGTACATGTACCATTTGCACTTTTAGTAATTAATAATTATTATAATATTATTTTACTAAAATGTAACTAAGAGTGTGACTATTTTTTTGACGGTCCCAGCTTCTGATCAGTAGTTTGCTGGCAGTTGTTGCACGTTGATTTCTTTGGCAAGGCTTTACAGATAATTATCACTGTTTTGAATGAGCTTATTTTAAAAAGTAATGTTTAAATCTCCATCTGTTGGTCTAAATAACAATAATACTATTATTACGTGTACATGTAGTTTCTTTTAACATTCTTAGATTTTGCTGGTATAATATGGACACGTTTTTTTTCCTCTCTCTACAGGTTAATCTTCCTCACAACAGACTTGTGATACTGCTGTGTTTTTCACTTCTTTCTGTTTTTGGTAGTAATGTAGCAAAATTCTCTGGTGCAGGAGCTCTGGGTGTGCTAACCATGTCAACAGTTGCAGCCTATGGATGGACTCCCATAGGAAAGGTTTGCAGTAAAACCAAGTATGCTGTTATTAGAAGCTAGTGTGAAAGAGTGCCTTATTTTTGTGCCATTCTACATGTGCATGGACTTTTCTTTCTCTTTTCAAAGTCTTTGATCTTCAGGGGCTACTCTGTGACGTACATGTAGTTGGTCAAAGGCCGATTAACTTTAAATATCCGCTTTTAAGTAGTACATAACAAGGTTTGAATCTTGCATGTTGAAAGAGTATTAACAACACAATTTTATGCTGAAGGAAAACAAAAGCTTATATGAAAGGCATAATTAAAGGCTAAAAATCCCAAGGAAGCTTGCTTTAAAAGTAAATAGACAGTAATTTAAATTTCCAGTAATCCAGGATTGGCCTAATTGTGGTATGCACAACTGGAACCACATTCCAACTAGCAAATGAATATTAACCCATTGATTCCTGCAGGTTCCCCATTGACAAGTAAAAGCGTCTGGCGTTAGACATAGTAAAATACTAAGTATGTCTGGTTTAGGCCGGTTCAGGGGTAAAAGGGTTATAAATGAACTACATGTTAACAAGTTGCAACAATATTATTTTAGAGAAAGCAATTTGCGTAAAGGGCCTATACAGTTTTATAGTCTAATAAATAGAGAATTAAACGAATTAAGACCACATACATGTACATTGGTGTATGCCCTATCCAAACGAAAATTAAACTGATTCCATGTGTTCACCAAAGTTTAAAGTCTGTACTAATAAGGAATTGGTGTGACCACCCGGGAATATTGTCCTTACCACTTAGTGACTATCTCATGGTATTTGATGCAGACCTTGTGTCGATCAACTGCACCTATCATCTCTGCAATCACATGTAGGCCGAGTTTCAATCAATCCATTAACCTGATTTAGGGTACTCCTGATTGCCCAAATGTTGTCTACAGTTCACTTTCATCACAACTGGAAAAAGCTATTAGTATTGGTACATATTTTCACACACAGCGTTTGTCCTATTGTGCCTTGTATTTCCTTTACCTTTTTTCCTTCAATTATTTACGATAATATTTAATGTGTTTCTTGATATTTACGAAATACATGTAGTACATGTACATGCAGCTATTTAAATTTACCATCATTTCAAATCTTATTTTATAATGAAAAATGCAAGTCCTTAGACTTAATTAATGGAACACTTTGTGTTGGTAATCAAAATTGGGCTTGCATCTAATTCCCTGCATTTTCTGGACATAGTGTAAATTTTAAGTGTAACAGTCACATGTTGAAGCTACTTAACAAATTATTATTCCACGAGCGTGTTGGATATGAGATGGTAAATAGCCAACGAGGCGCATAGTGCCAAGTTAGCTATAACCAGTCTCATATCCAACAAGCGCAAATAGAATAATTGTTTTATTAAAATTAACTCTTTAAACTCCAGAAGTTTGGAAGTACGAAATACGAAAGAAAAGGGAGAAAATCCTAGCGAAATCGAAAAACTTGATGAATATGCGATGTTGTGTAATATCTAGCGGTCAGACAGACTCAGGCTCATCACAAAAACATTGCTTACCTTTTCACGTACTTCTAAGCTTCGAAATTGATCCAAACTTTCCACAAAAACGTTTTTCTTTTGCTTTATACCAAGAAAAATTTTGCTTTCTGGCATAAAAAGTTTTACATGTAGTTTAGCAACGCTAAGCACAATCATTTACCATATAAGGTCAAACTAAGGTATATGAACCAATCAGAGCACGCGAATTGCATTATCCGAGGTTGAGAATTTAATAACTACATTTACAGTGTATCTCAATTAGCAGGAATTGGAAAAGGTGACGTGGTCATTAGTTGAAAATGTACTTGTAAGAAGCCAATTGAATGGTAACTTTTTATTGCCTGGGGTTAAGTGGGAGTCTTCCTGCGGCTTGCACTTACATGTAGGGGTTGTTATTTAAAGCACTGACATTGAATGTGGAATTAAAGTGCTTATAGCTGTTTCTTTTTTTCAAAAAAAAATTTTTTTATTTCATTGTGCATTAAGGACCAAGTTTTGCTGAGGTTTACTACAGTTGACTTTTCAGGCAATCTGTAATACTTTGTTTTTCTAGTTGTCTGCATTGTTTATTGGATACAAGGAACATTCCATTTTAGTATAATTACATAGATGATTATTGAAAATTCTCTGTGCTGATTGGCTGCACTTGTGGTGATTATTACGCGATAATCTTCAAAATGGCCGCAAGTCATTTTGAGGAATAGACAGACGAAAAAACTTAATATTATTGTTAAATAAAAAAATGCATATTTTTCAAAGTTAATTATCATCTAAAGTGCCTTAGTTTTGATTCACCGATATTCACGTTGCCTTCGCCTAATAATAATAATTGTGAAAATTTGTTGACCCCTTCACTCCAAGAGGTTCCCCATTTGCCAGAGTGTGAATCCATTCTCAGTTTTCAGATGATGTGATGGCTGCCATGTTTGTGCCCCTCAACAAACACCCGGCAGCCATGTTGGTGTCCAACAGAAATCCTGCTGGTCAACTCAAATGCAAATGCTTCCTTCTGTTTTGTGGCCAATCACTTGAGTGAAAAAATGCAGAGTATTCCTATTAGCATTAGTTTATTATCTGGACAAGAACTATTCAAATTATTCTGTAAATATGTTGAAAGCATAAAATGTAAATTGTTTTAAGGGATGTCTATTAATTGTCTTTGTCGGTCAGGCTCCAGTTGCTATGGTGATGTCCCTTGTTTGGCAGTTGTTTGAACCTTTGCTGTTTGGTCTTGTTGGGGCTGAAGTCAGTGTAGCTTACATGAACACAAAGGTTGTTGGTGAGTCTCATTCTGAAAATACTCGACATTGCTCACTGCAAAACCAAAACCTCTTTATTGTTTAAATTTATTGCTTATGTAAGTATACAGGTAGGTTTGATAATGCATAAGCAAAAACCAACAATAAAATTAAGCTACACGTATGTTCAGAGATGATTAAAGTGACTCTCAGAAAATTTAAATGAGAGATAATTTATGGAATGTCACACTAGGAACAGGTCACTGGTCACAAGTCAAAGGTTATTGTTTTACCAATACAGAAAGAATCCTAAACATTCATTTAAGTTAACCTTAGGCCTAAACAAGAGTTTTTAGGCCTAATGTTAGCATTGATAAACGGTTAGGGTTGTTTCTGTGTTGGCAAAAAAATGACTTGTGGCTTGTGACCTGTGTTTTGTATTGGGACAGAACCCTATCCGAGTGAGACAAGGTGACAATAACTGCTTGGAGGTACGTTTGACTGTTTATTGTACAATGTATAATGCTAATAATACTGTCACCTGGTCTCCATGTCCATTCGAATTCTATCTAAGCAAGGCTATTTGCGTGAAATTGCATATATTCAGATATATTATCTATCATTGAAATCCTCCATGAGCTACACTTATTTTTCACAATTACTTTTATCATCTCTCAACTTGATAAGGGCGTCAGGACCCTTCGGCTTGGTATTTGCTAATGTTGTCTGTCTCTTTATTTCTTTATTCTGCAGGAATGGGCATCGCAAATCTTGTCATCAGTCTGATAATTCGACTCGTCACTACCTATCTCGGTTTACTTGGAAATGGCCTCAACTTAAAAGAGAGGCTGTTTATTGCCATTTCATGGCTGCCAAAAGCTACAGTGCAGGTAGGTTCTAAAGTAAATAGATTAAAATATATTTTGGCCATTTCCGAGTTCATATCTCCCTCCTTTTTTTATGGAAATTAGTTTTATTCATAAGTAAGGTAGAACTAATTACCATCTGAAAAACTTAGACTCGCTTTGAAGAGGAGGCAGACATGAACTCGGAAATGGCCTATTGGGTGCAAAATATATAATCGGTACATTCGTAGCTGTGGCTCTCGTAATAGAACTCGAGATTGTTTGCACGCAGTCGTCGCTGCTATGAACTTTCGATTACACTGTACATCGTCTCCGCCCAAAATAGGGAGCTCAGGCACGCGACGTTTATGAAACGCGGACGGCGACCGAAAGTGAGCTGTTTTCCCTGTTAACTTGTCTTCACAGAACCACATTTATATTTCTAAGGACCGTTCATTTTTTGTGAGGGAGAGGGGGCTGGTGGGATTTGGGAAGCACCATTTTAAAAGCGGATGACCCCCCCCCCCCCCCTTCCCTCACTTCCGTCAGCTTACCAATTTTTTTTACTTCCCCCCCCCCCCTTCCTTATAGCAGTAATTTTTTCGGATGGGTTCCCCCATCCTCCAAAAAAAATAACCCTATCTGAAGATTTCAACTTTTTAAATATTCTCTATTATTCCCCTACTTCACGTTATTGTGCTCACTGTGAAGACCATGTTTACAATCCCTATACTACAGATCACTTGAGTCATCTCCCCCAGAGTCAATGGCATCACTGTCATACTTATCATTGTCACTTTCATCGGTTCCACTGCTGTCAGCGCTTGCCCTGTTATCATCTAGTGTCAATGCGCTGGCATTTCTCAGTGTTGGTTAGCCAGCTCTGAGAGGGCTCCTCTGCTGCAAGCATGAATGTCTTACAATTGCCTTTACTTTCTCACTCTTACTGCTCTTCAAATGCTGCTTCAGCCCGTGGTGGTTTAAGTACTTGTTTAGTTCTGGAACAGGTAGCTTTTTAAGCTTCGTTACATCTTCGCACAGCTCAATCCAAGGATAATCCTCATATGATTTATCTTTTGCCTTCCTACTTTCTTTTGCCGTTTCTTCTGCTCTCTTTTTCCTTTTAACTTCCATCACTTCAAGATGCTGAAGATAATCCACCACAAACTTTGATTTGATAATAAACTTATCTGCAAATGAAGCAACGCTCTCTGGGTCAGATAAAACCATCCTGCCACTTCCATGGTCTAATTCTCTTGCCCAGTGATCTTCCCCAATGCATTGTGTACCCCCCTAGGCTGGCCGTCCCGGAAGAGTGTATTAAAGTTGAGGATGTTGCGACGTTGTTATTTAGACGAGATGGGCAATACGTCGCACAGCTCTTGGAAGGGAATTAGTTCACCAATGCTGGAAGAAGCAGAATCACCACCAACCTTAAGCACCAAGTCAGAGACTATATTTATTCCTTAATGTAAAGCATTGCTGAAAAGTGACTTCTGTAGCAGCACAAGCAGCGAAGTAGAGCTCTACGACAGTGAAGATGAAGATGAGTGCCAGTAAGAGTTGCATTAGAAAATAACAGTGTTTAAAGTTCTCTTTAGTGGCTACAAATAGTTGTTGTCGTCAAAGTTATTTTAAAGCTGAAGGAAAGTCTGTAATAAATTTGTATCCTGCCTTCTATGTTTGCTCTATAGCAATTTTTTTAATGTTAAAACATTTATGCCATTTCAAAGTTTTACCAAAATACTTCACGTGACCCCTCCTTTTCCCCTTATTATTTTTTTGGCATGCCCCCCTCGAAAGCAGTTTTTTTCGCATGCCCTCCCTCCCCAAATCCCACCAGCCCCCTTCCCTTCCCCCACCCCCTTTCCCCCCCCCCCCCCCCCCCCACCTCATAAAAATGAACGGTCCCAAAGCGTGATTTTTCCCATTAGAGATGAGCGGTTCTCTGCAAAACGACGACACCTAAGGTGTTGGCGACAACGTGAGCATGCAACAAAAAATCTTTCTTTGAGGCTCTATTTTCAATCTGAAACCCGTCGAACCCGGCAATTTCTTTTTAGGATACTTCGCCCAAATTGTAGGACGTGAACGAGAGGAATAATCGCGAAAGACTTATGATAATGCAAAGTCACGTATTAAAATTGTAAAGTGACGTTTTCGTCGTCGCCGCCGTCGCTGTCGTAGATCTTAAGGTAGGGAGTTTACGATACGAGGTCGACGACGGCTACGAGGTCTTCATTTTAAAATACGAGTTCGCGTTATTCATATCACTACGAAACTATTTCATGTCGTTTCGCGTTAAAAATGTGTAGTAACTGCCGAGGACTTAAACTGGTTTGAGTGGGTTGGAAGCGTAGAGAGAGAACGGAAAATTCATCGTCGTGTGCTAACGTCCTCCACAGAACCTGGAATTCGAGCCTGTCACGTCGTCCTTCAGGAGATGACGGCAAAGAAACGTAGCAAAATGGACAACGCACGTGCCGATCGTGCAGAGCCATTGTTTTTGCTCACTAAACCTATTGTTTTGTAGCGGCGTCGTTGCCGTCGGCGTCGTCGTTTCGTAAGCTCCCTACTCTCTAAGAAGCAACGACGACAACGACGGCAACGAAAACATCCTCTCACAATATAAATTCGTGTTATAGTAATCACTTCGTGACTGTTTCTAGCCTGAAATCATACCCTTCCTCCCTACGTTTCATTTCGGCCAAGGAGGGACTTTTCACCCCTTCTCTAAAGCAAAAACGCCCAATCGCAGGTCAGATTATCTGAACGTGTTTAATATGATGAAATTTGTGATAGTTCCTCATGAATGACACTGGTCGCAAGGGCGCTTAATTTAGGGGAGAAAATAAAAATTTATATTTATGTTTTGACGTCCTTTCATAAAACCTCAAATTTGGCTATTTCACGTTGTTGTTTTGCAGACGACGGGAAAGAAATGGACAAAAGTGAAAAACGCACGTGCAGGGCGTGCTATTGTTTTTGCCCACTCAATTGAAATGCGGACAAACATCGCAAAAATGCGTTTGTCGTTGTCCGCATTTTAATCTGGGATAAAACTTTCTGCAAAGTTTAAAAAAGTTATCTGGAGCAGATTCATAGCCACCGTCACAAATGGAAAATTTTAAGGTGGCTCTGAAGCTGCTCCAAATAATTTTTTCTCACTTTGCAGAGAGTTTTAGATTAGCCTGTTAATCACTTTTCAGCAATAAAAAATGGGGGTCTCCAAAGTTGATTTTTGAGATACTGTACAAGCGTTTAAACAGAAAATATAGGGCGTTTTTAGATGGTTCTTTTGTTGCCATGGTTTTTTATTACGTCACACCAATTTGTGCGTCCTATTAAGCAATTATTGTTGTTTCATGTGGTACCATAAGTGAAAAGGTGTTGTAGAGTTAATCTTTCTAATTGCACATTCCCTCCAAATTATTGAAACCAGTTTGAGCCATCTTAAAGGTAGGACTTAACACTGACTGATTGTATTACTGTACCTCTAACGGTAAAAAAAAGGCGCTAGATTTTTTCGGGCAGTGTATCAGCTCTCGCAAGTTACATATTTTTTGAAATTGTAGCAACTTCAATTGGTCTGATTTCTAAGTCATCGTTTCTACTCCTTGGTCTCCTATTTTCAATTTCTTTATAGCAAGCCAATCAAATTTTACCTGACGAAATCTGCTACATGACCTGATATTTCAGCCAATCACTTTGCGTTCAAATGCAATAAAAGAAAAAACATCTTGCACGGCTCTCCTTATGATTCACATATAAATGCTCGTGACCTTTTCCCATTTATCACCATAATTTTTAATTTGTCTCTTTACTTAATTGATTCAGGCTGCTATTGGTTCTGTTTCCTTGGACATAGCACGACAGAAAGGATTTACTGGACAGATTGAAGAAGAGTATGGAATACAGGTTGAATATGTATATTTAGTGTAATCAGAAACACACGAAGCGTTTAATTTGCAACTCTTTTCCTTGGAACAAAGCTGGGGATTCTTAGACACCAATTTTATGCCCAAATATGGACAAAAATAAGATCGAAGCTGCACGCGGTAAAATACGAGAGCTACGTTACATCCAAATAAGGAAATGTTTAAACGCAAAAAAAACTAGCTCTGAACCAGAGTTAAACGCTTCAAGGTCATTAGCTTCTGGTATAATTACTTGAATTAATTATTGAAAATTCTCAGCGTTGATTGGTTACATTTGAGGTGATTATTACGCGATAGTCACCTACAGTGTAAGCGGTTTTTTCAAAATGACCGCAAGCCGTTTTGTGGAGGTGACGAATAAATGAATTGCTTTAAAGAAAATGGATATTTTTCAAATAATCACCTATGTAATTACACTAATATACAATTATTCACCGTAGGCTCGGTGAATATCGGTGAATAATTGTTAAATATATGTAAGTACGCCATTATTCCATCTTGTTCACGTTGACGCGCCGATCTTGCGTCATCAAGTTTTGATATGACTCCTAGTTTGAAACGTTTTGCTTCTGGCAACAACAAAGCGAACTTCTGGTGCCCTTTAGGATTGTTTTTTTTTTAATTTAATCGGCGAATACCTCCTTCACCCCTCGGGGTGGGGGTGTACCCGTTGTCATCGTCTTTTCTGAAGAGTTCATTATCACTAGCACAGGTAGTTAACGTAACTTTACTTACCTATCAAACTGATTTGTTTTATTTCATATGTTATGACAGATTTTGACGATTGCTGTCCTTGTTATTCTCATAACATCGCCTATTGGAGCAATCGGAATTGTTGTAGCTGGACCAAGAATGTTACATCGGAGCCCTCGAGAGGAATTCGACAGCGCTCTTCATGAATCTCCTGGGGTTAAAGTTGAAAGGAAAGAAAACAGAGTTCTCGAAAGTAGCGTCTGAAAAAAATGCAATGCCTTTTAAATGTCTTTATGAAGTATCATCTTTTTTGGCTTCGTGCTCCTTGTCAATTAACGAAAGACACAAATCTGTGTGGGTGATTTTCAGATATTTTAAATGTACACTCGAGTCTTCATGAACAAATATGTAATTAAAGGAAGAGAAGAAAATGAGCCAATAAACGCATGATAGAGAAATATACAAAGCCGAATTCACAGAAAAACCACTTCAAGTCAGTTTTATCAGTTTATCAGTATCCAACTATTTTTTGACTCAGTGATGCACAACAAACTGACTTGTCATCTATCTAGAAAATGAAGTACACATAAAGCCGCAGAAATCCCGTCTGCGATTCAAGCATTCTAGAATTTTTTATTAACTTGCCGTTCGGCCCCTCAATTTGGTTAGTAAGATGTAGTTACTATGACAGGCCCCTCCTGGGACATCATTCATCCTACCACCGCCGAATTATCTAGGAAGATACCTATCCAAGAAAAACAAGGCCCTTGCAATGAATAGGGCTTAAATCCGCCTTTTTCAATTTTTGTCTTAGTCATTCCGAATATATGTTATGTGTTCAAGTGAATCTATCATGATCTTCGAGTTATGACCGCAATTTTAGCAGTTGCGCAAAGAAGCCTGAAAAATTCAGGACTTCATCGGGGTTCGAATCCGTGACCTTGCGATACCGGTAGCCACTGATGTTGGGAGCTGGTCATATGTGGATTCATTTGTTCCCGTGATGAATGAATCAATGAACGAAATGATATATGAAATGAACAGTACATTGAAGTGCGGATTTGAAATCAAGCGAAGCTATGATCCTCGCAGTCCTGAATTTTTCAGGCTTCTTTGCTCAGTTGCTAAAATTGCGTTCATAACTGCGAGGATCATAGCTCCACTTTATTTCATATCCCCAGTTCATTCATTTCATATATCATTTTGTTCATATGTTATGTATGTTATTATGCATGCGCTTCCGGAAATCTCACCTAATTTACTCACAATAGGTTGATAATAAATTTTAATAATGTTCTCTTGACGGCGTGGTCACTTAGTCTCCGAACACAAATCTCCCCTTTTCCTATACAAGGGCGTTGGTTACACGGATAAAAGACCTTTTGTTTCGCAGCCCTTGTAGGACTAGCTTGTCACGCTACAAACGATTACATGCGCACAACAAATACCACTTGCGTTACTATGACAACTACAAAATCT
>NC_090888.1:43007178-43012178 GCF_036669925.1 Montipora capricornis | reverse complement strand
CCAAATCTCTGAGATTCGATTTCTAAAACCATCAAAAAAGGAACAATCACTTGGAGGTCTATAAATACAGTCAATCAGAAAAGACTGATCTCATAGTAACATTCAACCAAGTAGCCTCCGAATTAGGGTGATCCCATGTGGTAACTTGATAAGCAAGAAGATTTTCTTTGTAGTATAGAGTTAAGGCACCACCGCCATGGTTGTCACGGTCATTTCTCACTAAGTGGAAGCCGGGAATCCTGATCCAATTGTCAGTTAAGCTCTCAAATTTAGGTGGGTCTCTGTAATGCCAAGAATATCAAAATTGACAACCTCCAATAATAGCTGGACCTCCGGAAGTTTATTAACCAGGCCATTGATGTTGAAATGGCCGATTTTAAGATTTTTATAGTATGGATCTACAAGTTCCTGGATATCAATGCCTGCAGTGTCGTTGGTAGCGGAACTACGGGGGCGAGAATCGGTGAGAGTTTGTGCTATCGGAAGACAGGGAGGACAGACCCAGTCAAAGGAAACCATATTTTGAACTGTAAAATCCCTCGGCTTGACTTGACCACATTTAATGTGGCACCACTTGTAGCACTGATCACTAGGTGATTCCGCGCAACAGTCTTGGAGCAAACGGAACATTTGGAAGCATTCGTGACAGGACCAGGATTAGGGGAAACATCACTACTAACAAGGAGACGAGCCTGCTGAAAACAGCTATCAGAATTTGCGTAGAAGCAAATCCTTGACTGTAAGAAACCTCTTCCACGTGTCGCTGTAGCAAAATGGCGGACATGTATCCACGGCCGGGAATGCTTGTAATTTGCTGAAACTGCACCAGTGAAAAGGTCAAACTTTGCAAAATGAAATGGTGGAGCCCTTGGAAAGCAGGAAAAGTCATTTTCTTCTCGAAAGAGCAAAAAGTAAGTAGCTAGAAGCAAGAGAAAGCGAGAGCAGTGAAATTCACGACCGCACGCACGGGACGGGAGGTCGTTCGAGGTCGGTTCGGGAGGTCGGGAGGTCGGGAGGTCGGGAGGTAGGGAGGTCGTGAGTTCGACTCCGGCCGGACCAACACTCAGGGTTTTAAAATCACCGAGGAGAAAATGCTGCCTGTGTAATTACATCCGCAACTGGTTAAGACTATCAAGACTACTCGGATCAGGACTATAAACCGTAGGCCCCGTCTCACAACACTTCAATGTTCATAAACTCTGTAGGACGTTGAAAAAGATCCCAAGATCCCAAACACTAGCCGAAAAGAGTCGGGCATGATGTTCCCGGTGTTGTTGTCTGGTCTTTCCTTCAGCAATGTGGTCGGCTTGGCGTAATCTTCTGAATGGACTACTGATCGATGAGGCCACATAACAGCAAAACAGACAGTGGTCAAATTGAAGGAGTCGCAGAATCAATGTCATGCAAATGTTCTTCACGAAAACCACTTAGCAAGAGATGCACAACGGAATATAGCGATGATATTACCAGCTGGCAGCTGCGTCCATGTACCACAAGCTCACGGAGTATCGTTATTGCGTTACATAAATTTTATAAGGGTTTGTATCGGTAATTTAGCGATCGTTATTTAGGGCATTAAAATAGAAAAAAAATACACCAGAATTTCTCACAGCAGAGCAATCACCTAACAATAAATGGACTCTTTATCGGAAAGCATCCCATGCATCACAACAAGAGGCATAGTGTGACGCCAGATGTCACGTATTGTGACAAAATCCAAAATTGAAACTTCCTTTTTTCTCAAAAAAAAGGAGGACATGCTATCAAGCTTAAAACAGGCCAGCAGATATATTTTTAAAATACCTTTAACCTGATGAAGGAAAGGACTAAAAATTCTTAATTTTAGTTTTTGTGACGTCATGAAGAAACCAAGAATTGAACCAGGAAGCATTCATGCATCACACAGTAAGAGGCAGTGTGTGACGCATGTCTCATAGGCTGAGAACTCCGCTACGGTCGTCACATTGCTGGGAATCGGCTTGACGGACACAACGGACTGAGAAGCGAATTATCGTGAACATTTCTAGATTGCCTATCTAAACGAAGATGTGTTCGAGAGCAAATTGGCAAACAAAGAGGCCCACAGTTCGAGAAAGAACCATGTTTATGCTGAACAACGATCTTTTCAGCGATGTGGAGTTTGTGGTTCGTAAATCTGACAGCGATGGCGAAAGTGAAAGTAAGCAAGTTATTCCAGCTCACAAGTTTGTGTTGTCGATTAGTAGTCCTGTGTTTGAAGCCATGTTTTACGGTGAGCTAGCGGAAACTAGTCGCTCCATCGAACTGCCTGACTGTGAATACAACAGTCTGTTGGAGTTGTTTCGTTTCATGTACAGCGATGAAGTGAATTTAAGCGGAAGCAATGTTATGGAAGTCTTTTATTTGGCGAAGAAATACATGGTGCCTTCACTCGTTGATAAATGCAGCAAATATGTTCAAAATAATTTAAACCCATCAAATGTCCTCAGCATCCTTCCATTGGCTGAAAAGTACGACGACAAAGCCTTGGTAGATCGATGTTGGAAAGTGATCGACACTCAGTCGGAAGAAGTCGTGACGTCAGATGGATTTGCGGCAATTCAACGCTCCTTGCTTGAGGCAATCATCTCAAGAGACACTCTTACCCTGAAAGAGATCGACCTGTTCAAAGCTGTTCACTTGTGGGCGACAAAGCAATGCAAAAAGCAAGGTTTAAAAGCAAATGGTGAAGCAAAAACAGGGATTCTTGGGGAAGCAGTAGTTAAAAAAATCCGCTTTCCCTTGATGAAAGAAGAAGAATTTGCAACCATTGTCCTTGATGCAAAAATCCTAACTCCAGACGAAGTAATCACCCTCGTGAAGTTCTTCAATTCAGCATTGGCGGCCACCCCAGTGGGATTTCCAGAGACAAAGCGGTCATCTTTATCCCCTGTGTTTCGCGGCACTTGTGATAGATTTAACTTGGTAAATAGGGGTCGGTGTCGGGATTACAGAGGGAAAAAAGAGTGTCTTACTTTTAGCGTGAACAACAACATCAAGTTGCATGGAATGTGTTTATTTGGCAGTATAAACAACGACTATCACGTTGAATTAGTGATCAAGGATCTTGACAGCCATTTGACTGTTAAAACCAAGACGGATAGCTTTAGGTCACAGCAAATGGACTACAATTTTGATACTTACTTTGGATTTGAAATTGTTTTTGACACGCCACTTGATGTAAAGAAAAACACTGATTATAAAATCGAAGCACTAATCTCTGGGCCCACCTCTGGCCAGGGATCCTTCGGCCTCTCTTTGGTTGACGTGTCTGGCGTGCAGTTTACATTTAAGGAAAGTACACAGAACGGTAACGGAACAAGTCCTTCCATTGGTCAATTTCCCCGATTTGTGTTTTCTTTGTAAGATTTTTTTAAATTGCTTGCTCCGCTACATCTGACAGTCATAAAACAGCGAATTCAAACTGTCAATCAGTGGTAAAAATGTACACAATTTCCACAAGTCTAACCCTAAAAGTAATACATGAAATTCTCAGACTTGTGACACATTGTGACCAAGAATAGAAATTACCATGAATGATTATGCATCACATTATTCGACGTGTATGTTAAAACCCGCAACTTGCTCTTAAAAAGCCTACGAGAGGGTTAGGTGGGTTAAATAAGGCAAGTACTCACAATTAATTTTTAAAAAATAGTTCAAAGATGTTGAAATTAAGGTGCTAAATCAGACGACCTTGTCATTTTTCAGGCCAAGTACTGTACATTTTTGACATTCAATTCATGACTGAACAAAATAAGCTTTCACAAGAAATTTGAATTTCTTCAAAGTTATTCTGAATTCTTTCTCTAGCTGCCATTGGAGGTGATTATATCCTTAATAAATCACAATCAATAAGTTTAAATCATCCGTTTATTTCGCCGAAGCGTTCACAGCTATCGCCAATTCACTCATAGGTTGTACACAAGTTGGGTAGTTGCTTTTTCTAGGACTTACTTATGTTGCCAATCACTTCAGAGGCAGATCCAGCAAATTTCTTAGGAGGGGGTGCACCACTAAGTAATGGCGTAGCTGACTGGTGACTTTTTTTTTTTGACAGAATGGCAGTTGTATTAGAAAACCGTAGATCATGTCAGGGGAGGGTGCACACCCCCTGCACCCTCCACTAGATCCGCCCGTGCACGTCTTGTATTACAAGCACAGTTATCCACTAAATGGATTTCCTATCTTGGTTTGTTGAATGAATAATTCCCTAATTCCTTATCTTGTAAGATAATAAACCTGCCTAGATGTAGTGAGCTTCAAGCGAGAGAAGTTAAAGGGATAAATAAAATTCGTTGAGCTTCAACTTATTAACTTGATCAGTGTTCCAACTATTACTGAGCTTCGTTGCCGTGCAATAAATTTAAACATTAAGAACAGTATGCTTTGTCAAAACGTTCTATTACTCTTATGATTCAGATTTTTTTGCTCTCTAATTGTAAAATTTGTCTTGGTAGACACCATTATTCGAAAACCTAATTTGTCCAATCAGTTTTCGAGGAACATAACCTCGTGTCAAGCTAAAACACCCACGATATTTTGTATCTGAGACGGCTTTAAATCGCTTTCATTCACAATATTGCAGGCATGTGTTTGTGAAGCCAAACTGAATAAGGCTTCGCAAGCATATGCCTAATTGTTGTATTTGTCAAGTAAAAAAGGCGTGTCCCATGTAATCTTGTGGGGCACATCAAAAGAGGTCTGACAATGTCTAGTCAAGATGTGAGTTAAATTTCCTAGGACAGGGCTAAAACAAAGCTTAGCCTAACTCTCTTGCTGATAATTTAGGTACTTTAAGTGCCTCCAGGACACAAACAATAGTCTGTCCAACTGTCCAATTCTTGATTCCTTATGAAATCTTTCCACCCTCCCCTGGGCACCTTCCTTAACAATACCAAACCGGGTAATGACTTGTGTAGCGATCCTCGTTGACTATGAAGCCTGCGAGGGTGAAATCTGACCTGATGACGTCAGAGTTT
>NC_090888.1:42994678-42997178 GCF_036669925.1 Montipora capricornis | reverse complement strand
GAAATAATTAATGAACGTGAATGTGCTTCTCACTATAACCATGTATTATCTAAATGGGTCTTATGGAACAGGGATTTTGTAGACCTGGCATCAGTATCGAATATCCTTGCTGTCCGATGTTTTTTAGGGTACCCATACATCGCTCTAGGATCAAAGGTTTCAGTAGAAGATGTAAAACTACATTCTAGAAAATATAAAGTCGAGTTAGTGGAGTTAAATGACACTCATAAACCAAATCGGTTTTTATCATTGAGAGGGCCAAATTGGCTGACTCTTTTTGGGTACTTGGCGTACAAGAAGTCAAGTAGATGATAGGTTTAATAAATCAGTACAAATTTTATGTTGCCATACATCTGTTTAGTAACAAAAAATGGTAAAAAGCCAGTGAGTTTTGATATTGTACTGAACATACAGATGGCAAAGTGAAATCTTCTTCGAAGGAACTAAAATATATGATTCGGCTTCGACTCTTCTTTTCTTTCTTCGGGTCGCGATAATCCCGCGCGTTCGTTCCCATATCTCCAGTTTTGTTTGTGAGCTACTGGACAGTACGTCGGGTAAAAAAAGAAAGTGAGAGGTGAGGGTAGGATTGCTTTTAGTAATAAGCGTTAATATTTGCATCGTTCTTGAGTTCCGTTCAAAAACTATTGCTTTCAATGGTAATTCCTTTACCGGCAGGTACAAAACACAAGTCACTGGTCACTGGTAGTTGTTTTACCAATAGAAAGTATCCTAAACATTCATAAAAGCTAATCTTAGGCCTAATTAGTCCTAAAAAAAGGGTTTTAGGCCTGAAGTTTGCTTTTATGAACGTTCAGGATACTTTCTGTATTGGTAAAACAATGACCTGTGAGCTGTGTTTTGTACCTGACGTTCCTTTACCGAATGATCACCTATTCCACCTTTTGTTACATGCAACACCTTCTACACTACAAAGTACCTATCAGACTATATCTTATAGCCAGGATACCTTGAAGTCAACGTTGTCCTTTGAAATCTTAAACATCAATGCAAGAATGGAGATTCTTTTTTTTGATAATATCGCAATAAATGGCGTAAGCAGTGTCGCTGATGCATTGTGGTAGCCTTGTTTGTGCGGACGTCTGTGGAACCAGCAACATACCGACACTCAATCCGCTTTCAAAATTGGGAGATTTCTTCCAAAATTTAGGCTTCAAACCTCGATTTGTCCCCTGAAAACCAGAGGTGGATTGTTTATTACCTAGTTTTTGAAGAAACCCAGCTCTAACGATGTGTCAATGGGGTACTTATCGCAAAATGCAGTGTTCAAGTTAAGAGTCGGGTCTCGGGTCAATAACCTGGCACAGAAGTCTTCCTGACCCGACAGATGAAATGTAATATTCAGTTAAATATTACAACAAAATTAAAAAACAAAAGACGAAAGTTTCTTAGCTAAAATGTACGTTGTTATACTCTGAAAGAGATAAACGATTTAACATTCTTCCCTGCAGTTCATTCAATGTAAACAAGAACGTTGACACGAAGTGACTAAGTGCACCTTTGTGGTTGCCTAGCTCGTGATCAATTTCTTCCTTTTGACAGAACATCATGACCTTGCCCTTGATTCATAGAATCAGAGATTGCAGACATTTTGGTGTTTTCACGATCGATTGTCATAATAATATAATCTTTCGCTGAGAATTCGAAATTCAGAGTTTTAAAAATTATTTTGAATGTTATTTTTCTTGTTCATCTGTCTTTTGGCTTGTCTTTTACTGTTACCTCCCGGCTTTTGCGGTACTTGTTCCCTAACCTCCAACCCTAACCCCTAACCAACGTCAAATTAACTCCTGACTACTTCGACACGGCGGTCGTGCGAAGATTGAATCTGGCTTTAATCTCCGGAACTTGGTAGATGTATTTCACGTGTTTCATCGGCCAGTAGTTATTTTAATCAGCGTGATGCTCATTCCTGGCTCTTTTCTGCGTCGATGGAGTAAGCACATGGAAATTCACAGCGGAGCGATCACAGAACAATTAATGGGTTATTTAATCAGGAAGTATGAAGCATCCATGCATCACAACAGAGGGAGCCGTTGTGTGACGTATGTTTCATAAGTTGAAATTTATGTATAGCCGTCACGCTGCTGAGCATCGGCTTGACTGACTGACAACCGAGAAAGCGGAATTATCGTGAATCTTCTAAATTGCGTGTCAACACGAAGATGTCTGCCCGAGAAAACTGGCAACCAAAGAGGCCCACAATCCGAGAACGAACCATGTTTATGCTGAACAACGATCTTTTCAGTGATGTGAAGTTTGTGGTTCGTAAATCTGACAGCGATGGGAAATTTGAAACTAAACAAGTTGTTCCAGCTCACAAGTTTGTGCTGTCGATTAGTAGTCCTGTGTTTGAAGCCATGTTTTACGGTGAGCTAGCGGAAACTAGTGGCTCCATTGAATTGCCTGACTGTGAATACAACAGTCTGCTGGAGTTGTTTCGTTTCATGTACAGCGATGAAGTGAATTTAAGCGGAAG
>NC_090888.1:42984678-42987178 GCF_036669925.1 Montipora capricornis | reverse complement strand
CAAGGTGAATATCAGTTAATAAAAACCGAGTTGAAGTTGAGGTTTTTATTCACCAACATTCATAGAGTCTGAGGGAATATCGGAAACAATAATTTAAATTTACCTGACAATAGAAGTAACTCAATTTCTTAGTAAATGATGCCATCATGCAAATCGCCTATTACATAGTTGATTATTTGAATAACACACATTTTCTTTAAAACAATTAATTTATTGGTCTGTCACCTCAACAAAACAGCTTGTGGCTATTTTGAAAAACCGCTTAGGTGATTATCACGTAATAATAATTATCTCAATGACAACCAATCGGCGCAGAGAACTTTCAGTAATTATACTAATAAGCATATAATTCCTTTTGCACAAGACAATAATGAACAATAATATTATTATAATTCCATGAGTGCATGTTGATATGAGATCAACCACTCAATCATATCCATTGATTATTGTTTTATTAAATTTTCATTTGATTTTTAACACTTGGACAAATTTAAAGCCAATCAGTTTCCAGCGTGGTAACACTTGACGCAATCAGTTTCAGTATTATGTCATACTGTATAAGAGCTGTTAACTGAGAGTGAGTGAACCAATCAGAAAGCTAAAAACACAGTATCCGTGGTTCAAAATTTCATAATGTAAGGTATTATCTTTTCCCTTGTGCTTACACTGTCATTATTCACTTTCTGTTTAATGGTTTTATCATTGTTTTTGTTTGTAGGAAATGGTAGCCATACCAAATTTATGAAGAAACTGAAGTTGTGCAGTAGTACAGCAACCTACTTTTAGTCTCTCCAGATTAGCTTTCTTGGTTCACGGAAAACCCTTTTCATTATTGTAAATGCATTGTGGCATGGAAGATATTTTCAAACAGGTCTGGAGAATGTTCACCAAAATTTCCCATTTTGTCTGGATCATATAAGTTCTTTCCTCCTTTTGTTTAGTGGTTGACTAGTGACTTGTGAAATTGTATGGTGCACAAGAGAGCTAAATGCAGTGTCTCCTTTAGTTGTAACACATATATTATAGGAACACAAATAATATTGTCATTGTTGTTGAGTAATGTTAGGATTTAGTACTGCCAGTGGTATTACAAGTGTCTCTTTCGAGTGGATTCCCCAATTTTTTGCTAACTTGACCCAAACAGATATATATAGGTGGAGAACAAATTCGGGAAAATGAAAGGAAAAAATACTAAACATACATCAGTTGATTATTACAATACTCTATTTGTTTTGTTCAATATTATTTGCACTAGAAAGAAAATTAAGGATCATAAGAATTTAGTCTATGATAAGGAAAAGTTTGTTCTGACTAAAACCTATATTGGAAATTTAGGCATTTGGGGTGCTTTTTCACAGGGTTACATGTGCATGGTATTAATTTTTATGTCAGTCCAATATTTTTCTTGAAAACTGTGTTGTCTCTATAACTTTGTCCTTTTTTGTGAAGCATGACATTTTCTTCTCTCAATTCAACATTTGATTTGTGTTGCTGATCTTGTTTTTCCAGCAAAAGTGTGTTATGTTGAATAATAATTATTTTTGTTATATAACTGTTTTTGCCCCCAGCAGCGCATGCTCTCATTGGTTACTTCAAGGTCACATGACATCTACAGTAACAAATTAACACTTTTGCCGTTCAAAAGTCTCTGAGCGGGCAACAGTGCAAAATCTATGACGTCAGAGGGTAACAGTGCACTGTTGCCCGCAAATGTTGACTGACGACCACCGTTGCTGCGCCCATTGCATGTTTTCCTATTTGTGCTATATAACAAATCACTTAATGACTGGTCTCTCAGGAAACAGTTCATTTTGTTTCCCTCGTCTGCGCCTCAGGGGAACATTGGAAATTTTTAGGGAAACAAAATGAACTGTTTCCCTTGGGACCAGTCATTAAGCGTTTATTGTTGGGATAATAGCAAAGTTATTGACCTTGGGTGTTCGGTGACACAGCTACATTGTAAAGCATAACCATTATGAAAATGATATCTGTTTTACCTTATTATAGTGAGCTAACTTTTGGTGTGGTTTTACTCACAGGTCTTGAAATAGGCCAAAAGCAATTTGAGAAATTCATGGGGTTGTGCATCGTGTTCAATGCAGTTTGTTCTGTGCATGTAAATAATACTATGAAATGAAACATGTTTAGTGGTGCGCAATATAATGCTAAGCAGTGTACTGCTGTCAGTGGTGTTTGTGTCTTGGTGAAGGGGGGGGGGGGGGGGGTAGTACTGCAAAGGCATTGGCATGTCATTGTCGTAATGAGCTAAACCCAAATACTTACCTTCATGTTTTTTTTGTGAATGTTTTTGTTTTCTTTCTCGATTTTTCTCTGCCTAATATCCAGCTCCTGCTTTTGATCCTTGAGGGTTTTCTACCTGTCTGACTAATTCTGTGTAACTTAGTGCTTCAGTTCTCTTGGCAGATTTTTGGCACTGACTATATTGAGGGGTAGGGGAAATTCAATTCAGGACAGATTATTATTGCAACTATTGTAATGT
>NC_090888.1:42954678-42977178 GCF_036669925.1 Montipora capricornis | reverse complement strand
CATTGAGTCATTAATTGGGGCTAATCGTATGCGTCCTGGTCTTTTTCTGTCATACATATAGCTTTCCTTCGTGGCTTGTTGCTTTTACTTACGGCTCGGTAATATTCAACAGAAATGCGAGACAATTAAGCGACAACGGATCTTAAATGCTTAAAAAGTTCCTGCTACGCTAAGTTTTTTGTTGTCGAGTAGAGCGAAAACTCCTTTAGCTATCCCGGAAGAGTATCCGTTCTGCTTGTTGGCATGATTAGCTGAAGCAAGCATAAGAAAGATCTTCAAAGTGAGGCTACACCCATCCCTAGCTTCTGATGAATAACTGTGCTTGACTCACTGGATTTTCGACAAAAACTCTTCGTCTGCGTGTCGGGCAAGATCTTTCAAAGAAAATCATGGCAACTCTGAATTATCCTATACTTTTAGTGTTAGTGGTCCAATTCATTATCACTGTCAAGGCCTTTCTCCCTCGTAGTTACTTAACTGTAGAAAATTCATCATCGCTTGATCATGCGGTAATTACAAAGCAAGGATTCTTTAAACCGCTATTGCAGTTTTTACTGGCCAATCCACAATATTTGAAGGACGAACAAATGGCGGGTTCTCTTAGACAAATCCAAATGTCTGATCCGCCAAAAGCTTTGCAGGCCATGATTGAGACCATTTCGCCCCAGATGAAGTTCCTTACTGCCTTAAACGAAATTCAGAGCGCCAATGTGGAGGTGGATTCTTTTCCATTGAACAAGTCAGCTTCTGCGCATTTCGATGCTGAACAATTCAAAGAGGGCTCTGAACGCATCATCAAGTTGCGCCAAGAGCTTATAACATCTCTCCTGAATGGTGAAAAACTGCAGCACGCTCGGAACCTTGCCGGCATTGCTCTACACACATTACAAGATTTTTACAGTCATTCCAACTGGATAGAACTCGGTCACAGGGAGGTTTACGACGTTTTAGTTCAACCCGGAAGTGAAATCCCGTCGAAGTTCATCGCCGGGCCAATGGAGGCGACGTGCAAGAGCTGCAGTTTGGAATTGGGCTTGTGCAAGAACAACTTGGATACCTTCAAACTAACAAGTGGCTATCGCTCAGGGCAGGATATTGAAAAGCCAAAGAATGTTGGAAAATGTAGTCATGGAGGAAAATTGGATGAAAGTCGGTTGGAACCAGCTGTAGGCGGAATCAACAAAGATTCTGTATCTTATATCGAGTCACCACATGCAAAGTAAGTAAAGGAAGAAACAAAGGATTGTCAGCTTTTAAATTTTATCGCACACCTTTCCGAACTTTTAACTAATATGTAATGCACGCGAAGATGAAAAATATCAACTGACGTTACTCGGGTGTGAGATAAAGAGGGAAAGGTTAGGCCTATATTTAAAAGGTAACGACCATTTCAAAAACGTGTTTTGAATTACAGAACATCAGAATTTCAATATAACCCAAACGTGACAAAAACAAAACCGTTTCGCTGAGGCGGATCTACGTTGACTTAATCAAACTGCCTCAAAACTTGGAAACCGGAAGAAAACAATCGGATCGCGGCAATATTAGCGACAAACTCCCTTAGAACCTTGCTAAACGACATTTATAATAGACTCTGTCATGTGTTTTCTTCACTGAACACAGAAAAAATCCACCCGTTTGATATTTCAGACTTTCTGGTGTAAAAGGCCAAATAGTGTACAAATCAGAATACTCGATCAACCAAGGAAGACGTGTCAATGGGACGAAATACAGACTTTGGCCCTGTACATCAGACAAAATGACAAATAGGATGACTCGACGCATACCGACTCTTGAAAGGGAAAACTGGCTGCTTGTCCGTCGTCTGGAAACATAGCTAAAAATCTGACCTTTCTCAAAAGGAATAATGCTCGCAGCTGGTCGCTGTTCTTACTGTTCCCAGAGGGTGGCCACGAGTGTGATAGCCCCGAAATTTTTAGCGTGATCCCTTAGGTGCGGGATTCGTGATTGGACATAGCAGCGTGATGCGTGATCTATTATTTCACAAACGCGTGACGCGTGATTTACCCTGTAGATTTCCGTGATAGGTCAAGTTTCTTTGACATGATTTGTGAAACTAGACGGACAGACATTTCAAATTGGTAGCCGTAAGACCATTTTCTGGTCGCATGGTCCTTCTAGTTCAAACAGCTCTCTTTTCCAGTCTCCTACCGTTATCGAAAATGTGTAATTGTATACTGGAATGGTCGTAAATTTTGGTCTTATTTCAAAGCAATTACTAAAAATGCTAGAATTCCTTGGGCATTTAGTTAAGCATAAAATGGTGCAGGCCAGTACACTTACTGTTAAAGCTAATTTGTCCAATGCGTTCTTCCGCAAGCAGCGCAACCGATCGCCTACCCAAACTCAACTGTAGCTTTGGTCATGAATTATAAGTTACGCCTCACTCGAATAAAATTACTGAAAAAGGTGATGTGCGATCTAAGACATCTAATTGACGAAAAAGAATGCTTGATACAGTATACGCTAATTCATTCAATGGATTTCTGGTTACTGCAGTTGAGCCTCGTTTACATGTACGTGATGCGTGATGGCTTAAGTTTTTTCCTTAATGCGGAGTGGGTGGGTGAGTATATCAAGGACTTGTAATTCTTTTCTTATCAAAGCATACCGGCCTAGATAGTCGTTTTACCTGTTGACCAGGCATAAGGTATAAATAAGAGTCCATTACCCAAGAGTAATTAAGAATCTAGTATCAAGTTTGTCCCCATCAGCGTCAGTGTTATTTAAAACCATGTTTTGCGGGAAAATAAAGAATAGACCAAATCTTGTACCCAATTCAAATCTCCCGGGGTTATGATTCTTTGTGTATTTTATTTGCATCAAATTATAGCATTCACATTTAAATGATGTGGAAATACCTGGAACAAAACGTTTTATTCTCAAAGGATTTGAATTGAGTACAACATCGAGTTAGGCGATTTGGTCTATTGTTTGCTTTACCGCAAAATTTGGTTTTTAAAAAAACTGTTTTCTCCCGCTGATTGGGATAAGGTCAATGGATAAATCTCGGTGTAAAGCTGTTTTTTATGGTAAATAATTAAAACGTGATTGTATTTAAATGGAAGAAAGGGAAGCTTCCGCTGGAAACTGGAAGCTTCCCCTTCTCCCCTTCTCATCTTCTCTGCAAGACCATATTAAAAATCACTGTTCCTCTTTTCTCTGTAGCCTTCATAACATCGCAGCTGATCTCGCAATCGAGGCCACAAGTTTGTTCGTGACTGGCATTCGAGAAGCAGTCGGAGATGTTATTTTTGCTAAATTCTTAAACATGAACTCAGCGAGAAGCTTGGCGCTTGTCATAGATGTATCAGGAAGCATGAGTGGTGAGTTTTAGTCCCTCAATCTAGTCTAAGAAAGTCTAACTTTCAATCACAATGAATAGGACGTTTTCAACCAACCTCTAGAGACACCAATAAGAAGAGAGAAATGTTCGACTTCCGGGTGACGAACAAAAGAAGATCTTTTGTTTTCGTCCACCAACATGGCGGCGATGACGTCACGTAAAAACCTCCTATACAGGTTTGTTTAAGTAATTCGGACCGGACGTCGTTGCAGCGATTTCAAAGAAAAGATCACATGTTTACAAAAAAACCACTCCTTAGTGCATCCAGGAGCGCATGAGTAGGAGCTTGCCTCTCCCATACAAGCCCTATGAGTCAACCTTTGCTGGTATCTTTCTATTTTTAGAACGCCACGAGTTCTTCGGCTCTGTACACACTGTTTAGAATGGCAAATCAGAATAAAATTATTGTGGAACAAAGACAAAAAATAGCAAAAACAATGTATGCAAATTGTGCAAATTGATGTAAATTGTTGTAAATGTGAGTCTCCTGCTGAAGGATTAGTTCTAAAAATAGAAAGATACGCGCAAAGGTTGACTCAAGTATATAATGCATTGGGAGGCTCCTAGTCATTGGCTCCTGGTGCATCTTATTATGTGTGGTTGATCTTTTCCTTTTTTCTCTATACGCGAGTGTTCATGTTTCCATTTTTAGTGTTAACGCTTACTGACTACTAATTAATCAACCATAGTTAAGGACAAGAAATGTAGTTTAATGTCGAGGGGCGACTCGGGATACTTCTGCGGAAATAAAATTCGCGGGATTCGAACCAGTCCTACAACCTTCCGATTACCAGCTCGGATGCTCTATAACTGATCTATTAAAGTTGTCAAATGACTCCAAAAGGAAACTCTTCTTCCAACAATATATAAGACATGTTATGTTAGACTTGACGCAAACCCCTTTTCTCTCCCCTTCCACACCAGTCCATAGGACCCGCTCGAAGTCTATGCTATCACAGATTTATCCCAAATCCTATCTTTTGAGAAGCTGGTTGAGATGAGGGTATATACACGTTTTCCAACATCATAATATTCTTGTTCGTGGAAGATCCCGTTATCCCAAGGAATAACACGAGTGCGCTGCCCATATACCCACCGTAAATGATGCTTCTTCTTTTTTTAAGAAAATTCTGTTGTTAATGTTATCCCGCGGCATTTCCATTGTTCTCTCAGGTGTACGGTGGGGTTCTGAATATACTTCTTGGTGACCCCTTTCGGCGTCGCCTATTTTTGATGAGAAATTGCAATGGAAACAGTCATGCCTGAAATAAAACGACTAATGAACTTGACAAGAAAAGGAAGGGAACAAAATAAACTGTATGGAATGCAACTGCCTTATTTTTAGCTTTTCCGTATTTTCGTATTTACTATAGAGTTTTTAATGCATTTTTGTCTTTTCCTGTTTGTTTCTGAACTGTATTAGATGAAATCAATGACGTGAAGAGAATATCCATCAATTTCGTAAAAGACACGTTAAAAGAGAAGGGAATCTCCTTTACCTACATTCTCGTGCCGTTTAGCGATCCAGGTGAGTGGTTTTTCTTTCCTCTTGCATCACAAAAGCTTTATGTTGCCACATTAATTTACAGGAAAATGTCGTTCATTCTGTCGAGGAGATAACCCTCGAAAAAGTCAGCTCACAACTCGTTTGATTCCAAACCAAAATTTCCTGTCTCACGTTCCAGCCATGTAACACCACAGTTTCTCAAGTAATAACATGGATAACAAATCACTCCTTAATTTTGGCGCGAAATTTCGGTGTTAAGTTATCATTCACATGTGAAATTACAATGCTGCCATGGCAACTTTTTCAGAAGTGTCAAATGGCATCTTATAAACGTAATTTTTCACCCATGATATTAATAGCTAATCAAATGATTTTAGACAAAACTCGCGTGAAATTATTCCCTAATCGTTTAACTCGTTACCATTTGGTTACCCATACAAACGAACCCCCACATTAATTTACAGACTGCATTACCATTGTTTCTCTCACTGTAATTATCAAAGCAAAGCAAAGCAAGAACACAACAATTAAATTATGCGCAGCCTTCGAACTGCCTCCAGTCCGCTGGCTTATGCGTTTCTAATCAGGGCGAAACAGTTGTCCATAGCTGGTCATAGCTGCCACCGCCGGGTTAAAATGACTGGGCCTAAGAGCAAGGTATAGTGTATTCTTTTAATAACTTTCCTTGGGTACGTTACAGAGGTGGGTCCAGTAACAGTGACGAATGATGCTCAAGAAGTAATTGACGCAGTTAACAACTTAGCAGCAAATGGAGGTGGAGACTGCCCTGAGCTAGGAATGGCTGGTCTTTACCAGGCCTTGCTCCGATGCCTTCCTGAGTCTGTCATCGTCTTCTTTTCCGATGCCGACTCCAAAGACGAACACCGTAAAAACGAAGTCTCGTCCCTGGCGAAGGAAAAGAAAGTCAAGCTCCTTTTCCGGTTAACTGGTAAGTGTGCAAGACGTAAGAAGCGTCATGCTCATCAGACAGCGGTTCTCGAAGGCAATCAGCGAACAAGAAGAAGTTTGCAAGGTCAAGCTTTGTACCAGGATCTCGCGACCCAGACAGGGGGGCAAGTTCTTTTGACCAGAAAAGGAAGTGTGGCTGATGTTGTCAAACTGATTGATCCCGGAAGTCCGACTAACTCGTCCTTTGATCTTAAAGAAGTCGAGTTATTAAACGTGGAGGAGAGGAGGGGTCAGCACTTTAGTGGAAAGACTTATTTCATAGATATTGATAGCACGTTGGAAAGACTGGTTCTCGTATTGTCAGCTGCTAGCTCGCCAAACATGGAATTGAAGAGTGAAAAAGGTATTTTTAGTTTCCAATCACAAAGCCAAAACACTGGCTATTAAATTGAAAACAGGGAAGGACTCGAAGACATACAAGGACTAGCTAGGTTATTTTGAAATGAAAATGAGACCCTGACGTCGGATGAGGTATCTGAAGAAAGCGGCTCAAAAAAGTTGTCTTTGCAATTACGATTGCGTGCAACCAGTGACAGGTTTGCTCACATCTTCACGCGTTTTTATCTCCGCTTAGGACTCGAGTCCAACTCCTTTTCCGTTGCTCGAAAAACGGCAGCCCTTAAGCAAACAAGCAACAATAACTTCAAGGCGGTTATTTGTATTACTCGAATAAAGGAAGTGCTGAGTCCTAAAATGATAAAACATCCAAGCCTTTTCAACAAACAAAAAATGCCGAGCGGAAGAGAACAAGTTCCCCCTTCCCACCCCACTCCACCCCAATTGCAATAGGCTCTACCAATGCAAATAGCTCTCGCCAGCAGCCACAATGCCGGGTATATTGGTTTTGTGTTTTGCTTCTTCTTCTTTTTTTTTTTTCAGGAAAACCCACTTTCCTGAAAAAAGTCCTGTCTTCATCAAATAAACTTCTCATATACGAAGTAACTAACTTAATTAGCGGCTCACTAAAGATCTTAGTTTCGTGCAATGGTCCCTATACCCTGCAAGCATCGGGGTCCAGTCCACTCGACTTTACTTACCAACTGTTGGACGTAGAGGACTTGGAACGGGGAGTCACAAGGCGAGTTGTTGGAAATCCTCTAAGAGGTAAGACAAACAATGCACTTTTTCTTTCAAGGCAAATACGTATCAAGAGTTTTCAGAGTATTAATCAATCAGAAAGAAAAATAAAAACCTTGAACTTGACGTTTCGTATGCTTTAACAGACATTTCGGATCAGAAAGTAATTTTGACAGCTATTTGGGTTTTTTGTTTTTGGACATCATGCCCTCTCGCCCCGTCATATGACAATGACGCAGGAATGTTAGACCATTGGACGGGTGAACGCGGAGGTTAGCCTCTAATCAGGCAATTGTATCGACTCTCTTTTGAGGTGTCGACGCTTCTCAGTTCTATCATAGATAGATGTGCATTTTACATATTAACACAATGTTCAATAGCCTCTTAACAGGGTGTAGCAATTTAACAAGATTATAAGGACTTGTGTACGACTAGTTTCTACTTAAAGATGAAATAAATATCTTATATTGCAACTTCCCCTCCCCACTCCTTCAAAACAATTTTGAGACATGACTGCCATGGCCTGGAAAGGAGAGAGCGCATTTGCTGGCCTCTTAGGAGGTTATGGTAAGGATAAAAATTGATGATGTCTTTAGCCTTTTTTTTTTCCGTGCCTAATTGTAGGTTCGCAATGCGTATAAAGATTTAAAGGAGCGTAACAGTTGCTTCTTTAAATTACACGAAAGTAACATATGTACTTTTGATTCGTAATCATCTAAATCGTCCTAATGTTTTTATTTGGTTGTATTAGGTCAGACATTGCTGCTTACGATGGATTTCGTTGGTAAAGGTATTGAACAAGTGATCAGTTTAACGCTCGTGAGCATAAACGGAACAGACCTCGAAACATTCAGCATCACCGAAGGACGAGGCTTTTACCAGGGTTCGTATTTCGCAACCTTTATTCCCACTGCAGGCAAATTTCGACTCAAGGTGACAGGGATTGACAAAAGCGGAGCTCCATTCCAGCGAATGAAACCAACGTTGTTCACTTTAGGTGATGTCAAATTTTCTCCAAACGTTGTAAGCAGATCTGGTTTGACCACGGTTTTTCCAGCAGAGCGTTCGGAAGTGGAAATCAATGTAACGAACTCTGGGGACAGCCAGACAATTTATTTTAGTGCATCTGATGATCTGAGCTATGTCAAGAGTGTCAACCCGTCTCAAGCCAATCTGCAAAAGAATGGCACAATCGTTCTTCGAGTTGCTTTGCTTGCGCCGAGTGACGCCAGTTACGGTGTGACGAGCACTGTCACAGTATTTGCGTCACAGAATCCTGATTACACTCAAGTGGTTAATTTTATGGTCTTTTTTGTAACTGTTGCATCAAAGGTGAGCAGATTTATTTTATATATCATAGGGGTTGACAAGCCTGACTCACGCTTTCCACCCACGCGTTGTAGCCTTTAAATCTCAGAGTTTAGCTTTTACGAGTATATCTTTCAGAGACCTTCCTCGTTTGTATGATATAATTGGAGGTTCTTTGTAGATCTGTCTAAGGCGAGATTGTTTCTCTATCAGTTGCCAGTGTTTCATAAGGATGTTTTTAAGGCCGGGAACTGATGGTTGATACTGTGTGACAAAGGGCAAAATAGTTTTTTTTCTTGAAAGTTTTTGTCGGAGTGCTTCTTTCCTGTTTTCAAAGTGTATTTCAGAGAGAGTTTGAGCAAGAGATTATTCATAATGATCTCTTGGTTTGAGTTTTTAAGTTTCGTGGATATCCTCTCTCTCTAAGATGCTTTTGGAGTTCTTCTAGTCGGTTTTGAAAGTTTTCTTTTAAGGAATTTGTTCTGAGTAACCGCAGGGCTTCGCCTTTTATAAAGCCCTTCTTGACCCCTAAAGGGTGGCAAGACGTGAAATGTGTATATTGGAAAGTTTCAGTAGGTTTGAAATGCGTTCGTACGTCGAGAATTGACGAGCTGTTAAACCGTTTGCCTTTGTACACAATTGTATCCAGAAATGTGACTTTTTCCTCAGAGATTTCTGCTGTGAATTTAATATTGGCATGGTGATTATTTGCTTGTTCAATGAAGTGTGTTATTTGTTCTCTTCGGGTACCCCAGAGAGAGAAGATGTTGTCTATATATCTTTTCCAACAAATAAACTTTATTGCGCTCTTTTTTAATAACTCTGTTTCTACTTTCGCCATGAAGATATTTGCGAAAGCAACAGCGACCTTTGTTTCCATCGCTGTCCCTTGTGTTTGGAGGTAATTTTTTCCATTAAAATGGAATGAATTTTCTTTTAAAATGAGTCTGAGCGCTCGTTCAAGAGACTGTGTTGGAATCGGGGGTTTATCTTTGTAGTGACTAACATATGCTTTGCATATAGTTTTGATCCCCTCTCCCTGTGGAATGTTGGTATATAGACTTGTCACGTCCATTGAAACACCAACACAGTCACTTGAGCGAGCGCTCAGACTCATTTTGAAAGAAAACTCATTCCATCTTAATGGAAAAAATTACCTCCAAACACACGGGACAGCGATGGGAACAAAGGTCGCTGTTGCCTTCGCAAATATCTTCATGGTGAAAGTAGAAACAGAGTTATTAAAAAAGAACGCAATAAAGCCTATCTGTTGGAAAAGATATATAGACGACATCTCCTCTCTGTGGTACCGGAAGAGAACAAATAACACACTTCATTGAACAAGCAAATAATCACCACGCCACTATTAAATTCACAGCAGAAATCTCTGAGGAAAAAGTCACATTTCTGGATACAATTGTGTACAAAGGCAAACGGTTTAACAGCTCGTCAATTCTCGACGTACGAACGCATTTCAAACCTACTGAAACTTTCCAATATACACATTTCACGTCTTGCCACCCTTTAGGGGTCAAGAAGGGCTTTATAAAAGGCGAAGCCCTCCGGTTACTCAGAACAAATTCCTCAAAAGAAAACTTTCAAAACCGACTAGAAGAACTCAAAAAGCATCTTAGAGAGAGAGGATATCCACGAAACTTAATAACTCAAACTCTCTCTGAAATACACTTTGAAAACAGGAAAGAAGCAAGGGTCAATAAGTAGTAATGTCTTTGGAATCAGGAAATAAAAAAAATTATCTGGGAGCTCAAAGAAATTTATTTGTCATAGACCGGAAAGTTTTATTGTAATTCCGTCATTACTTGGGTTTTTTCAAATGAAAACTGCTCGAAATGGGCATCTGTGTTTGAAACGAACTTTTTTCAGGCGGAGTTCAGCTTCTTTCATGTTATTTCCAGAGTACTCGATCCAAGCCTAACATAATCTAAAAATTATTTTAATTTCGCAGAAACTGGACGTTTCCCCCCCAAAATGCTCAGTAATGACTCAGTCTGGAACATGTGCAAGTGTGTTTGGCAGACAGGAATGCGTGTCCGCCACGTGGCATGCGCGCGTGAACTTCTCTGACTCAGGCGAGGGACTTCTTTCCATAACAACGAGAGATAACGTTGAAGGGTCACTCAAAGGTAAACAGGCGCCTCAAACAAAAGAAACTAAAGCTAAGATACCACTTTTTGGAAAGATATTCTCCCTTATATATGTCATCTAAAAGTAATTTAGAAGGAGTTAAAAAATAGCAAGAGCAATAGCCGCTTCCATCTCTGAAACCGTCATTTTGTCGAGAAGTTATCGAAGGCTTTTCAATGAAAGTAGCCAGCCGATTGACGCAGTCCTTGTAAATCAAACAATTTTTAATTTGGTTCGCAAAACGCTTAATTTTAAAAAAATTGCAGATCAAAAGAATACGATTAATTGGCCCTGATTGCCTAAACTCGCGTAGTTTGCACTCATGGTTGGCTGAATGAGCGTTGGCAGCAGCGAATTTATCTCCAGCTGCCTTGAAACGATTCTTGACAAAGTTTAGAATTCATCCAAATGCTCGAGGGAAAATCGGTCCTTAGCAACAAAGAAGACTCTAGTTCTGTGATTCACAGCGAAGACGATTGATTAATTAATCCTATAAAATAATGAAGGACTAATGATCAGGGGCCGATTGCTCGAAGCCTGGTTAGCGCTAACTGTTGGTTAACTTGAGGTATCAAAACCTATAGGCTTCCATGGTATTTAACGCCAGTTAGCGCTAACCACGATTCGAACAACCGGTCCCTGATGAGTGACGATTATCTCTTTACGTAGCTTCACGTGAGTACTCATCTCGCGTACTGTTCTTCTGTTCCAGTCGACGAATTCAGACAGGGTGCTGTGGAAACATCCGTTCAAGCAACCTTCACTTCTAACTGCTGCAACCCTAGAGTTGTCTTTGTTGGCATTGACCTCGTTGGAAACGCTGGCACTTGCGCCGTAAGCCTGGTACCCGATATCGTGTTGCTCAGAGCCAAACCGAACAGCACAACTGTATCCCTCCTCCCTGGCGAGACCTCCAAGCTCCCTTTCACTCTCGACAACTTCGGCTCCAAAGGATCTTTTTCATTCCAAGTCACGAAAACACCAGAGCTTATCAGTTACGTTATACCCTTTAGTCCCGCCCTAGAAAGCAATGCTAGTGTCGCCGGACATGTAATTATCAAGTCTGTTGGCGAAACTGACGAAGTGAAGAATTTAACAGTGACTGCTGTTTCACAGTCAGAAAATGTGAATGAGAAAATAGTAACACTATTTCACATCCTGGTTTTTGTATCTAGTGGGCGCGTCACGCAACCAACGACACAGTCACGTGATCTGACAACTCTTGGGTCAGTACGACCAACGACAACAGCAATCAAACATGTGCGTTTAGTGGCTACAGTACCTTTTCATCAAGTTTCTATAATTGCAGGGGAAACAGCAGAGGTTAATTTCACGTTGAGGAATTTGGCGTCGGCAGAAGTGTTTTCTTTGAAAGTAAGTTCATGTTCTCGTTCTTTTGGCCTTCTGGCCCTCTTAGCAGCTCGAAGCAGCGCACGAGAAACGTTTTCGAATTCGTGCACCGCCTTCGACCTGCTTTGAGACACAGTTATGTAGTGCAATGATTATGAATACCAAGTTCTTCAAATTGTTCTGCTTTTTCAAAACTGTTATCTTTTAATTTTCCCTTTCACTTTAAAATCACTCATTATATTGAATGATAACACACCTTACACCAGGTAGAACGAATCAGAGATCCGAGCGTTTTTCATATAATTGAAGGAAAAAAAAACGTCGGTTCCACTGCGCATGCTTGCATCTGCTCGGGTATTTTCATTTCGTTCCGACAATATTTGAACACCGACATCAATAACTTGCAAGATCCTAATTAAGACAGTTCGCAAGTATTATAAAATGTGGAAAAGCAAAAAGAACAGGGGGAAAAAAAGACGTAAATCGGTGCTGTGCTAGCCAAATGATGTCTTATAGTCAGACAAAAGTCTACGTGAAGTTTATCGTTGACTTATAGGGTTTGATAGCAGCTTGTGACTAAGAGGTAATGACGTCAGTGGGCCCACAACTTATGCCAATCAATTGTACTCGACTTTTGTTTCTTTCTTTCCATCGGTTACAGGTACACTCAGGCTACGCACCCTCTGAAACAAACCAGAGGTCATCTAGGAACGGGTTTAGAGCTTTAACGGAATTCGAACTTTACATCATTTCTGCTTTCTCTGCCCTCTTGTAAATTCTGTTACTTCCTTCACAGGTGCTCAGCAACCAGTCTACAATAAATGGAAGCGTTAGGCCGTCATCCTTCGCTCTCAAACAATCTCAAAACGTCTCATGTGTGCTCATCTTGACCTGTGACCTTGAGACCCCAGCGACCTCGGTCACTCACGTAAATATCACGGCCAAATCTGCGTCGCACAACGCTCAAGACAAAGAGTTGCTGCTTTTCTCCTTAACCATAACTGTTATTCCTAGAAGTCTGTTCAGAGTGGAATATATGCATGGCGAGAACAAGCTTGCGATTTGGCATGTCGCTTTAATAATCATTTTCGTCTTAGCATTGATTCTTCTTTCTGCTGTTCTGTTGGTTTTGAAACTTAAACATACTTCGTGGAGACCAAAACAATTTAAAGAAGAAAGCACTGAACCCGGACAGTCTGCAAGTAGCCATCTCCTGACTCTTAAAAAGCTAAATGATGAAACTGTCTGAAATCCTGTAGTGGTAAACAGAGCATATGTCAAAGAACTGTGGCAGTTAGCATAGGAAACCACGTGACCTCCAAAGTAATAGGAATAAGAGAAGTTTCAAGAAGTGTGACGAGGCCTTAGGCGAATCCAATTTGAGATAGTTAAAATACCATTAGCATTCATTAATCTCAACCAGTGCGAGAACAATTTTCAAGAACATCTGCCATTTCGGTTTGTTTTTGGGAAAAAAAAGAGAAAAAAAATGGTCTCTTTTTTTAATGTATTGTCTTCATTATCTTTACATATCTCCTGCATAGGTACTATTGTAGTTAATTGCTCGTAATTTTAACACTAATTGACGAAATAACCAATACCAACATTCAGTGAATTGAGGGTATCCCTTAAATTGTTATTAATTGAAAAAAAACATCACTTTTGCTAGTACGAGCGCAAAATAAGGCAATCAAATCCAATCTGCCTTAATGTCAATGCATAGATATTTAGCACCTTTTTTCTGTGGAAAATACCAGAGAGTGGCAGACGAGTGTTCGAGCGCGCTGCCCACACTGTTAGATTAGAAGACAGCGGTAAGTAGAGGGGCATCCTGGGTGGTTCCTAGTCCTTTTTCGGTTTTCGGGTGACGTTTATATGGTGCGGGTGTATACACCGCAGCAGACACAGGTAACTCCGCATCAAGCACTGATGAAGAAGACATGGGTGACTATAATTTATCAAGGTCGAAGATGAGAAGTATGTTAGCTCTTCCACCTGTCAGCATTGGTACGTTCATCGCAGATGTGAGCAAGGGAGATTGTGGAAAGCGCAGTATCTCCTTTTCGTAAAGAAATTGAGTGATTTTGCTGACGTTAAACGTAAAGAAAATGTCAGCAAGCAGTAATTACGGAGTGCAAATCTGCGTATCTATATGGAGTTTAAGAGAAGGTTAAGGAAGACTGATTTTATCTTTGCACTGCATAGGCAATGACTCTTCTTCCTCCACTCACACAAATCCCATCCATGCGTGTCCCCAAGCATATCCTGGGACTTTGTGTCTGGAATCCAGAGCTTTCAGTTTCATAGCATCTAACATAAACTTTAAGGCAAACTGTGTTGTGGTCTATCATGGTGTATCATGATTGAGAGGGTAAAATGCTCGGAGATATGTGCTACACTAAGCTACTCTAAAATCCGAAGGTAAATAAAGATATATGATATACATAATAGTCCGTTGACCGGAAGGCTCAATTGGTTGAGCATCGAACAATACGGGTAGTAGAGGGATCAAGGACTGAGAAATTGCTGCCTTTGTAATGACATGTGCCAATGGCTAAACTCTCTGGACATCTCGGATAAACCTTAGGCCTCGCCTCACAACCCTTCCCAACAACCCAAACACTTTTCCCAAACAGTAGGACATGGAGTTTCCGGCGTTGTGGTCTCGGTGTCCGCTGGGATGTAGCGAGAGGGTCGCAAGTTAGAAAAATCTGAAAAATGAAAAAGGTGCATCTCGTCTCGTATCGTATCATATCGCATCGTAAAGTTCTCCCTTCAAAATTTCACTTAGGAAAACGTCTTCTGATATTATTGAGTTCAAATGAGATGCAACAATTCAGTGAAATGTGCTTCTCTCGCGTTATTGTTGTGTGACAGCGGTCCAGTCAATCAATCAATAATCTTTATTTATACACGATAAGTCTTTAAAGCGACGCTTCGCTTGTGGGGTCGTGTCTAAATAATTAAGTAAAATAACTTAATCAAATTCGACAATAAATAAATAAATAGGATATAAACCAGCTAAAAAGTTGAATATTCCTTTGAAAACGTCTTCTGCACTGACAATGTCGTCATCACCAGACACCCATTGTAAGACATCTTTCGCTTCCAGACTGATAAATTCTTCTGTCCTTATGACAACAATAAAATATGGGTTGACTACCCCACATACTAGTTCTTTGGTTACCGAAAGAATAGTTGTTGTGGGTCAAATCCGTTATATTATCAGGTTGAATCGGTTTTTACCTGGGTGAGCCGCTGTCAACCCCCTAAAAAGGTCTGAGCCGGAACACTTATACCTTCCCTCAAATCTCAACACATCTCAACACATCTCGTATCATTTTGTCGGTTTCTGTATTCATACAGTTATCCATTCAGTCTCAACATTACAACACAGTAAGGTAACCGGTACTGGAACTCGGACCGGAAGTTGTGTTGACATTAAACGACTACCTTTCCCTCCAGATCTATAATAGTCCTGTGTCTTCACCACTACCGCACAACGACGAACATGCTCAACCCATCTCAGTTCTTTTCATTAATTACTTTTGTATAATAAGTCAATTGCTATCTATGTATAATGATAACTAAAACTAATCCTAACCTAACCCTAATTTTTTCTCTGCGCTTAGTTAAGGCTCCAAAAAGAGTTTATGTGATTGCGTATTCAACCTAGGTAAAATAAGGATCACCAATTTGTCTTCGGTAAAAACGGATTCAACCTGAGAATCGAACGGATTTTACCGGCAACATTGTTTGTTGCCGAGTGATAATTACTATTGACCCGTGGCTCTTGAGGGCGAAGGGTCTAATTGTTTTAGTATCGCCCAACTAGTCGGACAGAAAAGGCAATAATAAAGTTAGCAAATGCCAGTTAACGAAATATTTATTTGGGAATAAAATGAAAGAAAGCGTCACGCTTTTCGCTACTCGAGGACTATTAATAATAGTACTCTAGTAGCGTAGCCAATCAAAATGCAGGTTTTGCATTAGTCCACTAGTTGGGTGATACTAATACAGCATTATCAAATAATGTTTGAAATATTGTCCCTGAGCAGCTAGCGCTGTGGTGGTCAAGTGGTTCGAGTCCATTGCCAATATACTTGGGTTGTCTTTTGAAAAATATATGACCATTTCCAATAATCCATATCAAGCTTTCAGTCTTCTAAATTAACGATAATAGTAAATACAGAGCAAATTACGAATCAACGATAATCGTTGATTCAAGGTAGAGAATGGGTGGTCAATATGTGGGTCCTCTCTTCTGTGATCAAGGCAGTTTCAGTTTGAGTTTATTTGGTTCTAATTTAGCAAGGCTAATCCTAGCACTGGTCAAGCGGTCCATTAATGAACAAGTCATAATTTCATAAGCGCAATGGTTGCAAAATGCAATACACTTAAATCGGTCAGACTACGTCTTCGTTGATGCGTGCTTGCAATAAGAGGTCTCACTAGCCTGCTCTTTAAAACTGTATACGTGTTTTGTATTCACGACGCAGGTGGGCAATCGATTCAAAACTGGAATAGTTCTAATAAAAATGAGTTTACATTCGTTTATTCCAGCAGATGCTCCGTGTCGCCGACCACATGAAAGAAACGGGGGTTCTGGGGACGAGAATGAGTTCAAAAGATCATGCAATCAGAGTAAAGCACGCATGTCCGCCATGCATGTAATTCTCTAATCGACTGTGCCGTCAAAACAATAAATTTTTTTTTAAGACTGCACTGCGTAATGTGACACACTCCGGCCCCAGCTTTACTCAAAGTCTGCATTTTACCCGCGGTCTGCATTTTGCCCCTGGATTGCAGTCTGCACTAGGCGAATATAATTAGATTGTGCTAGCATAATTTTTGGCATAATTTGAGGAAACTAGCACAGCAAAGCTAGCAGAATCGGCATGTATTGATAAGCCAGTTTTTCCTTGATGAGCTCTTGGTTTTGTTCAATGTTTTAGCGGCATTCGTGCTTTAGTAACAGAAAGAGAGCCTCTCTAGGAGGCTGGCAATCTAGCGCGAGATGACGGGAACCGGAAGTTGCTTTAGATCAGGTGTTAGTCGCAGCTCCTCTCATTTGCAAGTTTGCAAAACGCTGCCCGACTTGCAGCTCTCTGGAGGAAACGAGAAACGAGAACCAGCAACCATAATCAGACAACGAAAGCAAAATAAAATAGAACAGGAGCTTGTGACACCAGACAAAAAGAGATAAACATAAAGTGTATCCATAATAAAGAATGACATGATACATTTTTTGGACTTATTTCGCTTATGTTGCAAAGGGAATAATTTTGGGAAAAAGTGGCATACTTTGTAAAAACGAGCATAATTTGAGCAAAACATGGGCACTGCTAGAAGCATAATATGCTAATCTTCTTAGCACAACCTATGAAAATCTCGCGACTCCTCTTGGTGGGTTTGCACCCTTAGGAGTTCATGTATGACCCCATGAAATGTCCTGGGCCTGTCGCTTTTGACCGTATTCATAAACGGCGGCCAAGAAATTATTCTTTTGTGGTTGTGCTAATAATCCTCGCTAGCCTCACTTTGGAGCAAAAATTATTTTGAATTTTGTTCGTGCTAACGAGGCTAAGGAGGATAATTCGCATAAGGGCAAAATAATAATTACTTACCCGCCATTTATGAGTACGGTCTATGATCTTCGCAGTTATGAAAGCAATTTTAGCAATTGCGTAGAGAAGCCTGAAAAATTGAGGACTTCAGTTCCGCAGTTCAATATAATTTATATTCCTTTCATGTATCGTTTCAAAATCCCATAATGCACCTCTTTTTCCCAAAGAAACTTTTGTATAATTGTTGTTTGCAAGAGAAATCGAAAACAATGCCTATGCAAATTTCTGGGGAGTAAAAGAGGTGTATTATGGGATTTGTGCAAATTTGATGTCTGCTTAGGACATTTCATGGAGTCAAACATAATGTGCTGGCTTTTTCACAACCCTTCGGAGCTATCCCCAGACTTCTTCGGTGAGATAATTCAATATGGAGGACGAAACTCGTTGTGTTATTCCCAAACTTGAAGACCTATGTGCTAAGTTTATACGTGACAATGTCAACTCTTGGAAACCTGAAGACTTTTTGGGTAAGAAACTGTGATGACTCCATTATGGAATTTCAAGTTTTTCGTGTTTTTGAAGGGTGCTTCCAAGTTAAAGTTTAAAGATAAACTTGAACTCCCAGTTGAAAAGCTCCCAACGGGCACGATGGCTCAGTTAATAGTTGAGCAAGTGGAGTACAATCGCATGTAGTGAGCTACAATCGTGGACAAAACTCTAAGAAAATTACCCTTCCAGGCGCTTTCAGTTATAAGCAAACCATTTAACTCTCTCTCCCCCCCCCCCCCCCACCCCCCCATTTTGCAGAATTTGGAATTAAAATAGTCTCGACTACAACTGAGTGGTCTATCCAAAAAAATCAGAAATTTGACAAAAACTTTGGAAAACTTAAAAAGAAATGTCTATCTGTGAATTATGAATAATCCGTCTATTGAAATTAGAGTTATTGTACATGTACATGTAGGTGAAATATACACATTTGATTTCAGATGTCAGTCCAAAGGTACATTTCTATTCTGATTATGTTTTTTTCTACTTTGGTGTATTCTTAGTCATTCCACGACACTTGTTTTTCCCATTCTTGGAGAAGCTACAGCCCCTGGAAATTGAAAGGCTTGAAATCTCAGGAATCTTATCAAGAATGGGTATGTAATTTCTCTAGAATCTGGTATTTGTTCCTGGATAGCTACTTTTCACAAAGTGAATTTACTTGATACTATAATCAACTGATGCATCAAGAGAAATTTACAATGTAACCATGTATTTCAAAAGAGAAAATTTAATTAAAGCCCAGTACATTGTTGGGTTGCAATGGCTTAAAATCATCTGGCATTAGACAGAGTAAAATATTCTGGCGTTAGACAGAATAAAATACTAAATATGGCTGGTCTAGGCTCAGGTTTAGGGGTGAAAGGGTTAATACCATGACAGACTGTGTGTTAGACTCTGTGGATCCTATTAGTAATTTGCATTATTCAATTATTCCTGTTTTTAATGTAACTTATGGACATTTAGTCGAGGAGATCCAATGTACTGTAAGCTAGTACACAGTAGGCTGGACCCGGTTGTTCGAAAGCTGATTAACTTAATCCAAGATTAGCGTAAACTTTTGTTCCATGTTTTCAACTTTTTGGTGAAAGTTTCTTTTGCTTATTTTCGTTTTTCAAGCTGGACTTCTTCTAATGTAAAGTTTTGCCAAATATAGCTGTATCAGCATTGAACAGAATTTGGGAAAGAGAAATAATCTCCTTGGTTTAGTTTTTTTATCTGGATTAGCATTAATAAGCTATTGAACAACTGGGCCCTGGAGCACTGGTAATATGTGTATGGCCACCATGGTAGTTCTGACATTTCTTGCTCCCATAGTTTAATTTCATCTTTGTGTTTCTGTTAATTTTCCACATTTGTAGGAATTAATACCAGTTATCTTTGGCAAGATATGTATTGTTCGCGTTGGCCAAAAAAGAGAAAGTGGCCAAAGGTGTATTTTAAGTGGAAGGGAGCTGCACAGGATCATGAAACCTGGAGAGTTTACTATCTGCAAAGGCACATGCAAGATGCTATCAATGTTAATGGTTGCACAGGAAATGAAGACTGCTCTTTGCCTGCAGGTACTGAGTGCAAAAAGATGATTAAAACAGATTTTTTCATCAGCTTTACATGTACAGTGTCCATCAGACAGTATACTTTGTACATCTACTGTAATGTAATGTTGATGTGTGCAGTCAGATGTATCATAATTGCCTCCTTTCTTGATCCTGTCCATTAAAGTGCTACCTTGCGAGCAGAGTCTCCTTCCTTCTGCATGATAGTTTTTTGCATAATAGCCCTTTTCTTATCACACCTTATCAGAAGGCCTGACATTTTAGTTGTTTTTTTTTTTTTAATTGAAAATGACTGCAAAGTACTATTACAGTAAATTTAATGAAACATAAGTTACCGGTACTCCTTTTGAACTTGTTAAGATGTTTCACTTTAACTTAATTGCCTCAAATTTCACTTCCTTTGCAGGGCACGAAGATCTTCAAAATATCATTTCAGTTTGTGGAAAGTATGCCACCTATCTCAGGCTCTATAACGGGGCTTGTATCTACCTAGCAAAACACTGGGAAATTTGCCAGCAGGTTGCTGAGCATGTCGAATTCTTAGAGGTTTTCATGCTTCGAGACAATGGAGAAGGTGCACTGTGCTACCTTCTTCAAGCATTTGGGGCAAAGAATTTGAAATCTGTGAGCTTTAGTTTTTGCAGAGTGGACAGTCTTCAAATTTGGCACAACATTTTTAGTTCTCTGTTGCCAACAAACTCTCAGACAAGGGACTGTTTGACTTGGGTAGGAAAAAATACAGAAAATGCATGTAGTGTTGAATTGGAGAATGAAAATTCCATCAGGGAAACTGATAAAACAGACATGAATATAATGCATCAACAATGGGATCACAAACAATCAGAATTAAAGACCTCCTTTACAAGAACAGGTCAAAGGTGCAATGACACAGCTAACAGTATTTACGTGCCATCTTCCCAAAGTACAGAGGGCGTGAATATTTATGACTTCTCTGATAGCATTGACAGCTTTCTCACACAAAGCAGTGCTTTTAATGCAGGAGTTTGTGATGTATGTTTACAACAGTCTTGTCTTACTGAAAGCTCATCCAGTAGTGACTCAGACCTGTATGATGACATTTTTGCTTCATGTGCATGTAGGCGTCGGCAACTGACACATCAGTTACATGTAAGAGAGCCTTTTGAGGAAATTTGTGCTGATTCAGACACACGAGATCGAATCACTGCTGAATCATTCAAACTTTCATCCAGGTTGACCAATTTATCAAATCCTGTATTTTCCTTAAAGCACTTTGAACTAGTTGCAGTCCGATTTCAGCAAGATGCCGTCTTGGAATTCTTTTTAAACTGTCTTAACCACTGTGTGAAGCTGGAATCTCTAACTTTTGAGGATAATCATCTGGGCTTTGTGTTACAAAAACCTCAGTTGTTGAAGAAATTCGTCAACACATTATCCTTTCTGTGCACCAAAGGTCAACTGCAATCACTTAAAATCACTGATAACATGATGGATGACAAAGCATCAATTCCTCTCATTGAGAAGTTTGTTGCGTCATTCTGCCTTACTTGTAACAGTGCTGCAAAGTCTCTGAAAAACCTAGTGTTTTCTTCCTTCCTTGTTTCTGCTGCAGCATTTTCTTCATGTATAGGAAGAGCAATCAGAGATCATTGTATCTGTGAATGGAAAAATAACCCGTCAACAGCAGCGATGTCAAGTGAATCCAGAAAAAAGAATGCTCAATCATTGGGTTGGGAAATGCTCCATGTAGGTTGTGAAGAGCACTATGGTAGTGATAGACCAGGCAACAAAAGTGGTTCCAACAGAAGCATTACAGGTTCAACACAAGCAGGCTCTACTTTCAAGGATAAAGAAAGTCAGCATTCTCATTTTCTAAAGCATTGTAGTGGGATCTGTGCAGAAGAGGGAAACAGAACAAAAGAAAGCCAATCAGCTTCCTTTGGATGTGATACCGGTACTAAGAACACCAACGGCAACTCTGCAGTTATCGGAATCCAGGAGCTACACCTAACATGTATGCTCTTTGATCAAGGAGCAAGCTTGATTGCTGACGGACTACAGTCAAACTGTTCACTCTATTCACTGAGCTTGATTGATTGTGATATCTCAACGCCTGGGCTCGCTGGCATTTTTCATTCCTTGACAGGTGAGACAGCAAATTGTAAAATAAGCACACAATGCACGAGTGTCCACAAAATTAATTACCTGTACATGTATAATGAATGTCATCATGAACTACTGACTGTGCAATATGGTGGAAACTGAGGGGGAAAGGAGAAAGTGAGTGTTAAGAACTAGTACAGGTTTACGACACAACTGCCAACGAGCTGGGTCAGGTGGTTGAGAATGAAACTATGGTGCTGGAGGTCAAAGCTTGCGAATCCCAGCTGCACTAAACCCCCAGGGTCATAAAATTACTGAGGAGAAAGTTCTTTTTTTGTAATTATTACATTGTTCTTCAAATCTTTTTGAATAAGCTGAACTACAAACTGTGGGTGCCTATCTTACAACCCTTGCTGTTAACACTGTGGGACATTTACACCGCTTTCAAAGAGAAGGGCATGGAATTTCCAGTGGCATGGTATATCTCTGCATGGTCGATATGGCTGGACTAGTTTGATAGGCTTCTGAGCAAACAAGACCACAAAAAAAAGTACAGAAGTCGGGATCTTTGCCTCAGGCAAAAATTGAAATTACAATAATATTTCAGGGACAATGACAGTGACAGTGACAAGAACTACAAAAAATGACAATAAGGAGTTTAAGGAAGGACATCAGCAGTGTTGAAACGAAAAAATCACTGCAAAATATAGCTTAAAGCCAATTATTCCATTTTGTTCACCTTGTATAATACAGCCAAACTATCTGAATGGTAACTGGATGGGTATGAACCATTTTAAAGCAAAAAAGAAAAGAATGGTTCAATACATTTTATAATTTGCCAAAAATTTGATCATTTCGCATTGATGTTTTGTGAAGTATGGCAAAAAAGGCACGGAAATGCATGATGTATGAGCAGCACAATTATTTTTCCTTTTTTAACTAACCGATCATATTCTTGCCTTGTGGCACTGTCATTGCCAACTAGCTGTTGTCTTTGCATGAACTCCCTGATGTCTCAATTTT
>NC_090888.1:42949678-42952178 GCF_036669925.1 Montipora capricornis | reverse complement strand
ATGTGAGATACATGTATACATGTAACAAGGAATGTCATAGCAAACAAACCCAGTGAACTGTGCTGGTTCTTCATAATTTGCACACTGATGTAGACAAAATGTACATGTAACCTTTGTTTTCCTTCACAGAAAATGCACTAGTAATGTTATAGAACAAATTGTGCATAAACCTGATTGTCAAGCACTTTGGAAAAGAGAAAAACAAAAGTGGCTACAGAGTTCCTGGAACATCTCTTACCCATTCTTGTACTCTTTGTGAGATGATCTGTTCAAATTCCCTCATGCATGTACTCCAAAAAATTAGTAAATAAATACTATTCATCCATATGAATGTAAACCAAAATTTATGTTAACAATATACGGCAGGTTGTATTACATGGACAAGCTGAAGGGAAGTTTGTAGATCTATGTGATACCATTGCCACTTCTACTGTCAAATTACTTGTATTGTTTCCAGGAACAAATCTTCTAAAGCTTCTTTTCTTTTACTTAGGAACAATCCCATATCAGTGGAAAGTTTATCAGCTTTATCTTCATCCCTTCAGTGCATTAAGCCAAGAAAACTTGATGAGGTGAAAGTAACGGGAAATATTCTTGACCCCAAAACGTACCAAGTCCTTTCACAGTTACGAACTGTAGTTCAAAATGTGGAGGCAGAACACTTAGACAAGGCAACTTTGTTTGCAGATTTCGTAAGTCAGATGTGACTTACAGTGTAAGCATTTGTCAAAGAAAAACAAAGGGATCAGACGCATTTTAAAGTTTGTGTTTTAATACATAATACATGTACATGTAATTTAGTGATTAAATGTCCATGGAAAAGAACAGTAAATGTTTTGTTACAGCAGTTGTAAGCTGCACGTCCTTGAGTTCCCGCCCAATAAGCAGTATATTACATGTCCATTAAAACCCTGTAATGGTATCTGTGCAAAATAATAATAGACTTTTTATAATCAAGTATTTTCACTTACCATAATCTAGTGTTAAAAATGGTCAATCGTGATGTAGATTTACTACATTTCAGTTGCTTATTGCTTAACAGATCAGTTGTTATCATTGCACTACATGTAAATCACAAGGCAAATAAAATGAAATTTAATGCTCAACAGGTGCTAATTGCTTTTTTTGTGGATTTTGTTCCCCCCTCCATCTCATTTCTAAAGTAATTACTCCATTAAATTTGTGTATTGTGGTGGTGTCTAGTGGTTTTGTGTCAAAGGGATCCTATGAAATAATGTTATTGTGAATACTTAAAATTTGTAGAGAAAGAACTTCTGAGTCTAATCCCCAATCTGTTTCTGAGTTTTTCTATTAGTAACGTCCAAGTAAAAAAGTTTCCAAATAATTTACTAACAGTGTACATGTATATTTGTACTGTGTCTTGTTATATTGCCAACAGTTTTTGGAATGATAAATCCAGAAATACAACAGGGATGGGCATTAGTGCCTTACCAGAGAACTGTTACATACAGTACAGCACTTTCACTCCAAAGTACTGTATGCTATAAAGTTATATTACACAAAAACTCTTCATTGTCTTCTGGTGTAAATTGCTCTGGCAAGGTCACATTTCTCCCCTTGCAGTCCTTAGCATGCTTCCTCCTACTTTCCACATGCATTTCCAGCAACTTGTCATCCACACTTAGTTGCTGGCCCTTTTCCATCACATAGAAGAAAAAATGAAATGACTCTCCAAATGTACTTGTGGAAATTGACCAGCCATACTGTGACTTGGCCAAAAGTGGCTTCCTGAAATGCGGCTGGGAAAATGTGATGGAAATGAAGCGTCCTCCTGTTGTAAGGATCTGGGAAACCTAACAAGAAAAACTTTAATTTGTTATTTAACTGCTGAGGTTCCAACCTACCTCTGTTGACCAAAATAATTATCCCTTTCCCATCCATGGAATATTAGTTTTTGCAATATTGTAAATGATTGGAACCCAGGAGTCGTATCGTAATTACAGTGAAGTACAGTGTACAATTGTCCAGGTGATTGTGGTCTTGAGAAGGACTGTTTATGATCACATTTACTGACCTTTCGACAACCTGATCAGAAGTCATTTTTGGAGTCAAGTGATTTGTGTAACATCAGTAGTTTAATGCTATGAAAACGCTGATCAGTGATTGGTGTATTTTGATCTGTGCGTGTCGATCCATTTTGAATCTGAAGATCACCTCTGCTCAGGTTATCAAAACATCAAGCAATGCCATCCTAAACAGCCCTGCCTATACACAAAGGAGGACAACACTCAACCGGATGATCGTACTTCTCTTAATTTTTGCAGCAAATGCCTATGAAATTATTGCTGTCTCTAAAGCAGAATTTTAAAACCTTGGCCCAGAAATCCACAGACAATCCCTGTTATCAAACTACAAAGTATATGCTCCTTGATCACTTCTTTTATTTTCACAGAACATCAACAGAGTTGAAGTTTCAGAAGGCAGTGTTTTCGATAAGTACTGACAGCTGACAAAAAGTGTTGGCTACTATTTTTCCCTA
>NC_090888.1:42929678-42942178 GCF_036669925.1 Montipora capricornis | reverse complement strand
TCTTAAAGTTCTTAGAGCATAGGATTCTCTTATACAGCTCTGCGTCCATTCCAGATGGTCAGGCTGAGCCCTTGGTTTTACTTGCTGAGTTGTAGATCGATTCTTCGTCTATGAGGTCGTAAGCATTTGGCAGAATATAATCAATGCCCGTGGGGCCGTGTAACAAACTCTCCTTTGCGATATCAGCTGCCTCTGGGTGCTTGTCCTGTAGCCCTTGCAGGACACCTGGCGATAGGTCGAGCAGACCGGACGAGCTCTCGTTATCTAGGAGTTTCAATGCCTCATTAAGTTTTGCGACAGATGTTAGTGTGTACAATAATGCGGTGAAGTTCTAGGATAGTGAAAGATAGACCTACGCCATTAGTGGGGATATAACAACGTGGATAACAAGAATAAATTAGTTGAAAGAAAAGCGTTTGTTAATTCCGTGGGGAGTGAGGGGGCCCATTTGAAAAGTGAACTTTATACCCCGTTCACACCAAACCTTGACCATTTTTAGTCAACACAATTTCAAAGTGTTTTCTTTTATTAAATCATGCATACCTGAATCTCATGTAAAAGCCCGCCCGGCTACATTTTTCTGTGACTGATTTTCATTTTATTACCTAGTTTAATTAAACATGTCTTGTTGGTGTGAATGGGGTATTTGTCTGGCATTTTTATGGCTGGGGTGCAGGGATGGCGCAGTGGTGAGAGCACAGTCGCCTCCCTCCAAGGTAGCCCAGGTTGGGGTCATATGTGGGTTGAGTTTGTTGGTTCTCTACTCTACACGGAGAGGTTTTCTACGGGTAGTCCGGTTTTCCCCTCTCCTCAAAAACCAAAATTTACAGTGTCCCCAATTAGCGCTCCAGCACTGGAAGACTAGACACTGAAATAAAGTTCCTTTCCTTTTCTTTTCATGTTGCCCTGGTGAAAGGTCGCTGATCACCATGGGATTATTAACAGTTGCTGAATGTTCTGTTCCGCCGTAAAACGGTCAATTAAGTAAGTATGTATATGTGAGTATGCGGGTGTTGGCAAGAATTATTAGAAAGATTGAGGTGTTTAGGGAGTTGTTTCGATGCTTTCTTGTCATTTTTTGGTTGTTTTTTTTTTTGTTTTGTTTGTTTTTTTTTTCCCACGCCTCGCAGAAGTTCGCGTCTTCTAAAGGCCCGGGCGAACGGCTTTAACATCTTGTTCAACATCCGTTTTATTTTGTTTGCCGGAATGATATTGAACGATGTTGGCTACTGGGGAAGGGGGGGTGGGGGGGGGGGGGGCAAACAGTTTTAACACATCATTTGATTCAACAAAGTTTCATGTGAGGCGTTGTATTCAGTCCCAGGCTGCAGCCGCGGTTGCTACTATGGATACGGAGTTATTACTATGGATAAGGACATGGATACGTCATTGAGAGGCCGATTAGTGCGCAAGCGCATACCCAGCTGAATGTTAAAACGGGGAGTACGGCTTCAACTTCATTCAACATTCGCCAAAAAAAAGAAATGTTGAATGGTTGTTGAAGCAAAGTTTAAACGCTTTTAAACTCATTCAACGTTTTGCAACACGGTTGAAAGGGGGGAGCAAACGTTTTTAAAGTGCCTATAAAGTAAAAAAGAATTTATGCCTATTTGAAAGAGTTTTCAAAATAATGAATAACGGCCTTTACAGTTTTGAAGTATCTTTTTTCGTTTCAGAGATATTTGAGTTTTTGTGTTATGCAAATCAGCAAATTGATGACGTCATCAGTGGTCCTGCTGGATGATGGATCACAAAATCAAGAGTATCTCTCAAAGTGTAACAGCGATATGATTCAAACTTGGCATGAGGAATAACCCTTAAGTAAGGTGCAAGATAGAGCAGAGTACAATGTAACCATGGCAACACTTTTGGCTCCAGTCCCTCTTGGTTATAAATGAAGTTTCTCAATTGTCTTTCAAATCAAGCAAGACAGACTGTCCTGCTCAAAACAATCATAGAGCTCATGTTGCTGTAGGTCTCCGAATCAACTCATTGAGTGTGAACGATGTTTGGTTAAGACAAAAAGCGGAAACACCAGTTCCCCACAACCTTGATCTGGAAGCAAAATGGTTGCCATGGCAACTGTACAATTTGTATCATTTTATGTGCTGACTGATAAACATTATTAATGCCAAGTTTGAAGAGAACTGCGGTAATATTTCCAAGTATATTTTAGATTTTGTGATTTGTGTTACCCTTGGAACTATTGATGACGTCATCAGTTTTAACACAAAAGCCTTAATATCTCTCCAATGGTATGATATATTTTAAAAATGAGAACACCATGTTTCCTTTTTTCAAAAGATCTTTCAAATAAACCTTAATTATTTTTTTGTGTCATAGGCACTTTAACATCGCTGTTCAACAAAATCGAACGGATATTGGAGCCGTTTGTCCGGGCCTTGATCTCACAGTCTTGAAGGCAAGTGTGGTCTAAAATACTCGAAGTCTATGTCTGGTCAACTTCAGTTCAAAAACCCCGGGAGCCCGGCCCGTGACCGGAACGCGTGACAAGCCGTTGCGGTACGTACACAGTTACCGTAAACATAATTTGTGAAGGGCTTTTGTTGCTGGTCTTATCTAGCCTGCGAAGCAGCCGGGGGAAGAAGGGGACATGATAAAGAAGTAGCTTCTTCTAAAAAAAAACGAATTTAAGACTAGAGTGCAAAAATCGATACCCTATTTATGACCAAAATGGCTGAAAACCGTACCCTTTGGCGCCGCACATACCTATATAACCCATATAAGGGAGTATCCTCCCCCCCCCCCCCCCCTCCGTCCGGGGCTAGGCAGAAGAGCTTTTTCGAATTGTTTGACAATTCTCCCTGGTCTTTTCATGTAAAACTCCCTCTAACAGGTGACTTTGTCTTCCTCAGGGGAAATGGAAGGGATAGATGTTTGTATTCATGACTACTGCTTGCGTGTTTTTTTCTTGGAAACCAAAGAACGAGTCTTTTTTAGATCACACACAACCTTCATCAAAGGCGTTTCATTGTGGCGTCGGGTCTGTCACGTGACTCTTCTAAAAGAAAGACTGACATTAGACGGGAGCCTGACGGGAGCCTGAAATTAGACGGGATCGGAATTTCAGCTCAATACCGTCAATATGTTGACTCAGTGGCTTAGTGACTCAGCTGTTCTTGGTTTTGAATCCAATTAAAGCCGCTTTTTTTGTATAATTGTTTCATTTGTTGCTTTTTACAGGGTTTTTGTTTCCTTTCTCTTCAATTTATTTTGAAGCGTCCATACCCTTGGGATGACTGTTTTCGAAAAGTTAAGATAATACATTGTACCTTTGCGTTGCGATGATGATGCCTCTTCTTGCGCGAGCACTTTCACTTTTTGACGGAGCAGGGATGACGCAGTGGTGAGAGTACTCGCCTCTTAGCAATGTGGCCCAGGTTTGACTTCCAGACTTGGCGTCACATGTAAGGTGATTCTGTTTTCACTTTTCAGCAGTAAAAAAGGGGGTCACCAAGTTCGTTTTTGAGACATGAGCAACTAAATCCAAAATATAGGGTGTTTTGCTGGGCTTTCCCATTGCCAAGGTAACTTATTACATCTCAATAATGATGACATCTTCTTTGAAAATAATCGGTGTTTCATATGGTACCATAAAATTGCTGTTACGTCACACAGTGTTGTGGCGTTATTCGATCTAAACAGAGAGTCTTCTAAGTGGTGAAACTCTTTCGAGCCTCGAGCTCGTTAAATACCAACCTATGATTTGATATGAGTTAATTTGATTTGATTTCTGTACAGCGGTGTCCCCAAGTAGTGCCTCAGCGCTAAATACACCCGTCACTAATAAAGTTCATTATTATATAAACACCAATGAAATTCCAAGTGAGCTTTCGCGCGGAAACATGATATCTTCACACGTGAAAAGATCACTGTTGCTATGGTTACATTTGAAAATCGCGCCTTTGGATGCCTTTCATGAAATGATTTAGTATTTCATTGGTGTTTATATGATAAATAGAGCATATTACATTGCCGCTAAGAGATACGAAATATCTCTTCGAGTGTTGAAAAATACTTTTCAACATTCGAATTGAAATTTCGTATCTGCGGGCGGCCATGTAATATCCTCTATTTATTATTATTGTTACGGCCAGTGAGCCTCAAAATATATGGCTAGTGTCGGGAGATGGACCTCATTCCGCTCCGTGATTGTTCAAGTGGGTGAAGAAGGTGACCTAATTCCGTAGCCGCCAGATACTACCCCACGCTTTGCTCCGCATTTTGTTTTAGTATTCACCACGTTATAAATCGTTTATCGCTTAAGCCTCCTCGGCCAGTGGTCTGCGGCCGCAGTCTTGACCAAACAAGCATGGCCAAAGGCCGAAATGTCCTTTTTCCCTGTGAGCAACACATAACCATGACTTTGATTTGTTTACGCTTGTCATACTTCCGACCCCTTTTGAGCTGGTAAATACACTACAAGCAATATAAAGAGAGAGAAACATCAGTAAAATACGAGAAGGCCGATTAGAAGAGCCAGGAAGAGTAAAAGATGTTGCCATCGTATTTGTCCCAGTTGACTGGATTGGCCCTATGCTTTGAACTAGTTGCCTTTGCTTAGCTTTTGTGTATTTGTCCCTAAGCTCGCAATCGTTCTAGGTATATCACTTTACGGCTTTTCGCCCCCTATAGAGCTCACACAAGAGGTAGAGATAGAGCGAGGCCTAAGAATAAGGGCATCTTTTCCCCTTGGAGGCCGCAAACGAGTGATTTATTTTTCCAAACGAACTCGAAACGATTTTAAATTTTGAAACATCAAAATTCACTCTTAGAAAAAGGCTCCGATTCAGAGCCAAGCTGCACACGTCCGTTAAATTACATCAAGTTTCTTCCCCGATGTATATTGCCCAGGTTCCATACAGGCTTCAACACGCATGGTTTTGGTTCCCAACCGTACGGAGGTCCCCCCATGGCTCTCCAATCAAAATGCGTGCTCAATGGACACAAGTTGCTAATTGGCTGAATCGAAGGAACCCAGTAAGTCGAATAATTGTGTTTCGATGATATTTGCCAATACAAGAGCATTTCGTGTAGATATGATCCGTGGAGACTGAGGTAGGTAGAACAGACCTCTTTTAAAGACTTGAATTCGGGAATATGAGCTGTGACGTCGTGATAAATCCTTGGATCATGAAAGTATATGGCGTCTTCAACATCGTTCATCCACAACGCAACTGTTTGGTCACCGAACGGATGACAGAGTAAGTCCGCTTTTTTTCTCATAAACTCGCGCACGAGATCCTCCGCCAAGATAAGAAAGCCTTCGTCGATACGTACTAGTCCTTCTACTTCGCAATGGACGTATCCCCAATAGAGCCTGCAAAAAATACGGAGAAAGAAATAAGCCAATGAGCTAAACCAATGACTTCGACTTCAAGAACGGTGCACGAGGACAGAAAACATGATATTTTATAAATAAAAACAATGGCTCTACCCACAACGTTCCTTACATTGTTCATTTCTACACATTTCCTTGCCGTCCCCGGCCTAACAACCACGAACATACACTTCCCACGCCGAGCGACTTGACAAATATTAATTAACCGTTTGCATTGAGTCAGCTAAACGTATTTCATGTGGTACTCCGTCAAACCATCCTTAGCAGTTTAAGCATATCTTTGCCAAAAACAATGCTTTAAATTGTCCTTTTTATCGCTACGGAAAAACCCACCTATGTCCTCTAAGACATTATCGAGTGTCCACAATAGGGTCCTTCAATCCCGCCATCCCGACCAAAATTTTTCCTTCACACCGAATTCCCGAACGTTTTTATGGCCCATTCCCGATCCCGGTCATGACGTCACAACATCACATCCACGCCTCGTTGTCAATTACAACTACATTTGATTTAGAATACGCCTTGTTAGTCTTTTGCAGCAACCTTTATGATCCAATTGACTGTTATAATAGCAATCCGCATTACAGCTTTGAAACCGAAATGATGCGTGATTGTCCATTATTAGAAGCTGTTTACATGTTCCACTTTGTTAGACTCGGTTTGTAAGTTTATATTAATTAAGCAGTAGAAAATTAATCGACAAGAGTACTATTATTGAAGTGAATAGTTCTTCCGAACCAGAAAACCGTTCCCAGAAGGGGTCATCATTGTCAGTTTCGTCGTTTTCATTACCAAGTGACTGTTCTTCTGAATCTTCGTCGTTGCTAGACGGATCGTACATAAGAACGCCGTCTTCGTCTTCTTCATTTCCCGCTTCGACCCTCTCATTTGCCTTGCGGGTTCAGCTGGCTCAAGGGAGACCGAATTCCCTGGTTGCACTTCTCTGTGGTAGAGACAGGGAGGCAGCGTTCCGGCTGTTGCTGAAGGAATGCTGCGCCAAGCGTCTGCGCCCAATCCCTCATGCTCTGTATACATTGTGGCGCCATCGTCACACGTGTCAAAGGCTGCGTGGTAGGTATGGACGAGAGAAACATGGCGCGTTCGGGTACAGGATACCATGACTTGTAAAATAGTGCGCCGCCCAATGGGCGCCCTCTTTGGCTGCATTTCCAAAGTTTGGGAATCTTCTTACGGTCAAAGTTCACGACACAGATCACTCCTTAGGGGTCACAAAAGGCACGTATCAGCGTGGTGGAAATTGCCGGTGGTTTCCGCCGTTGCCGACAGCGAAAGTTACTTTATTTCACAATTTTCGCCGTCAGAAATCAAGGATCTCGGGGGATTCAAAGTTACGATCCATTTCTCGGATCCCGCTTCGTAATAACGCTAAATCCCGCGTCTCTTCCATAAATGCTATCCCGAATCCCGCTCCCAAAATGCTTTATAATCCCGATTCCCGGACTTCAAAAGGCCAAATCCCTGATCCCGAAAACCCTACTGGGGACCGTCATTATCACCAGGGCCCGGTTGTTCAAAAGCCGATTAACGCTAATCCCAGATTAAAAATTAACCAAGGAGTTTATTACTCCACTACTAAATGCTGTTCAACGTTGATATTTGGCAAAACTTTACATTAGAAGAAGTCAATCTTGAAAAACAAAAATAAGCAAAACAACCTTTCACCAAAAAGTTGAAAACATGAAACAAAAGTTTACGCTAATCCTGGATTAAGCTAATCGGCTTTCGAACAACCGGGCCCTGAGGTCTAGAATGCGGTGACAGCTTCTTATCTGTGTACATTTCAAATTAACCTGGAGATAAGCAATACTAGTATTTCTCTTAGGTTTCGTTTACTGCCCTGATTATTAGGGTCTGCAAAGCGCATAGTCCCAGATATGATAATTTCTTCGGAAGCCGCTTATATTGCTGCCGCAATAAGTAAGCCTGAAGCGAACGAACGAGGCAGCTCTCTAATCGGGAGAAGAACACATTTTTCTTCGAAACGCAAGGGGTTGTGTTCAAAGGCGCAAGGAATTGTGGATATGCGCGAATGGAGGAACTAAGATGCGGTATGATCATTAGAGCCTGCTCTGATTTTCATTTCAAACTGCAGACTGTTTCACTGTCACGTGTCCAAATCGTTCAATGAAAATGGCCAATAACTAGGAACGTTGTAGGAAACAATTCTTTTAATCACCTCTCCAATTCTCAGGTCTGTAACAGGGGCGTAGCGCAAGATTTTGAAGGTGTTCGCACACGAAGAATGTTTCGAGCGCCGAAGGCGCTCCAAAGTAGGGAGGTCTAGGGGCATGCTCCCCCTGAAAATTTTGACATTTAGGGTCTCGAAAATGCCATTTCCGACTATTTTCGAAGGACATTTCAATAAATAAATGCGTATATGGACGCTACGCCCCTGACTGGACGGTACATCGTTTCTGGTTATTTGTCCAATCGTCTCCAAGCAACAATTTTTAAACTCTTGCTTGGCATCTCCACGTGTTTAAGAAACACCTCGAGTTCACTTTGTGATGGTAGCGCTTAGTTTTCGCTCATGAGATAAAACACATGTTCTTGAACACATCTCATATTGTACTTGAAAGGCTCAAACTGCTGAGATTCAACGAAATATCTTTTTATCATGGTGTCACGCAAGGTGGCAATTCGGAAATTCAAAATGCTGAGCAGTTTTCGAAACGAAAGACGTCATGGAACTAGAAACTTGAAAATAGATTTATTTCCATTTTCGAATTCTCACCGCTGGACTGGATCTGGCATGAAATGGAGGCTAATGCGGGCAAATCTTTTCACACACAAATTAATTTGCCCGCCTTAGCCTCCATTTCACGCTAGATCCAGTCCAGCCATGAGAATTCGAAAATGGTCTATTGAACATCTCTCTTCCCCTTGGCAGCATTTTTCCATTTAGGTAAACTAGTTTAGCGTAGTAACTCTTACCTCTTTTGAGGACGAAAAGGAATTTCAAACAATAGCCGCTTTAAGCAGACAAAGTAGTCGTCATCCATTCTAAGGAAAAAATCAAAATCATATCTCTCCATTGACCATTCCATGAGCCACAGCAATCTCAAGCCAAAGTTGTATCCCTTGGGTATTGGCATAAATTCTAGATCATCATATTTGGCGCTTTCGTTTGCGAGAGCAGTTCGTACCTTCGGTTCCATGTCGGACAAACTGTCAGTAAAGAAACGACAAACGACTTCTTCAAAAGCACAATGTTTCATCCAAGTACGGCGTATCCCTTCGCGACGATCAAATCTGATCGGTGCACTCAAAATCGAAACGAGGAGCTTTAAGCGCGGCTTTCTTGAACGTGTGTCTACTGAATTATGGTATGAAGTAAAGGTGTCTTTTTGTTGGAGAGTCCTCTTCTTCATCGGAGTCTCAGAATCATATAATTTCTCATTAACAAATTTATTATTTGAGGCAACAGGGGTTTGTCCTTTCAGTGATGCAGATGGAAAAACTTTAAACGCAGATACTGTCTTAGACGTTGTTCTTGCTATATGGTTGACGTCCTCAAGATCGTTCACCTTAGCGGCTGTGCGTCCAAGTATTACAAACGGCTTCGGAACTTTGTTACAAGACCAAATTAAATAAACAAGGATCGTAACAAGACACACTTGTGTGCACACCACGACAGAGAAAAATGCATTTTTCCAGCGCATTGTGTATCATTTCTCCCTTTAACATCGGTGTGATAAATTAATCCCTTTTCTACATATTTCTATCCATTGCTTGACCAATACAACTTCAAAGCGCCTTTCAAGAGTTTTTAGTGTTTCCTTCAATATGATTACCGACGAATGTCTCGCATATTTTAAAACGGGGAATGCATTCATTTTATTTACGGTCCAAAAACACCAACAGGTCTCATTGACTCTCCAGACTGTTAAAAAAGGGGAATCAACCGGTACTTTCCTTTCAGAAGTCTAATTACTTTTCATAAACCAATTGATTTCTTAAGAACCTGACACCAATCTGTCAAAAATTTGACATTATTCAGTTTTCGGAAATTACGTTTCATACCTCACTTGTCCGCAAACATTTCGTAAAGCCTACGATTAAGAAAGGCTAGTGTGATAACGTTATTTTCATGGTAACCTTCTCAAGCGTTATCAGACTCGACGATCCATGACTTTTTTGCACAGACAAATGTCAAATGATTCGCGATTACGCAGTCTGTTGTCGTTTCGCTTCGTAGACGAGCCGTGAAAGCGGAAACGGTGAGCAGGAGGAGTATTAATTAAAGAAAGAAAACAAAAGAAAAGTAGCAGGTAAATATGGGCTTTGCGATGGTATTAAACTCGCTGGGAAACTTGGAAAGTGGAAGTCGATTCTGTGTGCTCCTAATCTTCAACCTGGTTCGGGTTTTTTACCTTACAAGAATCTACAGTTAGCCCATGAGCAAATGCACAGAGTTTATCCATGTCAAATAATAATAAAAAGCTTAGTATATGAACAGAAAATTAAAGAGTTGACAGTGTGTCAAGACTCTTCCTCTATACAACACGCATGTCGAAGATATACTAATCGAAATGAATAGGATTTTTTTTTTACCAAGAGAAGTGTCGTAACTTCTTTTTTCTAAGCGTGAAATTCGGGCGCCTTTTCGTATCGCTGAGCCAGAGAGAAATCTCTTTCTTCACAAAAGAGTATATTACAGGGAGTTTTATTAACTAATTACCAAACGACAACGTCAACCAATGTCGTTGCTTGCAACTTTATTATTTTCAGTGTTCTATCGTTATTCGTTAGCAATTCTTCCGTGTCATTTAGTTAAAACAGTGTAGACAAAGTAGCCTTCACTGCTCTGATGCAAGCATTCTTCACACAAAGGGTGGAGAATAAATAACATGAGAGATCTACCATTGCGATTACGGCAAAAATGGAATGGTCAGGCTACGCTTTACCAAAAGCTAAAGAAAATAGCTTGATTTAACATATTTCTCGTATGTCAGCTTCAAATATCGAGCAACTGGACAAGTCAGAGCAAGACGCCCCGCCAATGGCGTTTACGCGGGATGCCTTTTTTGACAACAAAGTTGATTTCGTTGAAATCTGGCCTGCAACTCTTAACAGGCTGGGAAGAGATTAGCAGAAAAAGCCTTAAACAACAAAATTCAAGAACGAATTTGAATAAAAATAAGGTTAGGGGCGAAAATATCAACAACACTACGTTTTCTGGACGGCCTGCCACCAGGGACGGGTTGTTCAAAGCCCGATTAAGCTAACCTTGGATTAGCGAGAATTTTGATTTCAGTTTTGTAACTTTTTGGTGAGGTGTTCTGTTTATATTGTTTGCCCTTTAGTTTTCATCTGTAGTAATCTCAAATTAGACCAAACGTTTGAGGTGAAAAACATTTTTAAACAAGAAAAAATAACACTTCAGTAAACGTTTAATCCTGAGTTAACGTTAATCGGCTTTCGAACAACCCGGCCAAGGTTGTAACCCCAGCCGAGGTCACTGACTAATGCCCTGTCCACACTAATGCGTTTTCGAAATTAAAACCGTTTCCGAAAACCTCCGTTTGTGTATGACCGTCCACACTAAAACGATCGAAAATGGACGTTCTCAAAAACGGAGGTCCACAAAAACGGATCGAGGTTTTCGAAAACGCTTTTGAAAGTGAAGACTTTTGAAAACGGTCTATCTTTCTATCTTTCTAGTGTGGACGGCGAAAACGGAACTTTTCAATTACGCGTAACGTCATAATCTTATGCATGCCTCAATTTCCCTCGAGTTAAGACGTAAACAAAGCCTGGTAACAAAAACGCATATTTAGATTTCCGTTTTCAGTCTCTAGTGTAGACGACCGAATACGATATGAAAACCCTTGTGTGGACGCAGATCTCTTCATCCGTTTCCAGGGACCCGGAGGTTTTTGGAAACGGACGTTTTTGAAAACGCATTTGTGTGGACGGATATGGCTAACAAATGTGAAGCATCCACGTCATCTACTTTCTTTACAGAAATAAATGCTGCATCATTAATGAAAGTTGACATTGTTTTTCCCATGTTGTTTACTAAAAGGGTACGCATCATATAGCTGTATTCAAAGAAACTTACATCGACAGAGGTGTTTTTTAAGATAAGTTATCTACTATGTACGACAAGTTTCAAAGTGCAGTGTTCATTTGCAACGAAAAACGCTTATAAGATGTTTAAAATAAATGTTGAATAAACGAATAATGTACTTTTATCTTCTGCTTTGCAAAAGGGGTGTACACACAAGTCTTGATGTAAGGATGCGTATATGAACACAGGAAATGTTCAAACATTATAATTAACAATTAAACCCGTAGCCCTTAAGGGCAAAGGGTCTAATTGTTTTAGTATCACCCAACTAGTCGGACAGAAATGCCAATAATAAAGTTAGCAAATGCAAGTTGAAAATATATTTATTTGGGAATAAAACGAAAGAAAGCGTCACACTTTTCGCTACTCGAGGACTATTACTAATAGTCCTCTAGTAGCGTAGCCAATCAAAATGCAGGATTTGCATTAGTCCACTAGTTGGGTGATACTAATAGATAATAGATATGCGCAGACGTCTCTTGCGAGCAACAGTCCATTTTGTTGACAACATGATACAATAAATCGAAAACTTAATGCTTATAACAATATTTTATTTTTCCAAAAAAGGATAGCTCGTACAACGGCATATTCATCCCGCGTTTTAGTTTTAGAGAGAGATTATGTAACGTGACTATGTTGATTACTACACGACGAACCAACTGGCTGCCAATATAATCTATTTGTTATATGTTTCTATCATTTTTTGTACATTTCGTTTTTCCCTTTTCTTAAAATAGAGCAGGGACCAGGGATGGCGTAGTGGTGAGAGCACTCGCCTTGCAACAATGTGGCCCGATTTAGCGTCATATGTGGGTTGACTTTCAAAATTGTTGGTTCCCCGCTCTGCTTCGAGAGATTTTTCTCCGGGTATTGTGGTTTTCCCCTCTCATGATCAAAAACCAACCTATGATTTAATGTGTGACGATTTGATTTCATTTGCTTTGATTTGATTTCTCTACATCTATTGTTTTCGCTCGTTTGCATTAGATTCGTATAGTATTTGCACAATAATGTAGCATTTTATTGTTAAAATTGCGTTCATAA
>NC_090888.1:42912178-42927178 GCF_036669925.1 Montipora capricornis | reverse complement strand
GCTGCATCCAATTGGATGCGTTCCCGAGCATGGTAGGCTTGAACGTGTGCTTGACGTCATTCTTCCAAGTCTCAACCTTGCGGTTAACTGCTGATCTCCTCTTTAAGGCTGGGCCACGTGTCGACGTATGAGCGGAAGAGACCTACACTGCACTGCTTGCAATGCCAGACCTGTTGAGAAAAATAACAGAACAAGTTGTGAGTCAAAATGACGTTTTGGATCCTTTGGACCTCTGCGTAGACACTTACCTTGTGGACATGCAGAATGAATTCTGCCTGCCAAAGCATGCTGCACGTCCATGCGGTGACAGGTCAACAACTTGTCCAGCAAAGGGTGGTCAATTTTTTCTTCCACACAGGCATGGCACCACAGGAAGGTCAACCTGTCATGACTGCGGTAGGGCGGCATGTGTCCTGTCCAGCAGAAGAGTATGGCCACGTAAGTACATGGAAAGTGGCTAACCCCAATAAAGTGAAGGCCCAAAAAGCTAGGAACCGGGCCCAACAGACTCTTGGTAGCACTGAATGTCGACAGCACGCCAAGCATTTGCAACAGACGCCAACACATTACACTGCAAACAAGTAATGGATCCTGGCCTTGCAAAAAGAATCTAAAACCGATTACGCAGCCAAGAAAACACGCACCCTGGCCCAGTGGAAAGACTACTATGCCCCTAGCAAGGAACGGCTCCTGGCCCAAAAAAATACCATCATGCCATCAGCAAAAAAAGTTGCTGGCCGGGTGGAGAGAATACTGCATCGTCCACAAAGAACGAGCCCGGGTGTGACAAAAGGAGTACCATGTCACCCACGGAAAACGACTCCAGGTTTAACAGAAGGATTACCAACAGGAACCACAACAAGTCGGTTTGAACATGGAAAAATGGAAGTTTGCTTAGCATCGCCACATGGAACAGTGGATCTTCATTGGACAGGAAAAAGTGTTGGACGCCATAACTGAGACCATGGAGCAGGAGATATTGGCACAAACACCCATTGATTCGTGACCTAAGCCAAAATCGTTTCATCTGACAACGAGGACAGGTTGGAGTACCATTCTAAGGACTCCTCCTCCTCATTTCATGACAACGAAGTCAACGTGACACAGCGTGAGTTACAACAAATTGGTACCTATCGGGCTTCAGTCAAAGCGCAAGTAGTAAAAGCTTGAGGAAAGATGTCATGTGTCATCGACATCCTAGCAGACATGCATCGTCTAGCCTCACCTGATGCGACGCTTGAACTCAAGCGTTCCTACACGCGCTTCGAACGAGAGTTCGACGACGATGACAAAATGCTCGGCCCCTGCCAGATGTTGCTGTGGGAGACTTGTTGGATGATTTAGTCTGTGGGTGCCCACATACGCTTTGAATGAGAGGTCAACGACGACATCCTCACACCCTGTCAGACGTTGCGGTGGGAGACTTTGTTGGATGATTTAGTTGGTGGGATATATACAATGCCAGTTTAAAAAATTTCAAAAGAGCTGATGATATATTCCCACATGAGATGAATTCCCACGAAAGTGGTCAAGCTTTTGTGACCGATAATACTTCTGAGTCATGTTGAGCAGCGACCGACGTTCACAGCCCTCTGGCTTTCACACCCGCTTTTAGCAAGGCCCTCCACTGCCTTACATTTTACACCATATTTCAATGCTTGTACTACCGCCTGTCTTGCCAGTCAGAACGATTGACTGCTGGTGTGGCACAAATCCCTGACTAAAAGGATTCCAAGGTGATGGATCTAACCCGAAGGTCGTGGGTTCAATTCCCACCCTGGTCAGAGTTTTTCTCTGTCCTTGTGTGGGCCCATTTCCATCAGTAGGGCTAACGCTCACATGGTTCATATGGGATAGAAATCTAGCACTTCACATTACACTCTATTCGGCTAAGCCTAGGACTGATCCTCGTCCCTAACAACCTCTTGACTCCCAATATAAATAAAAGAGTTCAACAAGGAATGACTTGGTTAAAGGAAAAGAGGACGGCACGAATTCAGCGCCAAACCTTGAGAGGATTTTGTTTTATCATGTCTGGGAGGGCTGCTTTAAGGGCTTCAATGTGGAAACGTTGCTTGCTATCCGTTCAAGTCATGATGTCATCATCAAGGGCTACAGGGTGAAGCATGAAAAGCATGAAATCCCAGGCAATGTACCCCTCGTTCTCCTTCACCTCCCAAATCATCTTGGATATGCGCCGCCGCGGCTTCAATTCTCTTTGGACGTCATAGACATTGGGGTAGATACAATGTTTGAATTCTCAAAGTCTGAGGCGTACAAAATCCCACCTTGGATCTGGTTGACTCAGACTGTCGTATTTGGTTTGGCATCGCGATTCTTGTCCCACTCGCCCTCATCCATACATTTCACATAAGGTCTTCGATACCTGAGGCCAGATTAACATTAGTTTCATATCCCAGAGAGTCTGAATCACGTTCATCATCCCGAGCAGAGGATGGGTTGACAGCAGAGCAGGCATTTCCATCATTTGTGGTTCTCGGTCACTCCGGTTTTCCCCTCTCCTCAAAAAGCAATATGATTTGATATGTACTAATCTGATTTGATTTCACTGGTGCATGACACCCCAAGCTATTCAGCCTTAAACATTGTTGTGTGGAAATACAGTTTTATTGTTGTTATTAGGGAGCTTAAGCAACGACAACGGCGACGGCAACGAGAACGTCATCTCAAAATATAAATTTGCGTTATTTTAATCGCTTCGTGACTATTTCAACGTTTTTAATATGACAAGGGTGTGGTAATTCCTCAAAGATGACACCAGTCGGAACGGCACTCAATTTTAGGAGAGAAAATGAAAATTTATCCTCAAGTGCTGACGTTCTTCATAAAACCAAAAACCTGGCTATTTCACGTTGTTGTTTTGCTGTCGACGGCAACGAAATGGCCAAAAGTGAAAAAGGCACGTGCAGGGCGTGCAAAGCTATTGTTTTTACCCTCTAAATATGCAAATTTGTGACGGTCTCGTTGCCGTCGCCGTTGTCGTTGCTTAAGCTCCCTATTGTTATTAGCGGAGCTCCATAGCTAAGATATGGTAACCCATCGATGCGAGAAAATTTGGTTTTATAGCTATGACGTCATGAACGTCCTTACGTCCACCCTTCCATGTATGCCAATGTGACCAGTATCATGCTAGTTTACAGCATACATCTTTGATATTGGACATCCATCTTTTGATTAATTGACACCTGTCAAAACAACGTATCCGCTGACCAGTATCACGTGACCATATCGCGGGTTCAGATCTTACCGAGGTCAGCTGGTTTTTTTTAAGTTGACCGCTGACCAGGTACTGGTTTTTGATTGGATTGCAGGCTCAACCCAGGTTAAATCACCTGAACATAAGCGAGGCTTTATTTTTCGCGCGCTTTCTGTGGCTCGAAGCGGCTACACGGCCATGCTATATATAAACGAACGTTCTTACACAGTCAACGCTTTTCCTGTTCAGGTAAAAAACGGCTTGGAAGATGTTTTCTTTCTGCATTTTTCGCTGGTTTCAATCCAGTTGAGTGGCTACGCAGTTATTCAAGTCAAGCATCGGCGGGATGTAAACTTAAAGCTGAGTGTTTAATTTTAATATGCTTAGAGCTGCTTTTTTTCGCATATCTTTAGAAGCTCTGATAAGGTTACATGATGCCTGGAGGACCTATGTCTAGAACAGAAACGAAAGTACTGAGCAAAAGAGAATGACAACGACAAAACAGAATACCAGTAATAGCTCATACTTAGCACAAAAATTCTTTCCTTGGGCAATGAACAGTTTGTTATTTTTACGGATGCGTTATTTAAAGTGGATGCGTATTTTTAAAAGTTGGTTTAATCGGTTCTTCCTTTGTTCAAGAATGAGAATCGAATTTTTGTTGTCAACTGGAATTAATCTGTACTCTTTTGGACATAAAGAAAGAGCTGATTTGTTTGTTTTCCTCTAAAATGCGAGCGAACCAGTGCTTTTTTGATCCATTTGCCCAACTGGTTTTCGTTGTGCCTCGACAGTGACAAGAAAATTTTGCCCTTATGCACTAGTCATTTGTTTCCCCCACCACTTGACCCCCGGGAATGGGTAGTGAAATTACATTTGAATGGTTGTAAAAGTAGGTGTATTTCCACTGGGGACTAGAGCAGACAAACACACGTAATTCCCCCACCCCTCTGTTCCTAAAAGATTCTGAGTCATCAAGGAAATGTTAGGGAGATTACCACAATATGCAGTTCTTGCCATTTGTGTGTGCCACATGAACTATATAAGGAACAACGCCATATTGATTTTGCACGTGTGAAAATACTCATTACCATTGCTCTTCGTTTCTTTTGAGTCCCAGTCCTCCTAGGTAAGAATTCCCCTATATTTCCCCCTGTCCCCAGAGGGGTAGAGCAGAGGAACGAGAATCTTGTAATTTCCCTACCCCCTAGAGGCGTAATTGTGGCGTAATCTCGCGTAATTGCCCTAGTAATTTCCCGATATGTCCCCACTATCCCCGGGGGTCGGGGGGTGGGGGAAACAAATGACTAGTGCATTATGTTATAAACACGTATTCGCAATGAGTTCTCGTAAAATTAGGGGGAAATCTCACTAGCTTGTGTTTTCAGAAGTTTGTTTAAAGCACCCAAAGGTTATTTAAGTGTTGGAGCAGATCGTGTTTGAAGTTCGTCCTTTCTTGGTTGCATTGCTGTAGTTTGCCAATTCTTGTACCAAGCCAACCTGGCGTGTTTCAATGAAATACATAAAAATGTGATTGATCTTGTTTTCACAGGTAAAGTGGAATAAAGTACATCAGTAAAACTCTTCTTTGACCTTGAACTGACAAAGCTGTTTTTATGGCTTCTAATTTTAGCACGATTCCTATTCCCTGGCTATTGACAGTTGACTCTGAAACGGCTTTTTTTCCTTTTCAATTCCCTCGCTGAGGGTTTTCTTGTTTTCTTTTAAAACTTATTCGGTTCAAGAAAAAATTATTGCCAAACTGGTGAATTACAAAGTAAATTTCACTGGAAAAACCGATGTCGCACTCATTGCTTCCTGATTCATGCGATACCGGTTTTTAGCGTAAAATTTACCGTGGAATTCACTAGTTAGGCAATGAATTTTTCTATAGAAGAAAGGAAAGAAAATGATTTAATTATTAAAGCAGCAACCGGAAACATCAAAACGCGGACAATTCGAAACCTTTTATTTTCACAAACCCTACAGGCTGTAAGAATAAATAACCAGGGAGCTCTGCTTTTAGGCTTGGTTAAATCTTTATTATTATTATTATTATTATTATTATTATTATTATTATTATTATTATTATTATTATTATTATTATTATTATTATTATTGCTGATTCCTGAGGACAGTTTGGCAATGGGGGCACTTCCACTGTCCAACATTTCTTTCCCCGGAAAAACTGGTTAGGAACTCGAACAGGCAGGGCATGTGCATACCGGTATACTGTCCACAGCAGAACATACAGGAGGGTATCGTCATGCTAAAGAGAATCTTCCCCACAGTGTGGGCTCTCTCCCTCACACAAAAAGGTCATGTGATCACATGGGGATGGGGGGTATCCCCTCAGGGTTTGTTTCCTGGCTAGTGATTGGTAGAAAGGTTATGTGAATAAGAGGATACACTCCTCGACCTTTCATTACCCAAAATGTCGAAGCGCATTGTTAGGCGGGATCTCCTGATATGCTACAGCACAAGAATTGGCGCTCCATGAAGCCCGAGAGGAATTGCAAGGGGAACTGACCTACAGGATTCATCATCCCAACGACAACAGTTTAACACATGACCCGTTTTAGTGTTTCAAATGAACGACAAATGCCAAGCGGATCGGGTGGAGATGCAACATCTGAAACATTGGAATAAAGGGAATTGTTACCTCTTGATGATCATCGACGTGTTTTCCAAATATGCTTAGGTGGTGTCTTTGAAGAACAAGGCAGGGACCACTGTCACCGAAGGACTTGATTTTACAACAAGCCAATGGACGAAAACCATTGCGTTTACAGACTGACAAGGGCAAAGAGTTTTACAATGCCTCCTGTGGTCGGATAGTGGAACGAGAAGGAATCGGGCACTTTTCAATGCATGGGGATGCAAAAGCGTCAGTGGTGGAATGATTCAATAGCCCATTGAAGGAACGCATGTACCGTTATTTTTACGGGTCACAATACCGGAAAATACACCCACGTGTAACCCCAATTGTTGAACAGGTAAAATCGATATAAATCGACCTAAACGTCACGGAAATTGTTGTTTTATTTGGATATCGTGCATGGTACGATTGCCGGGATTCGTCGCATCCCCTAGTACGAGAAGTAGGGACACAAGGCACACACACACATCATGAGATGTCTGATGTGGTATTATCCCCAGGGCCTTGCGCAGTCAAGAAGGGGAGGGATTGATGGAACAATTGATTAAGATTGTTGCCCTGTTGTCTTGGAATCCTTGCAATTGGGGCCTTGAATGGCCGCCAGTGGTCAAGTCAATCAATGAGAGCAGCAGGACGTGTTGTTGGAGAGCGTTGAAACGTGGGATCAAAAGGAAAGGCATTGTGCATATAGAAAAGCCAAACGAACTATCTTGGACATCTTTGGCCGATCATGAAAGGGTACATGGCACAATCCCATCCATGTTCCCAACGGATGGTCGACCGACCTATAAAAGGAGCAGATCACTCGCGTCAACATAGTGGTTGGTTAAGCGGGGTGGTGCAACAACATCCCGACTACGAATTGATCAAGTTTGTGACCCAACGACAAAAAATAAGATATAGATAGAAGAAGAGATGAGTTTAGACATGTTTACGGTGCCGTCAAACCCATGTGACCATGCAAGGGTATCACAAGGTGATGTATAATTTATCTAGTATTGGGATCACCCCCGTTTCGTTTTTGTTGGCGCTTTGGACGATCTTGTCGATTTGGGATGCAGGTATTTGGAAGTGGAATTACGTTTAAATTCGGTCTCAAGCAACGGACTAGTGGACCATGCCAACAGTGCCTTGGATGCTAACAATACCGAGTTTGTGTACGTGACCAACAATTTGGGTCACACGATGCTCAAGCAGATGAATTTCTGGGTCAATGGGAGTGCACCCGTTGCAGTAACCAACAAGTTCAGAATGACCAAAGCTGTTAATCTAATTAATGTAAGTAAACACTCAAGATAACTTCAGTAACGGCGTGGAAATATTTATGTGCATGTCGAATTCAATCAACTATTGCGAAAGAAACCACAGAAAATTGCTATATTTACTTTGAATTTACTGAGCAACTCTCCAAAGAAGCCCGGTAAAAAGAGTGATAGAAAAGCTAAGCAAAGGGAGGCCTCAAATTTCTGACAGCTTTGCAGAATAAATGTTGAATGAGTGTTTTGGCAAATTTCGATGCTGTGATGTTCGTCAACAGCTACCGAGGACAAATTCTTGTTTAGAGCAGACGACTCGTCAACAATGAAATCTGAAGTCAGAAGACTCAATACTTGTTTGAAGCCATTTCCTTTAACAAATTCCCTTTCTTCTCTAAGGCAACTACCCATAGATAATCCATTGTTTCATTTGAAGGGATAAATGATCGAAATCTTCTGCAAAGGCCATATCGTGCTTAAAATCAAAGCACAATCTGACAAGAAGTAATTAACTCGTCAAAAAAATCTGACAGAGGTGCATTGTCAACGGACCAATCCGAATTTCCCGTTGCCGATGCAACGGGATATTCTGAACGCGTCGGTTACTGCAACAAGTGCAGTCCGTTATTTTTCTCCTCTTCCCAAGCCTCTCTCTGTCTTTTTATTCGTGTGCGTGACAACACACAACTGCCTCAGAAAAGCAGGCTGCTCGACTGATTTATGAAGGGATTGCTCACAGTCTACAACTGAGATGAAGAGGAGATGTTGTTGGCCCTCAAGGATGGGTGAATTATTTGAACATCATCCCAGGCCTGCAGGCCAACAACGAGATTCGCACAATCGTAGGATGCCTGTATAATCAGAACACGCCCTTGAAGATCACCACCGTGTTGTTCCATGGGAACAACAGAGTCAGTCTGATCATGCATCTTCATCTGGTGGCATGGGGGCCAAATGTCAAGTGATGTTGGGTCTAGACGACCTCAAAGTGAAGCTGCATTTATGCCGTTTATCACTGAACCCGTCTGGATACAATTCCCTGCAGGCCAAGAGGAAAGTGCAAGGCAACTTGGCCAAGTATCCGGTGGTCCACAGCGAAATCCAGACGGGATTTCAGGCGTTGGACCCCCAAGACTTTCTGAACTGATGGAAACAAGTCCTGAATCTCTTTGACGCGTGCAACCAATGTCACTATGGGAATATTATCGATCTCTATCCAGCTTCAGACAATCGAGTCCGGTTGTTCAGTCATTTGATGCAGCAGGACGGTTCGATGGTCGTGTACCATTGCCTATGAATGCTTCGTAGTTGCTATCCTCCTTGCATGCCAGATCGCCCGTTCAAAAATTTCAAAGGGAACTCAATCCTTAAGGAAATCAACGTGATTTAGCCCGATATCGAGCCCAATGGGAACGTCAACGACGTGGAGGACGTCCTATTATGAATGGAATTACGGCCCTTGGGAAGTGTGCTGAAATTACAATGCATCAAAAAGAGGATGATGATGTGATGGGATGTTACCCACATTGGTCGGGCTGGGGGATCTTGGAGTGGCAATGGGGGCGGCTGTGGGGAGAGCTGTCGGTCGACGACAAAATGCCAAGCATCATAAGAAACACACCAACATGGTAGCCAGGATCCATGCTCAAGATCGTGTCCAAAGAGACGTGTCGGCTATCGTGTGGATGCACATTTCTCCTTACTGTCCCAGAAAGACCAAAGGGCAAGTGTTCCTAGAGAAAATCAGACGTCATTAAAAAGAGGAAGGACACCTCTCAAGCATGGTTTGATGACGAAAGGGGTGAGCAATCTGATGTCGAGGAGTGCGTCTGGTGCAATGCCCCAGACGACAACAACATGGAGGCATTCTCCCTTGGTTGGGGTTGGCCCTTCCAGCGTTGATGGGGTTGGGGATAGCAGCAGCAGTGGGGGCGACAATGGTAGCGGCCAGGTATGCCGTCAAAAAACGTTTGGAAACCCTTGACAAGCGTGGAGGCTGATGAGTGTATAGAAAGAGTCGAAGGGAAAGAGAGTAACTCATTATCATCATGTCGAGGCATATCAGATGTCAATTGCTGTTTTGTTGTAGTAGCTTGAGAGACGCCAATAATCAGACAAATTGCAAACGATTGCAATCGGTCAACACCAATCAGATCAATACCGTGAGCAAATTGGTCATGAATACATTATGTTGTCGACAATGCATTGATGCTTACGACCTCATCGTCAAGGCTTGAGGGACATGGCCTGCCGTAAGAATTCGATCACAAAGCATCGTTACATCATGATGGTTCCAACTGCTCTTAGTCTGTGGCAAGTATTGCACACGGTGTGCGGGCATAAAAGCCCTCGAACCCCACCACCACCACGAATCGGTGTCTGTGACGATGGACAACGAGTGGGGTAACAGCACGTGGGACCTACAGGCCTCGTTTGTTTTGTGCATTGCAGGACCATCAATTGGCCGAACAATTACAAGAATGCAACAGATACATGGACCGGCTCAAACATGCACTTTGCGGCATGATTTAACAAAGTCCATCCACTGGAATCAAATCTGGAGAGGGAACGTAAAGAAAAACATGACCTATATCGAAAATAAAAAGCCTTTTACTATTAAAACGAACTGTGTGATGCGTGTCGGAGAAAGATCGCTCAGATGACCAACAGGGACATCCTCGAATTGTCATGCGAGTGTTGGGAAAACTACGACATGGTATGATAACGAGTGAAGGCATTCCAATATTTCATAACCTTGTATTGGTGGATCCGCAATGACTCTGACACTTGGAAAAGACGTACAAGGAACGTTTGACGGACAATTCTCCATTGACTAAAGCCAATCAATTGGTGGTGGAGGAAGCGTCATTATGAACTTCGAATGACAGTGTTGGTTAAACCCTTGTCGAGAGAGGTTTGTAAATGGACCAAGGCTGTCCAACGTCCTGTCAGGTTTGGGGATTCTGACAGCGGTGGCAGCAGCAGAAAATGTTTATGATTCTTTGTTGACAGTCCCAAGCCTTTTGATGGTGGACCTGGTCCTTGTGCAGATGGGCTTCAGACCGAGCGCAATTCACACGCACAAGCCTTAAGACCGTCTGCACCACGGCTCCTACTCCTCGGGATCCAGGAGTGGATGTCAACGCCATTCGACGAATCATATTGAGCGTCATACAGGTTTAGGTGGTGGTGGAACGAGATGGTGCAATTCGTCCCCACGTCAGAGCTCGCTAGTTTGAGCACTCTGGCATGGCTTAGATGTACCACATCTGTGGGACATTTGGGGTGGCTTTATAAGCTTAACCTCCATTCCAGACATCAGAAATGCACTGATGAGGCCCAGAAGGCCGAATCAAGATCCCAGGGTGGAGCTCTATCGGTTATCGGTGAGTCGATTTTCTCCTGTCCATTTCGCTGCCTAAGGGGGGTCGTTGCCGTGGTTCTGCACGTTCCTGTCCGTTCCATTACATCATGTCTGATCTTGGTAATCCTGATGTTCCGCGTTCTTGGGCTGATGCTTCTGAAGATTTATATAGTCCAGTTTCAGTGTCGTTGTCGCTCTCCGGAGAAGCTGGTCTCTCGACGAATGAGGACACCCATATGGAAGTGAATCCCTCTTCTGCCTTACCATCTGCTTCTTCCTGCGATCCTGGTGTGATCTTGTCTCACCCCTCTGCTTTTGATAGTAGTCCATCGTATCTTGGCAGTTCACTGATGAATGTTTCTTACGCAGCGGCTGTTACCCGAGACCGCCCTAGCCTCAATGGCGGATCCACTGCTGCTCGTCCATTTGTCACGCGATCTTTCCTCTCTCGCTTTGAGAAACATCACTTCCACCAGCACAATGTCACTCCGGATCGACCTTGCACTGCCTTTTTTACCTTAGAGGATACAACTGTTACCTCAAAGCAGATCTTTGATAGCTTAATCCGTGATGGCATCCCAGCCTCGGCGGTTCGTTGCCCCCAGCGGGCACCCAATGGTACAGTTCACATCTCCTTCTCCAACTCTGATTTTTGCGACCTTTTTGTGAGTAAGTCCACCTTCATTGTGGCTAATCGTACCACCGTTCCTCATCCGGCTCGAGCTAAGCTTGTTTTTGTGACTGTGTATGACGCCCCGTACAAGTTACCGGACACAGCTCTGGACCATCGTCTGAAGAGGTATGGCCGTATCTACTCTTCCCGCCATGGAAGGGTTCAGGGTTTTCCCAATGTCTTCAATGGCATGCGCCATTACCGTATGGATATAACTTCCCCTATCCCTTGTTCTCTCCGCTTCGGGAAGTTCCTCCTCCGTGTCCAGTATGACAACCAGCCAAAGACCTGCCGCCGATGTCATGGCCTTGATCATCTGGCCAAAGATTGCCAAAACCTGGTCTGTTTCAACTGTGATTCCATCGGTCATGCCTCCAGATCCTGCCCTGATCCGATGAAGTGTTGTATTTGTAAGGAACATGATCACGTGGCCATTGACTGTCCTTTCTCCTGGTTCCGGCGCCCGCACTCCTATCGTGACACTGTTGATCCTTATGTTGCAGAGAATGCTCGAGCTGGAGAGGTGCTTTCTGATACTGATGATGATGATGATGATGATGATAATGGTGATGATGATAATGGCGATGCTGCTGTGAATGATAATGATGATAGTGATGCTGCTTCTATGAGTGCTTCCCTCTCTGCGGATCCGGAAGTTCCTTTTGTTACGCCGCCGGATGCTTCTGTCTTGCGCTGTGATGCTCTAGAGGATGCTGATGATCCCAATGTCTTGTCTGAGACCAATGACATTTCAGAGGAACACGAGGTAGCAGCAAGTGAACAGGTGGATCTAGATAGCGCTTCTGCCATCGAGGTATCCCCGCCCGCTGGTGTGCTTCCTTTTCGGAGAAAGCGCCCTCGGCCGGGTCAGCCTCGGGAAGTCAGGATTTTGATGTAGATTTGTTTGAGCCCACTTAGCCCCTTTGCCTTCAGGTGCTGCACGATCAATATCAGAGGCTTGAGCGATAGGAAGTTTATTTCGATCACTGATTATTTTGATTTTGCTGTATTCAAGAGACTATGGTTTCTAATGTGACTATCCAGTCCTCCTTTTCCTCCCGCTGGCGTGGCTCTAGCTTTTGGGCCCCGCCGGTTGGAAGAACAGGGGGCGTTGCGATTTTGTGTTCTGACCGTTTTCGAGATAGACTTTCAGTTTGGCAAAGGGACTCGGATGGGCATGTCCTCAGTCTTTTAATCACTTTTGGTGACATCAATGTCAACCTTGTTAATCTTTATGTGCCTACAGCTGAGAGAAGGGCTTTTCTTCGGTCGGCTCATGCATATTTTTTTCCCAACTCTCGGCTTGTTCTAGCGGGAGATTTCAACTGTTACGATTCCAGTTTAGACAAAATGGGAGGTAACATTTCTGTCGATTCGGGTTTATCCGATTTCAAATCATCTTGTAGTATTAGAGATGCATGGCGTTTCAAGCATCCTAGAGAGCGTCAGTTCACGTGGTTTAACCACGATTTCAGTATTGCAAGCAGATTAGACACCTTTTTTGTCTCCCGTGTTCTTTGCGATTCGATTAGTGAGTGTAGCATCCTCCCATGTGTCTATTCTGACCATGATTTTGTTGTTTTAGAGCTGGATCTGACAGATCCAGCTAGATCTGGGCCCGATGTTTGGAAGTTTAATAATTCCCTCCTCCAGGATGAGGCTTTTTGCTCCGAGATCTCTGGTTTGATTGATGCATATCTATCTTTTCGCCACGTTTTTTCTTCGACTAAGGAAATGTGGGAGTTGTTAAAGAAGGATTTCAAGTCGACTTGGATTTCTTTTGCTCGTGATAGACGTAAGGAGCTTTCTAGAGATAAAGTCCTTCTCACCAATCGACTGATCATGCTGAAGCGGTGTTTAGCTTCAGTGATTTCGGCAGTTTCATCAGAGATCTTGGAGTTAGAAGCCTCTTTAAAATCTATCTTTGACAAAGAGTTAGAGGGTTCTAAAATCAGAAGTCGTGCTAAGTGGTTGGAAGAAGGGAAGGCCCCCACTAGGTTTTTCTTTAATTTAGAAAATCAACGACACGAAAAATCCTTAAAGTGGTACTACGACCAAAAAAACAATTCTTTTTTTTCTTTGGATTTCAAAACTAAGTAAACACTAACTGACCCAAGTTTTAAGTTCTGATTTTAAAAAGACACCTGTTTATTTTAACTGGAATTTTCTTATTTATTGGTCCGCCATTACTAACTATAAAATCTTGAGAGAGCTGGGTCGAGGAGAAGATGACGTCAAAGACTCACTACTTTAAGAATGCAATGCGTGTGTACGCTGCCGAATTAATATGCAGCACGCGAGTTTCGGGCTTTCAGACTTTTAAACACGTGTTTTGCATATGTAATAAATTGCGTTTACACGCTGAAATTTTAAGCTAGTGAGTAAATAACGTCATTTTCTCTAGATCCAACCCTCTGAGGTCCAATCGGCTAGTTTTGAACGTGAGTAATGGCGGACCGTGAAATCCAAAACTTACACTCAAAATAGACAGCCTTTGGATAAAACTCAAAGCTCAAAATTTTGCCAGTTAGGTGTTAAGCAAACACGCTTTCAAAATCTGAGAAAAAAAAGGAAATGATTTTTTGATCATAGTACCACTTTAATATCGTCAGTTTTGACCCCAGAGGGGGATGAGGTCTCATCTCTTCCTGAGATGACGGAGGCTCATGAGCACTTTTATTCTGCCGTCTTCGCTGAGGAGGAGATATATCTTGATGTTCAAGATCAGCTTCTTTCTCACATTTCGAGCCGTTTGTCGGATTCCAATCGAGAATCTTGTGAGGGCCTCCTTTCCTTACATGAAGCTACACAGGCCCTTAACCTCTCTCATAGGAATAAGACTCCTGGATCAGACGGTTTGACGGTTGAATTTTATTCAAATTCTTGGTCGGGGCTTGGCCCCCTTTTAGTCGACGTTTTCAATGAAAGTTTAAGTGATGGAAAACTGTGCGAATCTATGAAATCTAGTGTTACTCGCCTTTCATACAAGAGGGATGATCGTAAGGACTTGAAGAACTGGCGTCCAATCTCCCTACATAATGTAGATTATAAAATTTGCTCTAAGGCTTTCTCTTTATGGTTAGCTAGGGTTTTGAGTTCTATTATCAGTCCTGATCAAACTTGCTCTGTTCCAGGAAGGTCTATCGCTTCTAATTTAGCTTTATTGCGTGATACTTTAGATTACATTGACCGCACTGGTGAAACGGGGATTCTAGTTTCTTTGGACCAGGAGAAAGCCTTCGATCGGGTTAATAGGCCTTTTCTGATGACTCCTCTTGAGCATTATGGCTTTGGTCCTTCCTTTTGCAATTGCATTTGTACTCTTTATAATGGTGCCTACATGCGCATTCTCGTTAACGATTTTCTTTCGAATCCTGTCCCTTTGCATCGAGGTGTACGGCAGGGCGATTCTTTGTCGCCTATGCTGTACATCCTGTGTGTGGAGGTTTTAGCTTGTAAGGTTAGAGATTCTCCTGACATCGATGGCTTTCTCCTGCCCGGGGCTGGGGAGGATCCAGTTTAAGGTCGGGCAATACGCGGATGATACGACAGCAATTGTCAAGAATGACCGCTCTTTTGTTTCGCTGTTCCGTGCAATATCCTTATATGAGAGAGGCACCGGAGCAAAGCTGAATGTCTCCAAGACTGAGGCCATGTGGCTTGGTGCTTGGAAAGACCGCCAGGACAAGCTGCTTGGCCTCAAATGGGTGCAAAAAATGAAAATTCTCGGGGTTGTCTTGTGGCTGTGATAATTGGGAACCTCGTTTGTCAAAACTTGACAAGTCCTTATCCCTGTGGAAATCACGGTCCCTATCCTTGATTGGAAAAGTT
>NC_090888.1:42887178-42902178 GCF_036669925.1 Montipora capricornis | reverse complement strand
TTTCGAACCACGAAGAGCTCTTTATAGTCCAGTTTCGCATTCAATCATATCATAAATGAGAATTACAATTAAGGACAGTTTTGGTAGTTTTATTGATCTTAATGGTATTAATTGGTTCATGACGCTAATTCCAATAGACAAGGCGCCCATCAACATGTTCTTCGATAATGAAAAAAAATGTAACTCAATAGTATAATGAAACGTGAATTTAAGATATGATCCTGAAAAGAGTCGATATGTTAAAAATCATGTTTATGGAGAGGGCTTTGTTTCTAATATGTTTGAAAACCCAGTCGTAAAAAAATGACACAAAAGTTTATTAACGAAACCTTAAAACACACTCCGATCATCAAGGAAACAACCATGGAAGCTAAAAAAGCTGTTGATAAAATAATTTCAATGTTACGGAAAAAACAACCATGACAAATAAGTCAAACGATTCTCAAATAGCTGATTGGGTATGATTGGGTAGACAGGTTGCTTTCAGGAGGACGTTTAAGAAATAACAAAATGCAAAATTATGTAATGTACTGATATAATGAAATCATTCAGAAATCCAAAATATGTTGAACGATATGAAGACGTTGTTTCTGAATTAGAAACAGCTCTCGACACAGGCAATCCTGGTATTTTATTAGATCTCAGAAAAAAGATCATAGATTTCTTGTTGGTAATAGCAATAGTATAACCCCGTTGGATTGGTTTAATGGCAGAATCAAAATATCTTTTAAAGTTCAAACAATGGACAATGCCAATGTTGCTGCAAATTATTTAAATGGCATAGTAAATGGCATTCATAAATTAGGGAACGATATTGATGTACGACTAAATGGTAAAAAAGTGTATGATTGCAATGATGCAAATCACAGTGTCAATATCAAAAATTTGTTGGAGTATAGTCCTGTTTATGCCCAAAGCACGGCAACAAATGAATTCTTTTTTCAAGATACCAGTGCTCATGCTGAACTGAGAGTAGCTCAAGCCAAATTACAATGTAGGCTTCTTGGAACGAAAAAAAATTCTTGGTGCATCATCTGTTGTTGATTTTGAGCTACACTTAAACAGGTATTCATTTTTCGAAGCACTGGAAAACAAATTATTACCTTTAACAAGAATTGAAATAAAATTGATGATTGAATCTGACAATATCCTTATTTGGCAATATGCTGATGATTGTAGGGTTATGATTATGAAAATGCAGTTATTTGTATCAAGGATTGTCTTCAATTCTGAAGGTTAGTCATTATATATGAGCCAATATCTTAAACCACATAAATGGACGTATTTACGAGAGAATATTGCAAGAAGCAATTCTACACAACAGAGATCGGGTCATTTTACCATATCTTCTAGTGAATCAAAACCTCGTCATGTTTTTGTTTTCATAATCAATGATGCTAATTTGGGCAACCAAGCAACCAATCCATTTTTGTATGACACCTTTTCTGTATCGACAAATCCAAGAACAATGACTGAATGTCATATTGAAGTCGGAAATGGCATGGAATACCCTGATTTACATTACAAGCCTACAGAAGATTTAACACAAGTATACAGAGATGTACTAAAATTTACTCACAACAACAGTGAATTTGGCGAAGGAATGCTTTTGACAAGAACAAATTTTCAAGCACTGACCCCATTCATATATTTCGATTTCATGAAACAAAAATCAGATATTAAAGACGGTACAGTAAAACTAGTGTTTAGATATGAACTCTCTGGAACAACAGCAACGGCTTATTCCATATATGCATTAACCCTAAGTGAACAGGTTGTCGAATTGGTTCAAAAAGAAGGTAAATTGTTATTTATATAGAGTGTATTTAATAGGTTTTATGCATTTTTTTGTAACATATGTTATATTCAAGATATGACTGTTTATCATGCACATGGAGTTAAATTGTCTGAAGACAAAAAAGCAAATTGGCTAAAGCGATCAATGACAAATCACCACTGACACTTTGATTGAGTTCAAATCAACTATCAGGATCTCATCAATTGATGCTCACAAAAACTCAGATAAAAAGGATACAAAAAGCTATGAAAAAGAAATAGGAGCAGAAATCAAAATATCGAAATCACAGATCAAAAATGTCGTATCAATTGGAAAAGGCCTCCAAGTTGATAAATCAAAGAACAGAAGATCTATTCCAATATATGTACCAAGAAAGTTACCAACAATACCATTTACAGGTGGTGGTAACATGTATTATCTGTATATGCATCCTCCTCCAATATATGGATCATGGGCACATTATGGCCCAAAAAAATAGTTCATGGGTCTCAAATTCATCAACAAAGCACTAAGCAACTTTGATTTGATCGATTGGGTCAAAAAGCTTGGCATAAAACATTTTTGAGGTACTTATTCAAGAGACGATCTCCCAAAACGAATCATGAAAAAAGAAGTTGGAATCATTAATTTGGATACCAAAATTGGACAAGGAACCCATTGGGTTGCATACAGGAATATTGACCCGAAATATACAGAATAGTTTGATTCTTTCGGTCTGAAAATGCCATTGGAAGTAGCTGTAAATTCTGTTTTATGGGGCTATTGGGATTTATATTTTTTATTAGAGAGGCAACGAGGAAAAAGCATATTAGAGACCATACATAATGCTGAATTTGACATGAGAGACAAAAGTTCAAACAATCGTTTTATAATCAACTATTTTAAAAATATATAATTTATTACATAATGGTAAAGTCATATTGTGTGAAACAAAGAAAACAGACTGAATGTGTTGAACCATCTGGCTACAAATGAACAAAAAATGGAAGATTAATGTTTTATTGTACTTGTGCTGAATGCGGCATTAAAAAGACTCGATTTGTCAAAAATCAGGGAAATTAATTAGCCCGTTTCAAGGACGGGCAATTGGAAAAGGGATCTTTGACGACCCTATAGGAACTGCCAACAAAAATATCTGGCATTACAGGAAAAATATTGCCTAGCACGAAGCACGTTTTTGACTGATATTGGTATGGAGATATTTTGAAAAGTGCTTTTGGAACTGACCATGGCATTTTTTCCAAAAACATATGATAAAAACACCAGCGAGGTTAATAAATGGCACGTACAACCTTATAACAAAGAAGATGAAATAGCAGCTTTCCACGATATTTGATATGAGATGGGAAAAAACAAGGGTGATTGTGACTGCCAAATGGTTAAGTCATTGGAGAAGATAACTTATGGAGAAATGCCAAAATGGAGGCAAACTGCTGGATTTGTGATTAACACAAAACAAAAACTAGGTCTTGGTGTTAAAGAGGCAAAAAACTCAAAAAGCCGTTAAGTAAAAAAAAATTAATTGGCAGCAACAGTTAGCAGATGAGTTGCACAAACCGATAAAAAGGAATTTTACTCAACGGCGTGTTATTGTAAATCATATTGATGAAATATGGGTGGCAGACTTAGTTGAAATGCAACAATTTAGCAAATGGAATAAAGGCTATAAGTATCTTCTTATGGTGATAGATGTTTTCAGTAAATATGGATGGATTGTACCATTGAAAATAAACAAGGAGAGACTGTTAGAGAAGCGTTTGAAAGAATCTTTAAAGATGGTAGAAAACCAGGGTATCTATGGACTGGTAAAGGAAGTGAGTTTTATAACAAACACATGAAAGACCTCTTAGGTAAGAATAAAATAACACAGTATTCAACAGAAAATGAAGAAAAATCTAGTGTAGTCGAAAGATGGAATCGTATGATTAAAAACAAAATGTGGGAGCAGTTTACTATACAAGGCAATACACAATATTTAGACTTTTTGCCTATTTTATAAAATATTAAAACAGTATAATGACACTAAACACAGTTCAATAAAAATGACACCTACAGAAGCATCTAATAAAAAGAGTGAAGGAGTTGTTTACTTTAATCTATATGTGATATGGAGCAATTATCATCCAAACCTAAATTTAAAATAGGCGATAAGGTTAGGTTAAGCAAAAATAAAAGAAAGACTTTCGACAAAGGTTACACACCAAATTGGACAGAAGAAGTGTTCATAACCGATAAAATCCGATACACTAATCCTATTACTTACAAACTAAAGGATCTCAACGATGAAGAAATAAAAGGATCATTTTACGAACCCAAATTATTAAAAGCTAAACAAGATGTATTTAGAATTGATAAAGTCATTCGCAGAGATTTTAAAAAGAAACAAGATTTGGTAAAATGGAAAGGATATCCTGATAAATTTAATTCATGGATACCAATTAAGGATTTGACAGATTTATGAAAAATAGTATTGAAACATGTATAAATGGTTGATTATATTAGAAGAATTGATTCTGTAACTGAATGTGAAAAGGATGAACTTGAAAATATTGCTGAATCCATGTCTGAATTGGTTATTTATACGCTTAATAAAGGTATTGATGACCTTTGTGCTAAAGAATGTTGTACAAAGGTCGGAATTTCTATATTAAACAGTAAATACATCATTCAGTAAGGACACGACAGTTTATCAAAAGTTTCCTGATTTTATCATTGTTTATTATGTAACATATTGAATTTTATTTAAAAGTATAATCGAAGAAATCGAAGAATTATCATTATCATCAAGCAGTGATTCAGAAAGTGATAGTGAAAGTGATACAGACAGTGATTTTGATGAAAACGAAGAATTAAAAAAAATTAATGAAAGTTTGTGATAAATTCAGTATTCATGAAAAACATAGAACAAATGATTTTGATTTTGTATTTCAAAGATATCCAAAAAGTGAAGTACCAAATAAAAAAATATACGATACATATGATAAAAATATTATTACATTAGAAGTTAAATGTCATCTTGATTTGTTCGCAAAAGCTCAAATAATTTTGTAAGTAAAAAACTATTGTGTAACATAATTACATTGTAATAAGTTTTTATTGCAGTATATGTTGCTATAAATTAAATCACTTTTTGGTACAATTCTTTTTATGAAACTTTTTATTGTTTTAATAATTTTTTCCACAACTGCATGTAAAAGTAATTTGAGACCATTTATTTGTGAACTATTTTTTTGTTTAATAGCTTTTCTTCGTCAGTTAAAAATCTAGTTCTCTTTTTACCTAACCAATCAGACATTAACAATTTATCAGGCATATCATCTTTATTAATATATTCAAATATATAACTTTGATTATCTTTTTTAGAAAAAGCTGTTTTAGCATTACTTAATCCTTCACAAACCATTTTGACTAAACCAGGATTAATATTCAAATTCTTGTTAACTGCATACAAAATGTTAAAATATAATACTTAATTAGTATTCATATTTGTTGCTTTAAGAAATTTTCTGTTTTTGTGATTATTTTTTACAAAATCATAATTTCTGTTTTTGCAGATTTTTGAGCTTATTTTCTTTTTGTGTAATCAACTGTAAATCATCCAAACAATTGTCACTTTTAATATTATTTATATGATCAACGACTTTATCTTTGTCTAACAAACAACAATGAAAGCTTTCGTAAACAAATCTATGAACATAATAGTTTTTCGTTTTAATTCATTGTTTTCTAACTGTGCATTGTAAATAACCATTTTTACCTTTATAACCATTCAGAATTATTTTTTTATTCAAGAAAATTATATTACGACATTTACATGCAGCATAAAGATCATATTTTGGATGAATTTTGAATTCATGATTTTCATCTTTAATTGTTTCCATTTTAATTATTATTTGTTATATATTTTTAAAACACTTTAATAAAATGATATTTAAATGCACAAAAAATTAATAAACTATTTGTGACCTTATTTAGGACAAGGGGGATTAAGGTGAATAACAAAAAAACGCGTTTTCTATCGTTTTAAACGCAAACGCGTTAAAACACCGTTTAAACGCATTTAAACAACGTTTAAACGCGAAAAAAACGCGTGCGTAAGATTTCATGTCGGAAAAGCTTTACACAAACGACGCGTTTAAACGCTGTTAATTTACCTCAAGTGAGCGCATAATTAAATGGCTGCTTGCTATAATATTATTATTGGGTGTCATCTGGGGTTAACTGTGATTTACTTAAACAATGCAGCTCGACAAACCATCGAAATCTTGATTGTTTTAGTCGCTGCAAGTACTCGGAAAAGAGAATAAATGCGAATTAGTCCAACCTAAACATGCCTAAATTGGCGGGGTTCTCTGAGGAAAAAACAAAACACTTACTTAGCGACTCTAACGGTAAATCATGAGCATAAACAATAGAAATTTGTTTCAAATGAAGTGAGGAATGTACAAATGAATTTTCAAGATGGTGTTAAGCACAAGTTTGCTTTGATGTGTACCCTGTGATTAGCGAGGGTCGTCAGCAGGTTTCTCCTGTCATGTGCGATCCTGTTTTAGAAATGTACAACAGAACGTTGATTGTTGAATGCTGTTCATGTTGGTCTTAGTAGAGTCGCAAACACTTATAAATCAATCAAATAAAATTATGCATTGGGGTTACCAGCTGAGGCATTCTTCACATGCAAAACTTATTACCATTTTTCCTTTATTCATGTTTGATCAAGGCATTTGACATAGCGGCTGTCTTCCGACTCTGAGCGACGACCAAGGCCCAAGTAACCGAACGAAGATAAAACAACTCGTACCATCATGACAGGGCTCAACTAAAGCTGCATTTAAGTGTTACGTACGTTCAAGCCATTAGAAAAGAAATTGATCGATGTTTACTGCTCAAAAGAAATAAACTGATCCACATATTTGTCGCGATCAGTCACGCAACCTTCCGAAATTTTAGACTTTTTGGTCATTTAGTACTTGTCAAAAGGAGACATCAGTTTGTTTAATTTCCTGTTTGTTTATGATTTGCGATAATGAAAAGGGGTTGAATAGGCAGATAGTGAAGCGCCAAGACACAAGCACGATAACTTGCAACAATATGATAGCGCTTTCAATTAAACCTCTGAAATAACAAAAAAAGCAAAGCTCTGAAAGAAATGGATCAAACTTCTCTGAACCCATCCAACCTTCCCGAAACATTCGCGGGTGATTTGCAGTTGGCAGAGGAAACCTATTTCATGAGCGAACGAGAGCAGATATATTCAGCGTCTTCGGCCAAAGCTTCAACTTCGAGCCATTAATCACACCGGAAGGTACCGGTCATAAAGATAGCGAAAAACGGCTCTTGCTTTCGTTAAATCGTTCGCTACTTCTCTCACAGTCCCACAATAATTATATTATTATAGCAACAACTGAAAGAATCCATAACAAATAAATTAAGACTATCCGATGGAAAGCCTGTTCGTGAACACCAAGGAAGTTCCAAAAAAATCAATTCGCTGATCAGAAAAACCGGTAAATACTTGCGATACTACCAAATGTTCGCGAATCTAAAAACGTTCCCAGTTTCACTGAATCGCTCCCTACTTCTCTCGCAACTGGACATTTAGGTTTCTGTTTCCCCACGATAACAATGGAGAGAATTACACAACCCAGAAGTATTTGGTCAAGTCAATGCGATGTTTACTTTGTCACATTTCGATGAAATGTTTATGTGATTCGCTCATTCTTTGAATTACGTCCTTCTGAAGGTGGTTAAATGTTGACAGCCTGTTTTCTGTAATTTCTATTTTCTCGAGGCATTATCAATAATGGTACAAACAATCCAATTTTTTCGTCGCTATGGGGCGAAAACCTGATTTTTCAGTTGTTGCGGGGCGAGCGTCACGACATCGTGACCAGTCTACTCGAGTGATAACATATGACACATCCCGAAGGCTAGCGGCGTCATCACTTCGATTCTGCTTCATTCTGGCGACGTGCTCTTTTTGTCGCCAAAAATTCCGAAGAGGAAAACACGAAGGAGGAGAATGTGAAAATTTTAAAGAGTTTAAAAATATTAAAACAAGCTTGAGACAAATGATTGACCAGCCTCTTGGTGAAACCTGATGCGCTAATGGAAACATTTTTGAAGCGTCGTTCAGTGGTTCGCGTTTCTTTGAGCAATATCGTTGGCTCTTGTATGCAGAATCCGTAGGCTCAAATGCGACGGCTTGCTCCATTCTTAGGAAGACTCGAAAACCGAATCTTCTTTCCTGCGTGTGCTAATTGTCTGGTTGCCGTTGTTGATAGCACGAGATTCGTGCACTGCAAGTGGGCTAAAGTCGGTGCGCATGAGGCGCTCACAGAAAAAAGGATAGTAAATTATTATAGACGGAATGTGATTCTTACTGCAATGTAAAAAGGAAAGGCAAAAGGTAAGTTTGCTGATGAATTGATCATTTTCACACAGTGGGTTGGAAGACATGCACTCTAATCTCCGCATTTGATATTATAGAACAGGTAATTTATTCATTCAAATACAACTAAATTAGCGTACTTTTCAGCATACGAAATGCAGTGATTGAAGCGCAACAGAGCCGTTTGTTTAAACGCATACAAAATGCGTTTCCATGCGTTTCGACGAACGCGATTAAACGCATTAAAATGTTGTTTTCGAAATTCACCTTAATCCCCCTTTTCCCAAAAAGGGTCACATTTTATTATATGGTTCTGTCTCACAAGGACTGGGAACTACCAAGTTCACGAATTTTATTGGCTGAAATCGATATTGACCGCGGTCTAGATTTTCCCATCTAGACCGGCACCAGTGAAAAGATGCAAACTAAAATGCAAAAATATTGAGTATTTTGTTCTACCAATATTTATTTATGGAAGTGCGAAACAGCATGATGACAAAAGAGAGGATGACGAGCAAACTTTGACAGAATTAAGTTCAGCTCATGGCCACCCATCGCCGTTCGCAAGCAAAATGTCAGTTAGTACAAACCAGTTACATTAAACGAATTAAATTGTTCTTGTTTGCCATATAATAACCATCTTATTAACCGAGCTTAGTCAGTCTGTATGGGAGAATCTTGACCTCGGTCGTGTGTACAGACCTCACTGCGTTCGGTCTGTACTCACGACCTCGGTCAAGATTCTCCCATACAGACCTCCTTCTCGGTTAATAAGAGCTAAATAAAGAAATATAATTTTCTAATATTAATGTATAAAATGACAAAAAAAGTTCAAAATTCAAAAAAATATAAAATGCCTTAAAGACAAAAAACTTTATAAAAATAAAATGAATATACATTTTGAAATAGAAGTTATTGATAAATGTAACATTAACAACAATTTTCAAAAAAAACACGATTACAAATTAAACAAGAATTGGAAAAATTTTCACCAGAATCATCATATCAAGCTTCAGTACAGGGCTTCTGATAGGATGCGGAAAAAAATTCAAGATTATGCGGAAATTTTTGGCCATATCATGCGTAAGCATGCGTTGATTATGCGGAAATTACCCCGGATTATGCGGAAATTTAAACATTTATAGAACTAATAATTAGGACCGTCCAATGTATTTACATGCTTATGGTAAATCAGGACTTGAAATTGCGACCAATACAGTCGCTTTTTCCCTTTGCGATTAAGATAATTATCTGGCCGAGTTGCCAATTTGCGACCAGCATTCACCGTTAAAATAAAAGGGTTAGTAAATGCCATTTTGCCTAAACGAAATAAAGCGATAAAAAAATATTTTGTTTCTTGTCATGAATTTTGTTTCAATTTGGAGATATGGAGCAAAATTGTGATGTGGTCGAACCGCGATCCATTCCCTCGATCATTCACCATTTTCAGCGGTTTTTTACACATACGTATTGCAGGCTCTTTGTTTTGTACAGCAATGATTGTCCCTACTTTACCAGAGTTACAAATGATGCAATTTAATTTTCTACTTTAACTTGCGGCTAAATTTTCATACCTTGTATCTTTTTTAAAAATTTCGAGGTATGTCATGAAAACGGTTTAACTAGAGTCCAGGCTCATTCCTGAAAAATGAGTGGAAACTGCTTACGAACTTTCATCTTTCGAACGAAATGGTGTGTTTTCTTCAATGATCAGGAAAATAAGCGTTTCAAAATGGTCAATCTCTTTGGCTTCTGTGTTTGTGAGGGTGGTAAGCAGCTGCTTTATCACTAATATCAAGCATTTCTTCAGTTTTATGCGGAAAATATTGTAATTATGCGGAGGATGCAGATTTTAGGGAATTATGCGGATCCGCATCGCCGCATCCTGTCAGATGCCATGTTCAGTAATATCAGGAAAAATTAGTGTCACTTTTGAAAATAAAAGATTTTTTTTTTCTTTCCAAAACTTGAAGGTAAGGATTTTGAAATTGATTTGCTTTTATTCGATTACAGAGATGTATGAAAACAACTGAACAAATTTTATTAGACAAAGTAAAAAAATGGTTTAATTCAAACGAAGCATACAATAAAGCATTTAAATTTAAAGATTGATTGGTAATTCTTTCACTTTAAATAATATAATTAAACAAGATGAAAGTAACAGGAATAAATACCATATTGGAAAAAAATTATGGCTTGATGATCATTTTGAAAAACAAAACCAGGTTTTATTTTGAAAACGTTTTGGTAGAAATTTTAAATGAAATAAAAGCCTTCAGATTTATTGAAAAATTGAAAATAAATAATTATAAAAACGAAAAACAGTATGTTGTCAATATGAATCTGAAATACATGTAATAAACAATAAATATCAAATCGCAGAAGAAAATTTTGGGGAAATCAAAAAAAAAAATTAAACCATAAAATATTTTATCAACATTATGAGATGTGTGCATATAATGCAAATAAATTTGAACATTGTGTTGAAATCATAAAATTAAATAATCATGAAAAATCAGTTGGTAAATTAATTCCAACTAATCAACAATCAAATAAAAATAATGTCACAGAAAAATCAGGTGGTAAATTAATTCCAACAAATAATACAACAACGAATCAACAATCAAATGAAAAATTACAAAATCATTTTGTAAATCAGAACTTACAGATATGATTTTACAACTTACAAAACAAAAACCTGCACCTAGGTTTAGAAAACCAATCCCAACACCTTGTCATAGTGTAAAACAAATCGTTCAAGATTATGAAGAAAACATAATAAAACCACCATTAGAATTTAGGGATGATTATAAAACAATTACAACCCCAAGAACTAAAAAAACAGGTTATTAAAAAGCCTGTTCCATTGCCAAGAACTGAAATAAATCAGACTAACAAAGCTTTAAAAGGCTACACAGCATCATATGAAATAAGCATTAAAAACGATAAAGACCCATTAATGCAACTTCAAAGCACAAGAAAAGCAATTGAAATACATATGGAAAAAAATTTTAAATGAAATGAAAGGACTAAAATTTGTCGAAACTTTAGCTATAACATTTGAAAAGCAGTCAGGTGAAGAAAAAACAATTAAAACAGCTCATTTGTAACTGAACAGCACAAACAATAATTAACAAAGCTTTAAAATTCTCAAAACAACAGATATTAAACAAGATTCCTCAATGGATATCAGAGGCTTCCGGATGGTTTATTCAATCAGTTGACAACCAGCACCTCAATATTGTCAAATATCAACCAATGAAAGGATCCTCATGTATTAAACTTCCTCATGAGCTATGAAATAGCGCAAAAGGATTGATTAACCTTCAAAATAATGGCGACAAATGTTTTTTGTCGTCTCATATTAGGCATCTTAATCCACAAGATAAATATCCACAGAGGATAAAGAAATCTGACAAACAATACATAAAAAATTTGGATTACAATGGAATTGAATTTCAACCAACTATTAAACAAATCAACAAAATTGAAAAAACAAAATGAAATCAACATTAATGTATTTGGTTATGAAGAAACAACCATACCTTATCTATGTATCAAAAGAAAAGGATGAAGATCATATGAATTTATTGTTAATCACAGAAAATGAAAATAAACATTATGTACTGATTAAAGACTTTAATAAATTTATGTACAACCAAACAAAGAAAAAGGAGAAAAAGTTTTTAACTAATCGCAAAGAGAACTGTCTCCAGATTAATGGCACACAAGCAATTAAAATGCCTGAAAAAGGTTCAACCGTAAAGTTCAATAACTTTCATAAACAATTATCAGCGCCATTTGTAATATACAGCGATTTTGAAGCTATTACAGAAAAAGTACAGGGTTGCAAACCATAGATGATAAATCATATACTGAAGCTTATCAAAAGCACACAGACTGTGGTTACGGCTATAAACTGTTTGCTGCTATGATAATAAGTATACAAAACCAATACAAACAAACAGAGGACCTAATGCTGTATGGAAAAAATGCTTGAAGAGGTTAAATATTCTAAGAATGTTATCACGTACAAATTCAACAAGCCATTAAAAATGACAAAAGAAGATGTTGAAAATTTCAACAAAGCTGATGAATGTCACATTTGCAACAAAAAATATATTGATAAAGACATTCTGGTTAGAGACAATTGTCATATCACTGGCAAATACAGAGGATCAGCTCATCAAGATTGTAATCTTAATTTTAGACTCACTGATAAAATACCAGTTATTGTTCACAATTTAAGAGGTTATGACAGCCATTTTATTATGCAACAAATTGGGCAAATAGATAAAAATCACACTTACAAAAATAAAAAGGGAGAACTATGTCAAAGGAATACTATTCCAAATGATATGGAAAAATACATGGCTTTCATGCTTGGTAATCATCTTACATTCATTGACAGCTTTCAATTTATGAATTCAAGTCACGATAAATTAGTCAGTAATCTACATGATGAAGCATTTAAATACACAAAAGACGCATTTCAAAATGAACTGTTCCAGCTAACGAAACAAAAAGGGGTATATCCTTATGATTATATGAATTCGTTTGACAAATTTAATGAAACAAAATTACCTTAACAAGAAGATTTTTACAGCATATTAAATGATGAACATATATCAGATAAAGATTATCAGCATGCTAAAAATGTATGGAATACTTTCAGCTTAAAATCAATGGGTGAATATCACGACTTGTATCTCAAATCTGACATTCTGTTGTTGGCTGATGTGTTTGAAAACGTGAGAAAAACATGTTTACAATACTACAAACTAGATCCATGTCATAATACTTCACTAGTCCTGTCTTAAGTTGGGATGCTATGTGGCTAATATGGTTGAAATTGATATGTTTCAATTCATTGAAAAGGGTATGCGTGGTGGTATATCATATACATGTATTGCCAACAGATATGGAAAAGCAAATAATAAATACATGAAATTATACGATAATAATTTGCCCTCAAAGTACATCATGTATCTTGATGCTAATATTAATTTATATGGTTGGGCTATGTCACAGTATCTTCCTTCAAGTAAATTTAAATGGTTAACAGAAAAACAAATTAATAAGCTAGACCAAGCTAAATATAAAGAAGATGGCAAAAAAGGTTTGATATTAGAGGTTGAGTTTGAATATAACCCACAAAAACTCCATGACTTGCATAATAATTATCTGCTTGGCCCGGAAAAGAATGAAGTCACCAAAGATATGCTTTCTAATTATTACCAAAAAATAGCTGATAAATTCAAAATATCAACAGGTTTAGTTCATAAACTAATTCCAACCTTGAAGAACAAAGAGAAATATGTTCTTCATTACAGGAACCTTCAATTATATACTGATCTTGGATTTTATCGAGTACTAGAGTGTGATCAGTCACCGTGGCTTAAGCAATACATTGACTTTAATACACAGAAAAGAACTAATGCTAAAAATGCTTTTGAAAAAGACTTCTTCAAACTTATGAACAATTCCGTTTTTGGCAAAACAATGGTAACGAAAATCTAGTAGCTGTGCACAAGATTAAAGAAACACTAACCCTCAGTAGGCCGGCATATGTGGGTATGTGTATTTTAGATCTAAGCAAAACAATAATGTATGATTTTCATTACAACTACATCAAAAATAAATATGGAAATAAAGCAAAATTATTATTCACAGACACAGACGCACTGATTTATGAAATTGAAACCGATGATGTGTATCAAGACTTTTCAAATAACAAAAATAAATTTGACAACAGTGATTATCCAGAAAATAGTCCATATTTCAACAAAGCAAACAAAAAAGTTACAGGCAAATTCAAAGATGAAGCTTCTGGAATTCCTATCACAGAATTCATCGGCTTGCGATCTAAAATGTATTCAAAGACAATGATCACAGTAATGAAACAGCAAAAGGAGTTAAAAAGATTGTAATCAAAAAAAATATCAAACATGAAGACTATAAAGAAGTATTATTTAATAACATAACACCATGAAAACAATAAGAAGTAAAAACCACCAACTTGCCATCTACAGTATGAGTTAAACAAAGTGTCATTGTCATGCTTCAATGACAAACAATATTTATTAGACGATGGAAATTAAAATCATATGCTTAAGGTCATTATAAAATCAACACACAAAAACAATATAGATAACAAAGTTTACTCATAAAGTTTACTCACAAAGTTTACTCATAAAAAAGAGGATGCCCTGCAAGCACCCCATCCTCTTTTGCTTAACACTGTTAAACAAAATTCACCTTCCCATGGCCTTTATGCTAATGCATAAAAGCCCCAAAAAGTTGGTAATCAATATTAGTATTCATGATTGCATCCAGCAGGAGGACTAGTATAGGAGTTGGGGTTGTACAAGATCATTTTTGCAAAAATGGTCTCGTACGCCCAACGAACACTTCCATTACCATTTCCAGTTACATTACCTTGACTACCTTCACCTTCACTACAAAGCGCTTTCTTTACATTTTTTTATCATTTTTTTTTATACATACGGTATTTTTTTGAGAGTCGAGATCTCAAACACTGGGACGAGGTCAGCACCAGGCCACCTCCTATACTCCCGTTTGGGCCTAGGTCTTTTTAAAATCAAATCGTGCTTTTAAAAGGGATTTTCATTGGATCTTCCATCTTGATTTGACATGCATTGATTTCATTTAATTTCTTTATAGTGAGTGTCCCTAACTAGTGCTAATCAGCACTAAATGCAGTTGACACTTAAATAAAGTCTCAGTATTATCACTATTAGATTTCACTTACAGTCTCCCCAGTAAGTTAAGCAATTGTGTTTGCCTAAAT
>NC_090888.1:42876223-42877678 GCF_036669925.1 Montipora capricornis | reverse complement strand
AGATTAAAGAAACACTAACCCTCAAATAGGCCGGGACCATATGTGACGGTTAATGTGTATTTTAGATCTAAGCAAAACAATAATAGCTAGTGATTTTCATAGTACAACTACATCAAAATAAATATGGAAATAAAGCAAAATTATTATTCACAGACACAGACGCACTGATTTATGAAATTGAAACCGATGATGTGTATCAAGACTTTTCAAATAACAAAAATAAATTTGACAACAGTGATTATCCAGAAAATAGTCCATATTTCAACAAAGCAAACAAAAAAGTTACAGGCAAATTCAAAGATGAAGCTTCTGGAATTCCTATCACAGAATTCATCGGCTTGCGATCTAAAATGTATTCAAAGACAATGATCACAGTAATGAAACAGCAAAAGGAGTTAAAAAGATTGTAATAAAAAAAAATATCAAACATGAAGACTATAAAGAAGTATTATTTAATAACATAACACCATGAAAACAATAAGAAGTAAAAACCACCAACTTGCCATCTACAGTATGAGTTAAACAAAGTGTCATTGTCATGCTTCAATGACAAACAATATTTATTAGATGATGGAAATTAAAATCATATGCTTAAGGTCATTATAAAATCAACACACAAAAACAATATAGATAACAAAGTTTACTCATAAAGTTTACTCACAAAGTTTACTCATAAAAAAGAGGATGCCCTGCAAGCACCCCATCCTCTTTTGCTTAACACTGTTAAACAAAATTCACCTTCCCATGGCCTTTATGCTAATGTATAAAAGCCCCAAAAAGTTGGTAATCAATATTAGTATTCATGATTGCATCCAGCAGGAGGACTAGTATAGGAGTTGGGGTTGTACAAGATCATTTTTGCAAAAATGGTCTCGTACGCCCAACGAACACTTCCATTACCATTTCCAGTTACATTACCTTGACTACCTTCACCTTCACTACAAAGCCCTTTCTTTACATTTTTTTATCATTTTTTTTTTATACATACGGTATTTTTTTGAGAGTCGAGATCTCAAACACTGGGACAAGCCACCTCCTATACTCCCGTTTGGGCCTAGGTCTTTTTAAAATCAAATCGTGCTTTTAAAAGGGATTTTCATTGGATCTTCCATCTTGATTTGACATGCATTGATTTCATTTAATTTCTTTATAGTGAGTGTCCCTAACTAGTGCTAATCAGCACTAAATGCAGTTGACACTTAAATAAAGTCTCAGTATTATCACTATTAGATTTCACTTACAGTCTCCCCAGTAAGTTAAGCAATTGTGTTTGCCTAAATATCATTCCCACCTTAATACTGGTAAAGTGATTATTTTGCTTATAAATTATTTTCTCCGTCTGCTTTTTCAACCAATATAAATTGAATGTACCTTGAAATGTTTTTTTCATAAATAATTGTGGAAACCTTTTATTGTAATTGTTTTTATTGTATTCAGATTTTGGGTAAAGTGTTC
>NC_090888.1:42871223-42873723 GCF_036669925.1 Montipora capricornis | reverse complement strand
ATTTTGAAAATTTGAATATTTTTCACTATTTCTAAGCAATGGATGCTCGCTGGACCTTGAAACTTGGTCAAGGAGAAGTAAATTTATCCGTATGGCCATCGCCTGAGTTTTAATATTTGAGGGTGACTGATGCCGGAGAAGTGTGATTTTATCGGCGAGATGTGAGGTCAGTTAGAAATTACCTTCCAGCCTTTCCTTTATTTAGGTACGACTGACAACCCAGGAATTTGAGAAGTCGCTTAAATCGCATTCAATCAGGCAAATAACCACACAAAAACCGAGAAAGTCCACGACAATCAAGCACAGCTTTTTTATTTAGAATTTTAGCGGGTAAATATCTTTTTCAGTTTGAAATCGACGTTCTCATACAAATCCTTATAATTTTTACCCTCCCGAGTCTGGGCAGCCTGTGGTATGTCAACGTGATTGATGACAAATTACTGTGAGTCAACTGCCCCAAACTAGGTTTTTGTACCCGGTCACTCGCACACACGGAAGTAACAAATAATGCCACTTTAACTTAAGCTTGGGGGACAATACCTGAATAGTACTTCTTGCCAGCACAATACACTAGTGCCAGATATTGGCGTCTCGTCTGTCTCGTCTCGGGCGACTCTCGGGCTCGTTCCTCACTCCGGATGTCTGCCGCTGGTCATTTTGAATGCAGACTCGCCAGAAAATCTCAAGGTCATATATATCATCGACCGTCACCATTGAGAAGAATTGGTTTTCGACAACTCTGAAATCGAATTTATTCTTTTCATAATATCAGTTACCTTCTTTTGTCATTCTACAGTTCAAGGTATGGTTTAATGCTGGTTAGTTGCCTTCGTCGTGTTCAGTTGCTCATAAATGATAGTCATAATTTCATAGTGTAATTTTCGGTGCATCGCGTTTGGTGATACGAAATATTTTTTGCACATATGCGTTCATGTTGGTTAGAGCATTTTCAGGGGTCCAATTAAGTTAAGTTTTAACTTACTTTCATTTTGTCCTTCGAAATTTAACGTGTTTGATTGAGTGTGTTTGAAATAGCTTGTTTCGGAACGAATACGTTTGGCCTGTCATTCGGGAAAAAGTTCGTTGTTTGTGGACATTATTTTGGTCATGGGTTGTAATGTCTATTTTGCACGATCGATCTTGATTTTGGTGAATTTGTGCAACAATAGTACATGTAAATAGAATTAATGAATGAGATGTAAATTGTTTACCCTGGCAGATGAAAGGAGGAGATGATAAACTTTTTTCAATGGCACCTCCGGGAATTTCGAAAAAATAAATCTTCCTAATATCCCCGAATTGCCATCGAACAAAATGTCGTCTCTTCAATAATAAATTGTTTATGTAAGCTCAGTGGTATTGCACATGTCAGAAAGGTCTCTCAGCCAGGTACAAAGTAAACTAAAGGTTTTGGTATGCAGTATTGTGGTTAAACATAACTATCACAAAATTCTCGAATCTGATTGGTTATCAATAGCCCTGATTTCAGCATTAATAGGACAGTTTGTGGTTGGACACCTTGTTATTATTGGACAGTTGGACGTGTCATTAAGCACACGCTTCATGTACTTGTACTTAAATCATTTATCTTTTTCCAGGGGTATTTTTAAAAAAACTATGGAAAGTTGGGCATATTAATTTAAAGCCATAAAAGTTTTATCCCCATCATCTTCTCGTATTTTGTCATAAAATATAGTGTAATATGGAAGTTCCTATGGAAACAAAGCAAAAGGAGGGATTTTGTTGAGAATATTTAATAAAAAAGCAAAGTGTATGAACTTGCTCACCCTTTTCGTGATTTATTCTTACGGTGTGTGCAAAACTTTTAAAACATCACATGCCCATAGATGATGAAATGCACTCGCGTTCATACAATTTCCTGTGCTTGTGATTAATAAAATTATTGATAATAGGACTTTGTGTCATTACAACTCTGGGGAGAAGTCATGCTCAAAGTTTCAAACCTTGGGCTTTGTGCGTGGCCTATTTTCAAATTACTCACCCGATTAATAATGGTAATAGGACTGAATGGAGTCCAATTTAGTCTGTTATCATATGAGTGATTAGCAAAATCGGACAACCGTGTAGTGGGAGTCCGATTTGCACGATTAAAGACCAAACTGGACGACACGAAGTCCTGTTACCAATTAATCATAACCATTACAATTTCTGAGAAAACAAAATTAATGCATTCCTTTTTCACTGTCTAATGTTACAAATTTGTCCATTTTGGAAAAGCCCCAGTTTGGTAGGGTAAGTGGTTGTTGCTACACGTGTATGGTTATTGTGATAAATTATGTGATTGGTGGATTAAACTGAGTGCACTTAATATAATTGACTGATGTAACTGTCCAAATTCAGGTATCCGATTACAGCCAACTGTCCAATTTCAACCCCACATAATAATTAGTGAAAAATAACCTATTTAATGCACCAATCAAATTTGAGAAAATTGTAATGGTTATGATTACTCCCAGAATTGTACTGCACTCAGTCTTTT
>NC_090888.1:42861223-42863723 GCF_036669925.1 Montipora capricornis | reverse complement strand
TTTTCTCTATGGACTTCTGTTAAGTAACAATGTCGAAACTGTTAAATTGATCTAAATCCGGTTTAATTCTAAGTTATTTCTCTCTTTTAATTGTACTGATCATAAAGACTTTAGTTCTACACTTCTGTGTGCAAACATTACTGTGGTCTGTGGATTATCACATGTAAAGCATGCTCAGTAAAATTCAGTTTAATTGAGCATGCTCTGACTAGTGTCTCTGCTGTCTCTTGGTTCCTGCTCTCCAAGATACAGTGCACATTTGTAGATTTGTCATCATATTATTATGGCAAAGTCTGTTAAAGAAAGAGTATCAGGTTTTAGGAAGAGGCTAAAAACTAATCCTGTGAAGTATGAAGCTTACAAGCACAAGGAGAGAAAAAGGAAACAAAAAGCAAGAAGGAAAGAGAAGAAGACTGCAGATGCTGATGCTGACAGGAAAAGAAAACTAAACAGGGAGAGAATAAGATGATCCAGGGCTAAAAAGAAGAAAGAAGAAGTTGAAAAAAGTAGAAAGTCTGGAATACAGGAACCTGTGTACAAGACTCCTCAAACACTTGGAAAAGCGGCCAGTAGAGTAAAACCAGTGCTCCCACACAGTCCATGAACGAGAAAAGCTGTCGTCATGAAGTTAGCTAATTCAGAGGGTATTACAGCAGGGAAAAAAAATTGCATTGAGGGAAGACCAAGCTGTATTCCTGGTGAAACTGTTCAACTTGTTGAAAGCTCTTTTCTTTTAGATTCAGTCTCTCAACAAGCGCCAGGAAAACGGGACTTAGTGACAGGAAGAGTCAATGGCAAGAAACATCAAATTCAGAAAAGACACCTGTGGTCATTTGAAGAAATATTTGCCCTCTTTAAGAAAGAGGACTCCTCGGTTAAGATTGGGTTCAGTAGTTTTGCACTTTGCACCCCCAGAATGACCTGCTATCAGGACAATAACCACACCAAGCATGCCTGTGTTCATATCATGAGAACATTCGCTTGTTGTGTGACTGCTTATCTAAGAGCATCCCTGATTTCCCAACTTATTCAGATTAGTTTGTTGATTGTTTTGTGTGCAGCCCTGATTCCGAGGTTTGCATGCTGGGCCAGTGTGATAAATGCCCACAGTGGCTTGAGACTGTGTCTGAGGAAGATTTGAGTTTGATGGTATTAAACTTGGTATCAGTGGGAGAGAGTTGTGCAAAGACCAATGGAAAAGAGAGCTATTCAGTGGTCAAGAAGATGGAAAGGTTTGCAAAGAGGGAAGAGTAGATGATGCATGAGCTGTACTTAAAGAGAAGCTGCCAAATTTTTTGAAACATGTTTATTTCAAGAGACAACAATCAAAATGCTTTGAGTGCAAAATTGAGCACCTTCAGGCAGATGAAGCAGTAGTGCAAGTTGACTTCTCAGAAAATTACACATGCCAGCAGCAGGATGAAGTTCAGACAGCACACTGGAACCAGGAACAAGTAACCATTTTCCATGTTGCCATTTGGACTATCAATGATGATCAAAGCCAGAAGACCGGCAGCTCCCAAGTGTTCATAACTGATGACAAAAATCATGACAAGAAAGCTGTTGCTGTCTTCATTGACAGGGTACTTCAAATGCTTGTTTCAGACCAGGGTTCCAAGCTTAAGCATGTTTATGTGTTCTCAGATGGGCCCATCTCTCAGTTTAAGAACACATATACAGGTATGGTGAATTTTACCACAAGCTTAGATCAGTGGACATGAATCTCACCGGGCCCTTTTTTTGCTACGTCACATAGGAACAGGGTTGTTGATGGTATTGGATGGACAGTAAAGAGGGTTGTGTGGAGAACAGTATCCTCTAGGAGGGTGCCAGTTGTTGCTGATGCTGTATCTTTTTCTAAGGTTGCATATCACTGCATTGAATGACAAGAGAGTGGACAGGCCGCATTCCGCATCTATTTATCTCAGCCAGATTATGTTGAGCTTGGAGATCCACACAAGAGAAGTGATTCTGACTCAGAGGAGAGTGATAATGCAACAACCAGTGGTCTGAGTGAGCTTGATGAGGGGGATGAGAATTACAACTTCGACAGTAGTGATGAAGAGATACATGTAACTGCAAGTGAAGAAGATCTTGATGATGATGGCACTGATGATGAAGAAGATGATAGTGGAGATGACAGTACCAGTGATCAAGAGAGTGCAGATGGAAACAATGTAAAGAGAGGTCAAGGGATCCATACCTCATGTGCACCAATAATAAAAGTATAGCATTGTCTGCCAAAAGATGTCCAACTTCTTTTTGATGTTTCAAAACCCTTCTCTTTGCCCTACCACTTGCAATACAGGGCAAATGCTATTGCAAAAGGTGTTTTTCCTTTTCATGGGCAGAGCATTATATGTGACACTGACAAGGATGATTTCAAAATCAAGACCATTACCTGGGAGAGATTTGAAAGAGCCGTTGGCATTGTGCCAGCAAGAGAAATTTGGGAGGAAGGAAATTCATTGTGGCACCAAGATATTGTCCCATGCAATTC
>NC_090888.1:42846223-42856223 GCF_036669925.1 Montipora capricornis | reverse complement strand
TCCCGCCTTTTATTGAGACCATGAGGATTAAGGGTAAATAATTGTGCAGTCCAATAGGCCTCCCTAGTGAGTAACAATTGTTCAAGATGTAAAGAATTTTCAAAAGACCTAATTTGTTCGATAATGATGAAATTGATTTGTGAAATTTAATGTTCAGAGTTATTAAAGTGGATAGCCAATTTACAAGTTCTTTTGTTCTTCAGCATGTTCGATTTGTGGTTACGAAATCTTACTTTAAATTCAGTTGAGGTGGAGCCCACATATTGCAGGTTGCATTTGGCACAAGTGGCCAAATAAATAACATTTTGCGATGAACAAGAAAGTTTTTGTTGAATGGGATAATGACGACCAGTAGCTGAACTTTGAAATTTTTAAGCTTGAATTAAATAATTTTTACAGAGATCGCATTTCTTATTGCATTTTGAACAACCCCCATTTTTTGCTCTTTGATTTCTACCAGAGGTTACCTGAAATTTGGATGGCACTAACAAATCCTTAAGATTTTTAGTTCTACGATAAGTGGGAAAAATTGACTTGGACGGAAAAATTTCTTTGACTTCTGGTGAAGATTGCAATAGCTGAAAGTGATTTGTAATAACTTTTTGGATATCTGGCAAAATTGGATTGTAGTCAAGCACCAATGGAAAAACTTCCTTATCTGGTTTGACCTTTTTGCTCAAAAGTTCAGATCTTGATATACTGAGAGCTTTGCCGAACTGTTTATCGACAAGCTAGACCCTACAGCAATATTAGCAAGAAATGTAGTCTTTGTCTGAATGAAAAATTCGTAATCATGTGTAAGAAAGAACTGTGTAGCCTCAACAGAAGAAACGAATTAGCAAGTTCATGCCCCCACAGAAACCGATATGTACTCCGGAACTTTAGAGTAACGTAAATTTAAAATACCGACATAGAATCCCCTTATATCATGTTTTGTTACCTAGCAGCTGCTAAAATGTAACGCATTTACTATAGCAACCATTCAAATTTCCGTATTTAACTGCCAGCTTTCCAATTTCAACAGTTCAGTCGTTAAAATTGCCTGATGAGTGTGGTACTTGTACCATACGAAACAGTTCTGTAGCATTAAACGATCATGGTTACTCGTGAAACCTAAACTTGTGTAAAGTCATAGTTATTGCTCCTCAATCAATTGAGTTGAGCGCTCTACGAAATACGTTCTACTCAAAAAAAGAAATTATATATGTATATATATATATATATACATTTCTGGGTCGGTACGTTTCGCATATTGCATTCTATGAACTGCTCGGATTGAGACAATCCATTCATAGAAGCAGCATTGATTTGAAGTGTGGGTTATTAAAATAATAATAATAATAATAATAATAATAATAGTAATAATAATAATAATAATAATAATAGTAATCAGTTTATCCACTCCTTTCATAGTAAGAACTAAATTACGTGTACAGTGTTAGCAAATTCAACGTACATACAACGTCTGGTATAATGTACATGTAAATCTAAATATAACTATCAAAATGCATTATTATTATTATTATTATTATTATTATTATTATTATTATTTAAGAAAAGTGCTTGCGTGCTAAGGCTTATTTGTAAGTTACAAACCAATCAAGATGCAGCATAGTTGTGGTGGGCCAGTCATTTATGGCACTTCCGTGGCGTAAGTTGTACCCATGAGTCACGCCAGGTCGCTGTGCCATCAAACTCGCAAGGACTTCCGAATCCTTAGCTTTAGGGATAAAATTCTTGTAGGCAGCATATCGACTCTGGGTGAGAGTAGCCACCTAGCACATCCTCATACAAGCTCTCAGGATATACTCTTCTAAGTACTATTAGTTCAGAAAGATATGTCAGGATATTGGCCCAAATGGGAGAAGCATATTCTAAAATGGAATAAATGGCGCTGCAGTGAACCTTAACGAAGTCCTCCCTTAAAACTGCTGATTTTTTAAGTATGTAACGAACGATAGTTAAAGCTGGCTTTATACGTACCCTCATTGAAAATGGGAAGATTATTGGCAATCGCTCTGCTATTGCAAACATTTTTAACACTTTTTTGTTAATTTGGGTAAAAACAGTGGGAACGGCATTCCTCCAAGTAACTGCTCTCGTGCCTCTTTTCTGAAGGGAAAGAGTCGATATTCCTTTCCCCTGTTACATCAAATGAAGATGAGGATTTCATATCTCAAATGGATAATAGCAAATCTATCGGGCCATTTAGTATCCCAATCTGTTTGTTAAAATACTCAAGACTCCTATTGTTCCTCTGCTTTCATCCTTGATAAATCCTTCCTCTGTGCCACTTTCCCTAATAATCTTAAACTAGAAAGGTTACTCCTGACCAGTCTTTAAGAAAAGGCTCTAGAGAAGACAATGATAATTACAGACCTACATCTGTCTTATCTATATTTAGCAAGATCTTTGAAAAAGCTATGTATAAGCGCCTTTACAGTTATCTTAAATGCTGTGGCATTCTCTACCCACTTCAGTTTGGTTTTAGGCAAAAGTGCTCAACTACTCATGCACTTTTAAGCATCACTGAATCAATTCAGTACTCCGGTCAGGATTATGACATTTTCTGAACCCGCATTGCATTTAGAACCCTTGCTCAAATCCCTAAATCTTTTAAATTTTTGTGATATAATCCGTTTTGAAATTATTTCTTTTGTTTATCAGTGGTTTCATAAATTAACTTCATCTCGTTTTGCTGATTATTTTAAGCCAATATCTTCTGTCTATTCATATTATACACGTCAATTAAATAATGATGACCTGTTTGTAAACCAAGAACAGACCACACAATATCATGGTATTTGTTTCTCTTAAGTTAATTTTTCTGGCGTTAAACTTTGGAATTCATTACCTCTTGATGTAAAGCAAATTACTCCTTTTTCTAGATTCCATCAAAACATTAAGAACTCTGTGATTGACAGGTATTGTAGCAATGATATTGATAATTAATTAGCAGAATTTTATAAATAATCATATTGTTGTATCTGTACGCATGGTATAAACACAATAACAAGATCAAATGAATGTAGGCAGCTCTAAATGCTGGAGGTTAGCTGTGACTGTCTGTTTTTGATTAGTTTGCAAGTGATGGGATGTTTCTGTAGATTCATATTTTCATAGATTTGATTCTTAAGTAATTTATGTTAATATGTTCAACAAGTTTAATGTCAGTAGTTAGTACAAGAAGTAGTACTTTTTAAACAGAAATTATTATTTAACTCGATCTGTTCCTGTTGCTCATAATATAATTGATTTGGGGCACCTACTTGATTAGTTTACTAACTATTTAGGTGTCCCAAACTCTACACTGTAGTGAGATTAAACAGCTTATTGTTTGCTCCTTTCCTGTGTACTTTTTCCCTTTTATTTTTCATATAGGAAATGTAAATTATTCTGATTATACAGTTATACATGTTGTACAGTGTGTGTTTTGTATTCATTATTTTGTTAATTAGAAGCAATATTGTAAAATTATCCTTACTTCATGTACATGATATTCTGTGTGAGCTACATAAAGATTGACTTGACTTGCCTAGAAGTGATCCTCCCACTTACCTAGACAATTTAGTAACTGTCTCGCATTGACATCTAAAAATTTAAACAATTTCAATGTGATTCGAACCCATGACCTCTGCATTGCCGGTGCAATGCTATCCACTGAGCTATGAGGTCAATTTTTTGGGCTTTTGTGTTCCCATGAAAGGACTTCAATCAATGCGAGAATCAGTGTGGATTATAGCAGAAAGCTAGAAGTGATCCTCGCACTTATCTTGAAAATTTGAATTTGCACTTTAAGAATTGAATGTTGAAGTGACAAGTGTTTTTTGGTTTTCAAAACTTTCACTGAGGACAAGGTAAAACGCAATTAAATTTTATGCATTATTTTTAGATTATACGCTGTTTATAATCCTTAGTCTGCAACTGATACCCTAGTCCACATCTCATACCGTAGTATTATATACTCAGTCCGTAATCCATATATCCCTCATTTTAACCTTTGTGTGTGTGTTATACACACTCCGCTTTCCGTAGTCCGCAATCCATGTTTTCTGCACACGATTATTTAATTTTCATTGAATTGAAATTGAATTTCACTTTCATTGAATTAAAATTGAATTTCACTTTCATTGAATTGAATTTGAATTTCTTTGAATTGAATTTGAATTTCATTGAATTGAATTTGACATTTGAATTTCATTAAAACTCGGTATTGAATATTTCTTCAATGGGCTTGCCATACTAAAATGTATTTCTATGTGATTAGCTCTGTGGGCACAAGTAGGTAAAAGAGTTAATTCTAACAATAATTAAAGGTCTCACTTTGTTATGGGTTTCTTGGTTAATTTGCAAGCTTGCAAATTAGAGTGCTTGCATTTGAGATTCAAGCTTAATATTTCATACAATTTGTCTTTAGTCCTTTCCTTGTTTTTTATTTTATTCTAGTGAGCTCAATTTTTCTAGCAATTTGTCTGCTAAGTCCTTGCTGTGTCTTTTAATACTGCTTTTCAATTGCAATCACAGGATATTTACGGTAGAGTCCTTAAAACCCATTGGGAGAGAGACTAACACCAGACGATTTTACTTCGTCCATTAGGGGCGTTCTAGGGTGTTTGAGGTGTCGGTGGGTTAAGGGAATGACACAACTGTTGCTGACAATGAATAATAATAATAATAATAATAATAATAATAACAATAATAATAATAATAGTAATCATAATCATAATAATGATTTTAATTACGAGTCTAACATATTTACTGGTGGCCCTGTAGTTTACAATATCGCCCTAAAATCAACTGAAATCAAACCAATCAAATCATAGGGTGGTTTTTGAGCAGAGGACAAAACCAGAATACCTAGAGAAAAACCTCTCAAAGCTTAGTATACACGTAGAACCAACAAATTCAACCCTCTTATGACGCCGAGTCCAGGAATTGAACCTGGGCCACATTGGTGTTAGGTGAGTGTTCTCACTACTATGCAATCCCTGCTCATGTTAATTACTGAAAATACCTTGTAAAGGTACATACATTTAGACATGTGATTGAACAGTAATGGAAGGGTTTCCATTAAGACACTCATGTAATTGGTGAATCAACAGCATAACAGTAGCTTTTATTAATTTTGTCACTCAGCAAACATTGTATTTGTAGAATTCAGAACTTATATATCGGACACATGCTGACTCAAATAATGATGAAAAACTCATGCAGGTCAAGAAAAGCTTTTTGTTTTAAATATACTGTAAAAGGAAGGAGGTGTAGACGGTTCTAGAAATCTCTGTATCCATAAATTGAAGAGGTAGTGTCATACAGTCGGTCACTAGGGAACCAAAAGGCTGCTTTCTGTTAATAAAAAAAGTTGCTTCCCTTTTCTTCACATTTTGAAAGTGTTTCTTGATTACTGTACTAGCGGAGTTTATGGCTTCATTTCAAGCAGAAGATTGTTAAGTTCAAGGTTCAAGGTTTTCTTTTTCAATAACAGTCTCTCAATACTACATGTAACTTTATAATCTTGAGAGAGCTGTGTCAAGGGAAAAGAAACATGCATCGCTCAATCACCTAAGAATGCAGCATCCATTCATATCTATTAACACACAACTGATTTAGCTCACAGCATTGTAGTTTCAGGCTTTTTGACTTTCAAACTGAAACTGGTGTATGCTGCATTTACATGTGCTGTATTCTTAATGCAGTACATCGTTCACATCATTCCCGCCTAGATCCATCTCTCAGGGACCTACAGGTCAGTTTTGAATGCAGGTGATGGCAGCTCATAAAACCCAAAAACTGAACTCAAAGTAAAAAACATTTGGGCCAAAACTTTACCTCCAAATTTTGCTTGGACAGAGATGTAAAGGAAACTGTGTCTAAAGAAAGTTTTTTTTTCATTTTCTTTCACACTATCAATTACAAATTGGTGGAATTGGTAGCCTGAGGAATTCAGGGTCATTTTGTACTTTGCTGTGGAAACCCATTCTAAAATCACTACATCTCCTTCCTTAAAAAATGAGTGCTTATTCCAAATGTAAATTTTTAAGAATTTAATAAAATGCCTCTTGATATACTATCATCATTACCTTGTTTTCTTTGACAAGAAATCGATTCCTTAATCTCTAAAAGGTTTTCATTTTTTTACAGTGCACCATTGGTAACAAACATGTTACACTGATAATATTATTTATTTTGTTTGTATGTTATTTTTAGTGAATGCCATGATCGATCCAAGGAACTTACCTCATGCCAGAGTTTTCCTTGCACGAATGTCACCCAGTGAACTTCCACTTAATGCGCTAAAGCAGTACCACAATTATGCTGCAAAGAGGAAAAGCAGTGTCCCTGTAATAAGAGAGACCAAAGAAGCAGGTGATGCTGGTATGTCTGGCGATCATCCTCCAGTTCATTTCTCTCTTGAGTTAACAAAAGGTGCCAATAAACATACAGTGAATTCAAAGGACACATCCAAAGAGTCAACTTTTAGTTGCACAACTTCCTCAAAGTTACGTATGGGTAACTTGCGTGTTCCACTGATTCCACTGAGCAGTGCTGCTTACATTCCTCATCATCCTGAGAACAATTCATTTGTTACACAAGTACATGTAAATCATGTGTCTGATGAAGAAAATGGGTTGTCTGGTGACAAAGACATCAGTGTTACTGCAGATTCTAATGGGAGCCAAAGTGCAAACTATTCATGGCACAGAATAGGTGAGGTAGACACCACACCTGGGTATGTGCGTTCAAGCAGAACAAACTCTGTGTCATCAACAACATCAAGCCATTCAAGAAGTATTTCTAAGGGAAAGGAACAAATTCCTTCAGTGCGCCTTACTCCTATTGTGTTATTCAATCCACTGGGACGTCTCTTAAAACCACTAAATAGCTGCAAGTCCAAGAATGATGAAGGATTAAATAAAACAACAACAAGTAAATCCACGGTTTTAGGGAAGAGCAGGACAAACTCTTCTTACTATTTGAGAAATAAAGTGGTGAGTAACTTCACACATGCACTTAACTTGGTCTTGATGCATTCTAAGAAACCCCAAAGGAGTCACCAGCCTTGAAGTCAGCACTGGCTTAGCAACCCCACCTTAAAATAGGCAGAAATTTCCTGTTTGCAACAATCAATAAAACGTATTTAATTTAAGCTCATTTTGTGCCAGATGTCGACTCTTATCTGCTCATAAAAAATGATTGAGTTAATAAAGCTACAGTGCAGAATGAGATGCATCTACCTTTCATGTTTTGATGATTGACAAAAACAACCTTTAGCATTTTCTCACAAAAATAGTGCAAGATAAGGTACATGTAAATCTCTGTTTAGAAGTAAAGCCTCCACTCAAGTGAGGGTTTTGTCCAATTTGAATTCTCTACTCATTATGATATGATATCTTGATATTTTAAGACCTGTTTTGGGTGTCATCTTACTTACTAAGCACTTAAAAGTTAATCACTGCTGGTATTTCCTGACAAGTGTGAAATGGATGGATTATTCATGCATAAGGAATTCTTGTAGCACATACTCCATGCATATGCAGTGGTTCATTTGCAAAAAAGCGTCCATTTCAACCTTAATCCTGAAACAAAACGCCTACTACTGTACTTTCTTCGTTCCGCATTCATACAGCAACATTTCTATCTCGTTTCAGAAAGCAACAGACTTTTCATATGAAGAAGTATCCATTACTTCATCATCAGCAGCATCTGATGTGTCTGAACCAAGTGCACCATCTGATGAAATCTCATCTGTTGGATTCTCTTCATCCAAAGACCTCGATATTTGTGGCTGTGAAGACCTCTGGCCTGATATTGCTAGTTATTCACCTCCAGAAAGCCCTGAGCAAAATAGAGAATTTATGGACCATGTGTTTCCCATGGGCACAGATAAATGTCAAATGAAGACAAAAGAACATGTTCATGTGAGTCTGCCTTTGAAAAGTGATTTAGTTGCCAGGTCCATGCAATCTGAAGTTAAAAGTCTCCCAGAGAATCATTGTGATCTTTTATCTCCTGAAATAAAGCTTCTGCCTTTGAAGGAAAGAGATCATAAGCAATGTGTAGAAAGATTGTCAGTTTCAAGTGTTAGTCCCCCAACTGGGAAATCTTTGTCCCACAAGGTAGAACCTGTTATCAAACTTAATGATGTTGGAAAGAAATTGAAACCCAGCGGGAATGGTGGTCTTGCTTTTGTTACTGGAAGGTGTACCAGCTCTGGTCGAAAGGTTTTATCAAACTATTCAGAGAAATCCCTAGCAAAGTCTGTCCTAAAGCAAATCACAGCTACAAAGGCAAAAAAGCGGAGGAAAAGGAAGAAATTTGCTAAGGGTTCTGCTTCTGCATCTGTTGCTGATAACAAGCATGGTGGGAAATCGGACATCAAACTTAAGAATCCTGTTGGCAAGATGAAAGCCAATGTGATGTCACGTTATGAAAATTTACAATTCAAGGAACTAAATACCATTTCAAGAATGTCCATGAGGTACAAAGTGGCTTTTACGAAATGGCCGTTCGTGTTTTCAGGAGCTTTGGACCTTATTAACCAAAGACTTGCGAATCAAAATGCTTTCTGGGATGCAATAAGATGTTAAAAAATATCTGGCAAAGGCATATATGAAAATACTGCAGAGAGTAATGTCCAACCTTCTGAATTAACCAGCAATCATGTATATAGAAATAGCTGTCATTTTAATGTTATTTGTTGGTTTGCTTGTTTTTATCTTAGTCAGTTCTTCTTGCCTGTTCAAAGTACAATATACTTTTCAGGTCATGATTATGCGAAAGAGAGCTTATGTTAAGCAAAGTAACATCAAAATGATGCCTAGTTTGGAACAAGGTTTTCTTTTGTAGTCTTTGTAAGAGTCATTTCTCTGGTCAAGGGGAAAATCTTGAAAACCAAATGGAGGCAACTTGCCAATGCTGTGAACTTAAAAGACAGGCTGTTTTCTTGTTACAGTGATATCACAACTAGTTACTGTTGCCTCGAAAAACCGACAACCTTTTGTTTCCCCACACTCCTTTTCAGAAACTGTGTGATTGGTCAGAGTAAACGCTGTGTAGAAAGCCATTTAAAAGGAGCTTAAGCAATCATGAGAACAACAACATTGCAAATCGGCAAAACAATAGCTCTGCATGCTGTTCATGTCTTTGCCATTTGCAAAAATGACAATGTGAGATGATCAAAAGCAGCTGTTTTTGGATATACTCTTGGCAAATTGTCTCCCAAATTTTCCTGGTTGCTTTCAACCATCTTTTTTCATCTTGAAGCTTTTGGAATCAATTATTATTTACCTATTTTAAATCCACGGGGTTTTGGGTCAATGCACAATTGTGGAAATTTTATGAAGGCTTCTTGTTATAAGTATTTTTTGCCACAAATGTGGGTCACACGTTGTGTTTTGCCACAAAAAGGGGTCCAAATTGTTGCCTGACTTGTCTTTGGTCCATCTTTGATTAAATTGTCAAAATCCATTAAGATTAAGCAGCTGTCTTAAGGGGTCAACAGTTCCCTGTGTTAAACTTCTGAACTTTTTCTGTTTTTAATTTAAAGTTATGCATACTGGCATCCTCATTAATTTTTTTCCCCTTTAAAATGTCATTCTCGAAAAGTTATTTTACATCGCTTTAGGCTTTACGTATGCATTTTAAAAACAATGTCAGTAATTTATTTCTCAGTCAAATTGTACATGTACATAATACTGTTATCATGACACAAATTGAAGGCGCAGTACAAGTTAATTAAAGTCCACTAAACTTCCAGTGTAGATCCTGTTGTGTTTTGAAAAGGTGTTTAAAATGAGAGTCTTCACATAAGCCATAACTCCAGCTGCTACAGCAAATGATGTTTATCATAACTCGGGTGGTTGAACATGTGTCTTTCCCAATTCAATTCAATAAGTCGCTACTCAAAACTATACTGAACAGAGACACAAGCTTCACATGTGTAAAGAGGGGAAATAAGTGATGCTAAAATTACAAATTTAATATTCAAATGTTTATGTCC
>NC_090888.1:42816223-42841223 GCF_036669925.1 Montipora capricornis | reverse complement strand
ATTTTTTCCTTTTGGAGTCCCTAACACTCCTTTAACCAAAGGTAGAGGATCCCAGAGGGAACAGTGGGTGTCCTAAGGTTAGCATTGTTTCAAATTCCAGGACAACAATGTAATTTTTCAGTGCATACTTTATTGGTCACTGTCACCGTAATATGGTATACTATAGGCACTCAAATAAACACATCACCTTCTGTCCGATAATGCCTCACAATTAAACACTAGTTCCCAAGTCTCTTCAAGGAGTTTCAATGTGGTTCCTCGATCGGAACACCAAAAAAGCAAGCTTGAGAACAATTCATCTCTTTTTAGTTTTAACACAGGAGTCGGACAAAAGAAAAAGATTCAAAAGCTCTATTTTGTATTTTAAAAAAATTCTGCAGATCCACTCAGTTCTAAACTAATTATTAGTAAACTATCGCTGTAGAACATGTGCGTCCGAGAGGACCGGTTCTCTTTGGTGTTTTGCGTCCCTTTTTGGTTGGTCGGCTAAACAACGCGTCTCTGTCGCGTATTTGCGCCTAAGGGAAAACCCTGATTCCGAGACACAAGTGATGTTTGAAGTTATAGAAAGGAGCAAGGGGGCACTTCATGACGCTTATTAAAATCCGCGTGCTTCGTATTACGTACATTTCTGGACATTTCTGTTTAAGGCATATTAAGCCCAAATGAGAAGTATGGCAACACGGTTAAAGAACTTTCGATTCATAGAAACTTTTTCTAGGACGCACTTTCTCTTAACTCTTGGTCTTTCAACCACAGTCTGGGCGCCAATAACTGTGACTGCAACACTAGTATCCAGCTTAGTCCAACCACCTCCTGCTGTCACAACTCCTCCAAGGAAGAGAACTTCATCAAGCTCTTCCCGTCCTTTGTCGTGTTCGAGCTCGCGCACTTTCTTTGTCAGGGGGCTCGAGCTGCGACACACACTTCGAAAATGCCCTCTCTTTCTACATTTGTTACAGCTAGCACCCTTTGTGGGGCAAAGTTGTCGGTATGTCTTTCACGGCTATACCATCCACAAGATGGAACAGGTTTTGGAGGCTCTTTACTGAGCAGTTTTCTATGCTCATTTTTTATTGAGCGGACAAATTTAACCTGAGCTGGTTTATTGTCTTCACAAACAAAATCACCGTCTTGTGAACTAGATTCTGCCTGACGGCTCATTTGTAAGCATTGCTTTTGACTGAAGCCGATCGGAATGACTACCCCCACCTCGCTTTGATCTCGGATCAAGTCTTCTTTTAGCGTACTATGGTCACAATTTTCAGCTAATCTGTATAAGTTCTGGCTAAATGTGTCCACAGACTCGCCTAGCTTTTCAGACCGTTGTTAAAACGTGCCCTTTCTACTATTACGTTGTGCAAAAAAGGTGTCATAAATTGTAACTAATTACGTCACATTACGTGTGATAATAATAATAATAATAATCATCATCATCATCATCATCATCATCTTTATTGAGGGTACCAACTTCACCCGAAAGGGCTTTACGGAAGGGTCCTCCTACTAAGCAATAACAATTATACAAAATACAGCCAAAACGGAGTTAAATAAGTACAAATCCAACTAAGATAATGGCACAGGTAATTTACAATAAAACACTAAAGAATACGATCTGGTATATCAGATACTTTCATTTTGGATACCCTTTTTAAACTTATCTAATGACTCAATCTTCCTTACTGATTTATGCAGATTATTCCAGTCGTTGGCGGCAAAATTTGATGAAGTCCAAAGACCCCAATTCCTATTTGAGAAAGCCTTGCGTACATTATCTCTAGACCAGGTATTATACTCATGGTTTTGTCTATTAAAAGAATGAGTAAACAAGTTATTTAAACACTTAAACATGAAGGTGGCACGATGTTCTGCACACATCTTCTTGAGAGCAGTTTCCACCTTAGCTTTTCTAAGGCCTCGCTGCCCGTTGCATGAGGAGATAAATCTAAAATTATACGCACAACGTTGTTTTGAAGAATTTGTAGCTGTTCCATCAAAGCTACGTTACCCCCTATCTCCCCAAATTATATGTCATAGTCGAATGTAGGTAAGACGTAACTATTGAAAAACAACAGTCTAGCCTCTAGCGATAAGCATGATTTAATACGTTTAAAATGTTCTGAATACCGAACCATAAAAAGCCTCATGAGCCATCTAACCAAACTGTTACTAAAAATAATACAAGTGAGAATAGCAACCAAGATCGACCAAGAAGTCAGCATTCTACAAACCAACGGTTTTAAAGCAAAAATAGAAAATGAATAGTTCATTGTTATATGCTCACGTTGTCATCAAAACCTAAATTAAATTGGGTGATTTCACCTTGTTGTTTTGTGGAGTACGGCAAAGAAATGCACGGAAATTCGTGCTGCACAAGCAGCAAGGGTATTTTCCTTTTTTAACCAATCATATTCTTGCCTTGTGGCCGTTGTCTTTGCTTAATAATCTCTAATAACTGGAAAACGGAAACCGGAAATCTAAAATCTAATCCTACACATGGTGGTGGTGGTGGTGGTGGTGGTGGCAGTGGAGTTGACAGCTCCTCCTTTTCCTGAAGTTGCAATGTCGTCACCTTTTCGACACGAACAAGCAGCTGCACATGCTCCTCCTTCTAAGACAGACGATGGCGTTCCTCCTGACGTTTTCCACCTTCGAGCTTGACTTTGGCGCTCGCTTTCTGGCGGACTTGCTTGTAAATCTTGACTTGCTTTTCTCCGTCTCGATGCAACATGCTGGGCGGGTCTGCTCTCTTCCTGCTCTTCGTTTTTCCCTCTCTCGTAGTGACCAAAAGCATCATCTTTTCTTCACTGCCATTTGCAACGACTGCACACCTCCTTTTATTCTGTTCACGAGTGACATCATCTAGCTTCTCACACGCGCGATGGCATGGCCCGCAGATTATCAATGTCAGGAACCCATGACCCGCAGCCCTCAACTCCACTGTGTTCGTGTAACGGCGTTTTCACAGACCGATTTATTTTAGATTGAAATTCCCGCGAATGAGACTCCCACAGGAGCCCGATGACCAATTACGAGGAACTAGCCTGACGTCATAAGGTCACCGAACCGGAACCGCCTTTGTTTTTCTTCGGAAAAGGAAATCTAAAAATAGATCGGTCTGTAAAAAATGCCGTGGCATAGGCCCAGTATGGGAGTTGTAGGCTCCGGGTCATAGGCTCCTGCCAATGTCAGTAAAAAACTTTATTCCGTATTGGCCTTGACTTCCTTTAAAAACCATACCAAGCTATTCTTTCCTCGCTGTCTCGTCATGGCCCACACGTTGTTAGAGCAAATCTGTCTCTCAGAGCGAATCTGACGAAGGGCTAACGCTCGAAACGTCAGCTTTTGGAATCTCTGTACGGTGGCCAATTTACATTATCAACTCCGTTGATAAAACCAAATTTTTGTATACTACTTCCCCACCGACGCAGCACCACAGTTTCTTTAGAAACTACCCCTTCATTCAAAAGAATTTTTGCTCCAAAGTGAGGCTAGTGAGGGTGATTAGCACAAATTCCAACCCTGGTCAGAGTTTTTCTCTGTCCTTGTGTGGGACCATTTTCATCAGTAGGGCTAACGCTCACATTTCAGATCTGTCCTCTTGTGTGTGAACAACAAAAGCAATCCGGTACAAAAACGTTCCATATTCGTCACGAATCCGGAACAATTTCCTCAAGTGTAAACCTAGTCTCAAGTTTGCTCCTGAGACGTCTGAGGAGAGCAATCTTGCCAAGTTTTCTCTATCTGTCATAATCAACAACACGAATAGTTTACCCGCAAAAAATGTGGACCACGAGTCCGCAGGCATAAATTTCATGCGTTTGTGGTTATAAATCACAAAACACGCGATAGGAGACATAACATAACATAGGAGAGAAGACAAAACGGAGACTTAAAGACCGTTTTAACGAACTCCGACGTCCCGTTGACAGACCCACTTCGTCTTTAAGTTAAACAACTGTTTATGAACATTTCACCAGCAATAAACACACACGCCTCACGACATGGAACTCACTCCCTTGAAACCCATCCACACATGTCGTGACTCCATACGCAAAGCCCGAGAAGCTTTTCTAATCGACAGGGGCCAAACACTTCAACCAAAAGGTATAAATATAAGAAAAGAATTGTAAATAATATTTATTTGTAACCTTATGGCATATATCTATATAAATATCTATATACATTATCTGTAACCTTATACCTAGCTTTCTTATGACTTACATTTGAATTTCAAAAAATTGTAAGGGCAAATCACTTAACTTCCTGAAGAAGTCAGGCCGTGCCTGACGAATATTGGTCAAACAAAAAAATATATATCCTCACAATCGTACAACCAGCCTTGCATAATTATTTTGTTTTTAGTGTAAATATTATTTGCTGGTTAGATCTCCCAAGATCCGGCACTTGTACTTTGTTCAGCTGGCCCTTGCATAAAAAACTGTCTACAAGTACATTTATATACCGTGAAATGGTCGTTTTTTATATCGCAAAATTTTTTCGATTTTTAAATGGCAAATGAGTGAGAGTTTGATACTTTCCGATTTATAAATTGCAAAGTGTGTAATCTTGTGATTTAAAAAAAATGGCAAAGTAGGCAATCTTGCGATATATAAAGCGCAAATTAAAATTGAGCATCTTGCGATTGATAAATCGCAAAGGTACTTGAATTTGTCATTTATAAATTACAAGACAACGTTTGTGTCATTTGATAAATAACACAAAATATAGGGAAAAGGTACTTAAATAATATTTTTACATTTGGCGCCCTGTAACCAACAATTAGCAGTGATTACAAACGCATTGCGAAAGTTGCATCTTGAAGACTGCTTAAGGATATTATTGAAATTCTTTGCAGGGAATTAAGGCGATTTCTTAGTAATAGAAGTTGTCGTAAGATTTTTTTAAAACTTTTCTCGATTGTTCCCTATATTATGGTGACTCGAAATGTGCAATCAAAAAAGTAGGTCACCAAGCTCGTTTGAGAGACATAACTTGCTCAAGTTACTCATTTAAGCATTGCGCCTTCATCTATCAAGGACAATTTTATTCCATCGGTTCAGGCTACGTTTTGCAGGAACAGGAAGCACAGCTTTGACGTAATTCTTGAAATAACAAAACAGGTGAATTGTGTTGCTCAAAAGGAATAATTTAATGTTTGTTTTATGGCACAGGCACAAGTCTTGAAAAGGCACTGACTACAAATGTTCTTCGGGTGCGTGATCTCGAGGAGACAATTTTGTGTCCACGAGTGATGGCTACGAATACTATCTTTCCTGTAACTTTTTTTTCTGACGTAAATTTTTTGTAATTTTTTTACAGCGCAAAGAAGATCAGTAAGAGAATAAAATTATGCCAAAAAAAAGATAGGTCACCAACCTCGTTTATGAGAAAACAGAAAGCAAATCAAGCTCGACCCCTCGACAACACGTCTCCCTGATAGCGCGGTTTCACTTTCACTGTCGGACTTAAATGTTCTTTAGCATCATCAAGGCTATCACTCGACTTTTTGTTTTGTGAAAGTTGACACGATGAGTTGTGCCTTTGCCAGAAAGGGTATCTTCGAGTCGATCTATATTGTCCCACGCAAGATTTGTGAAGACATTCGGTTTGATAGGGGAAGAAAGCACTACTCTTTCGTTCAGGCATTGCGCCAACTTCTGCAAGCATAAAGCTGTGGTGTTTTCTTCCATTTGACTATATGAGATGGCATGGCCGAATCTATTCAGTGCCTTGATGATCTCAGTGTTTACAGTGAGGGTTTTATCTGCATATGACGAATATGCTTTGATAGTATATGTTGGCCACATGTAACGGCGTATATTAAGTCTTAAGCAAGCGACTCCACAAGGCCAGGGTTAATAGCTGGTTTTGCTCATATCTCAGTTAAAAAATAAACACCAATAAGAAATCGATATAGTTGCTTTGGCATATGGACTTTCTTGTTAACGTCAGCGGGATGGCATGACCAAGACGTTGCTTTCATTTCTGACCTGATAGCTTCTCTGATCTGCGATGAAGACTGATCCATTATCTTATTAGCATCGGTGAGGTTGGTTTTCCACAATTTCAGCTCTCTCTCAAGATTATTATTTTCAAGGGCGACATCTTGGACTGAAATGCTATGTGGAACAAAAAGAAGCTTTCCGGAATGATTCGGAAATATTTAAATTGCTTCTTTGAAATGTGATTCGAGACCAAAACAAGATTCGTTCTTAAGGTTACCATGTACCTTCAGGGGTGTCTTCGGTGAAACGGATGTTGCGCTTTCCGATTACGGCCCAGATATCCCAACCCTTGTGTTAAATGTGGCTTCTGGAATATTTCATTTACAGGGTGTCAAGTTCCTATTTTTTCCTATTTTTTGGCCTCCTTCCTATTTTTCCTATTTTTTAGGGTTGTACTTAGTGCGGGGGAACATTATGAAGTATTTGAGATCAAATTCTCATTAAAATGGGTAAATTCTTAAAAAAAAAGAGACATTCCTGTAAAAAAAAAAACCCGGACAATTTAAAGCCTGTTTGAATGATCACCTTCTGAAACTTGTGCCCAGACTCAGTGTTTTGGATAGCATGTAAAGGAGTCTGGGAGGTCATTTGCATGCTTGTGCAGCTGCCAAGTGGAATTAAGGAGGCACGTACATGTTCATGTAATTCAATCCAATTTCATCCTCTTCGTTTTTGAACAATAGTTGTTTTATTAATATGCCATCTCTTTAAAACAGTTGTCTCTTTGTCTTTACAGCAATATTTTATTCAATAAAAGTTCAAATATTTTTCAGCCAAATACATTTAGTGATGGCTGTTAGATTAGAGTGGTAACCATTACAAACAAAGTCGTGTTTAATATACACACAATTGTTTGGGTGTACTTATTCATGTTCAAAAAAGGACAAGATGTAATTTCAGATGCGGTAACTTTGAATAAACTTTTGAACATAAGAGAATTTAATGCAGCTTCTGAAGTGAATGCAATGAAATGCATGGAAAAAATAGGACAAAAGGAAATTGATCACTGAAGAACAGCAAACCGTTGAGCAAGGCCATGTCGTCAACGAGAAGCACTGCCCAAAATTAGAGCAAAACTGTGGTTATCCAATCTGCTAAAAGAGCCAAAAAATAATAAGCATTAGCTAAGAGTTTTTTTGGTTACAAATAGTCTTTGTTTTGTTGTATGTAAGACACTTGGTAACCGTGAACTTTGATATTATAATATTATTTACTGTTTGCAAAAAAAAAAATGCTGCTTATCTTTCTCAGTTTCAAACAACTATGGACTTAAATTAAAGACATCTAATAAAGTACTGTATGTGATGTGCATGACGTTTTTAACAATTCTTTGCCGGCAAACATTTCTAACCTATTTCTTTATCCTACTCAAGTGCATAGCTATAATTATAATAGGTTTTCAGAGACAGGTAGTCTTAACATTAAATATTCCAGAACAAATCTGTTAAAACATTCATTTTCTAGATTGGGCGCAAGAATTTGCAACAGTATTTCTCATAGTATCCGAGTACTCCCTTCACATAAATTTAAAGCTTCTTTGCATCAGTTCCTTTTACCTATTCTGAAACTGGAGGATACTTACGTTAACACACCTACTTTGGTTAATAAATTAAGCAAGATGATATGGAATGTAAAATAGCCTTACAATTCTGTAATTTTGTAACGTAACGTTGCATTGTAATAACCAGTTAATCTCTGTATCGTTTATATAGATCTATCTTCCATTTTTCTTTTTCTTTCCTTTTTTATTTCCTTTCCTTTTCTTTCTTTTTCTTAATCTCTTCCTATTGAATTACTTTATGTTAAAGTGTCCTCTGCCCGCCTCGACTAGCTAAGCTATATGCGAGCAGAGGAAACTGCTATGTATCGTTATGTGAGAGAATAAAAATAACTGAAAAATGAAAGTTTTTCTTGAGGTTGAAAGGCGAAGGCACAAATTCCAACTCAATGGGAATTCCATACTTCGGCAATTTATTTCTTTCATTAAGAATGTCACCCAGAAACTTAAAAAATGTTGTCGGCGCTTGGCTTGATCCGATCGCATTGAAAGGTTACAGAGCACTACCGAAAGCACAAACAAAAAGCTTTGAGCGACCGCGCGGAAAAGGCTCTCACCGAAAAAATATTTCGAAATGTAAAATTCCCCAACACGGGTTTGTTGGAAATAGCTCTATCTAGCTCAAGTCAAAATTTGATTGCAATCAAGCGTTGTCTTTGAGTTGTAATCTTTACATTGTTACATTCAAGGCAAAAATTAATGTTTAGGAACTTTTGTATGCAACGAACAAACTCCGCCCAAAAAATTCACCCCAACACCTTTCCCCATAATTGGCCAATCAGATGACGCCATTCCCCAGCTTCATCGTGACTATTATTCTTCGGATTTTTGACGCATGTTTTCGGAGCGGATCGGCCTTCGTCCTAAACAGAAAAGGGACGCGCACATCGATCTCATCAAACATAGCAGCAGAGAAAAAGTGGATGCGGCCAAACACAAAATCTCCCAACAAAGCACAAATGGTGACGGCGATATCAGAATGCGGGATGGTTATGTGAATCGTCTACATAGTATTTTCCGAGTCAAGTTGTAAGAAGACTCTTGGAAATGCCCCTGGTCAAGAAAAACCTCATTTTCTCTTGCCTTGGTCTTATTACTTTATCGCTACAAGACTAGTGCGTTTATTTTCAATCACTGGCAGTGTTACTGATAGATCTGGATTAAGCACTTCTTGAATTCCATTGATTTTTGTTCAGATACTACGACAATTTATTCGCCTATATACTTCGTCAGAGGAGTCTGAAGGCCAGTTCTGATAATATGATCCTTTGTCTACCCTGCTTCGCATCACTCATATGTTTCTTGGCTCCTTCAGCCGTATGTTCTCTTTTTTTCTCTTTTTCTTATTGCTAGCACCAGACCTCAGATATTCACGTGGCTTGTGGGTCTTCATTGCTTAATACTTCCTTAAAATACGATTTAATGTCATAAAAAGTAGATTATGGTGCTTTTATATACAAATACTTCAAACGTTTGCGAGTGAAGACAAATGATTATTTGATGTTTCCCGCGAATGGCGCTCGGATAGTCTACATATGCTGTCAATCAAAATGAAATTGGAATCTTACCTCTATCTCTGGAAATATTGATCTTTTTACATACTTCTTTGCTATTGACAGGTGAGACCTTAACCTTTACTTAAAATCTAGAAAACTTCGGAAAATTCTCTCCCTTGAATTAAAGTGCCTCTTTGTACTACTGTGCTTATCTTTCCCTTAACAAATGCAAGTATTAACTGAAGTCAAACAAATTATTCCATTTTTTGGCTGTAATTTCAAGAACTTCAAGTCTCGTACCCCGATACGACACTTCTTCTTATTGCCCTTTTACCGTTTTCCTTTTTTCCCACAACACCCACTCCAACTTACTCGTCTGTTTGACAGATCATACTGTTCACTGACTTACAACTGGTTTAAACTGTAAAAATAAAAGAAGAGGTTTGAGCTGATACAATACCCGTAATATCAATAACAACTACAGCCTCGGACAAAAATGCTGAAACACTTTGCAACACCTTGCCCTACCACAATATTGTTTTGCCAAATGGGCTCAGAAAAAAGCAAGCAGACAACATTGGGAGGTGAGAGTGAGCCGCAAAAATTTCAGATCTGTATATTCATACACTGTTCCAAGGAATTTTGTCACAGACTCTAGAATTTTTATTTACAGCCGCTGCCTATTGCTTGCTTTGATCCGTACATCCCACGTGATCACCTAATTAGCGTCCTATTCTACCATGAGGGATAACGAATTGTGCAAATCAAGGTAATTGCATTGCCAAATCGGCAGGTTTGGCCCTTGACTCTTTAGAATGTCGACGCAAAGTAGTCTTCCAAACTATGATTTTTTTGTCTCGAAAAGAAATATTTGGTGGAATACGCTATCGTCTACTTGACCCGTGCGGTTTGAAACAATTACTGTCTCTAAAAGCGCTCGCATTAGGCTTGAATCAAGTGAGGGATAGTAAAAATACTAACACTAAAGATACACGAGTTGCTTCCAAGGAAAATCGAATGATTAATGAAGTCAACTTTGATTATTCATATTAAAGATTCCGGCACATTTCAAAGATCAGAGTTTGAACATGAAAGTAAGCAACACTGAATATCGAGCTGACGCTTTTATCCAACACAGGTATGAAAAAAAAGTCCGCATTTTACAAAGTAACTTTAATGAAGTTAATACCAGGCCTATGTTACTTGCCTTGTATGAAGTACATATTTTTTGGCTATTTTGACATTTTAATTGCTCGTCTAATATTCACATGATTACAATACTTGCATATACATACCCCCTCAAACTATCGCTAAAATGCCCGCGCATTGTCCTCACACACGCACACACCCAAACACACAGGCAACCCCGCAGTTACACCCATTTACTGCCAAAACGGTTTTTCACTACTACCATGTGTAGAATTACATCTGTGCTGAATATTCATTATACTTGCCCTATTTTGTTACTGGATGTAGCAGTCATCATTTCAAGCTTATGGACTAACTTAATCTTATCACTGTAATGGATGGTTTAGTCTTGTTACACCTGCAGGAATAGACATTTTTGTTTTTGTTTTTGGAGAACAACTAGACACAAAACAAGATTTAACGAAGACATCATTGTAATCAATATATACCAAACATTACGTCTCAGTGTACAAAAAGAATCAATCTGGACACCTACATTACGCATCCATTTTATGACCTCTGCCCAAAATCTTTCAAAATAATGGCAAGAAACAAAAATGTGTTCAAGATATTCTTCAGTCTCTCACCAGAAAGAGCAGATTGGAGAAGATATGATACCATTTTTTCTCAAAAAGGTTCGTGACCAAACATTTGTTGAGAAGTTTGTATTAAAAATCAGGCGCCTTTGTACCTAGGGCAACACAATATCCTAAGCCATTTTTTTCCAATCTAAATCGAGCATTATACTTAGTAGAGCTGTAGGTGGGGTAAAATTTGGCCATTTAAATATAACCGAGTTTGATAACCGAGTTTAATTTGAGTTGACCGCGCACTGGTGGTTTAAGTTGGCTGAGCACCAGGCTGTCACGCGGGAGGTCGTGAGTTCAACTCCGGCCGGACCAACACTCAGGGTCTCAGGGTAACTGAGGAGAAAGTGCTACCTTTGTAACGACATCTGCAAATGGTTAGACTTTCAAGTCTTCTCGGATAAGGACTATAAGCCGGAGGTCCCGTCTCACAACCCTTGGGTATATATAAAATCTGCGGGATGTTAAAGAACCGACACACTATTCGAGAAGAGTAGGGCATGCATATGGAGTTCCCGGTGTTGTAGTCTGATCTATGGATACAGGGGTTAGGTGTCAATTGGGACGAACGTTCTGTTCCTCTCCCCTGCCACTCTATGAATTGTGGCGAATAAATTAAACTAAATTAAACTAACGTAAGTCGATGGGCTCCGTGCCATGATAATTGTGTTTTCAAGAACTTACGCCATTCCGATGGCAGGGCAACCATTACACTTAGGGACGGACCATTAGAAAAGTGATGGGGGAGGTGGGGAAAAAACCAAAAAAAATTCATGCAAGGGAAAATGCCAAGAAAAAAGATTCACGCAAAGAAGAAGGTAAAGAAAAAAAATTCATGCAGAAGGAGGGTCCAATTGTGACTTTTATTTAATAATTATATAATATTTGCCAGTGTCTTTTAAGAATAATTCTTATTCAAAACATTCTTTTTGAAATGGGGTTGACAGACCTGCGTGACTCCCGCTATGTGCCCATTGTGTTGAAAAAAGCCTTTACAGTTTTGCTTTAACAAGCATGTCGTTAAGCGATTTCCCATTTCTTTAAGAGATCTCATTTCTATATCTCTCTAAGTAGCGGCTGGTTTTGTATTAAATGCCATTTTTCCGTTAGAATATTTTTCAAACATGGCAGTGATGGATGAAATTGTGTCACAAAGGGTAGAATTTTCTTGTGCGCTTTTTGTTTTTGTGTAAGAGCGTTCTTTCTTTCTTCGAATTTAACTTCGGAGAGGATTTTGTCCACCAGGTTATTGGGATAACCTCTCCCGTCCACTCCAAATGGCTTCCTCCTCTCTCACTGTGTGTACATTTTCGAAAAGATTTTGCATTAAAAAGTGGCCTGTATCCTTTAATCTGTTGTGAGTGTAGAATAATTTATAAATCATAAAAAAAGATAATTAATCAATATTTCTCTGTTAAAAAAAGCAATATTTGTCTTTAAAAAAATTCGTGCAGGGGGTTTCACCCGGTTTCATTGCGCGAAAAAAAAATCGTACCAGCTGAAAATCCCCCCCCCCCCCCCAATCACTTTTCTAATGGTCCGTCCCTTATAAGATTAAATGCACACACAAAGTGTGGAGCTTTAAGAATAGGGTCTCTGAACTGTAACTTAGTTGAGGTACTTTCAATAGGCCACGTTCGATATATAAGTATTCACACATGGCTACGAAGCTTTATGGTTAAATGTGAATAATTTATTCTTTACTTTAGAAATCTCCCTCGAGACTTATGAGCCTCGTATCCAGGATGAATATTGATATATCGAGCTCGGCCTATTCCAAAACTAACCAATCTTTTTTTTTTTTTTTTTTCAAAACTATGTTAAGTAAACATCAAGTCACCAAAGTTTTAAGCCTTGATTTCAAAAAGGTACCTGTTTATTTTAACAGGCATTTTCCAATTTAATGGTTCGCCATTACTAACTTTAAAATCTTGAGTGAGCAGGATCGAAGAGAAATGACGTCAAAGACGCTCTCAATGGTGTAAGAATTCAACGAGTGTGTACACGTCTAAATTAGCATGCAGCACGGGAGTTTCGGGATTCGCTACTTTCCCATTCCCATAATGCAATACGTTTTGGGGGACTCTTTGCTAAAAACAACACAAGTTATTTACTCTTGGGACTGTACCATGCTTTGGTGAACTGGATATCCATTGTTTTAATGCAAATAACTCCCCAAAATGAACTGTATTGTGGCATTTGTGAATACAGCGAATTTTAGACTTTTAAACTCGTGTTTTGCATATAGAATAAGCTGCATTTACAAGCTGAATTTTGAGCTAGTGAATGAATGTCGTCACTTTCCCTAGATCCAATCCTCTGAGGTCCAATCGGTCAGTTTTAAACGTAGTAATGGCGGACCGTGAAATCCAACACTTACACTCAAAGTAAACAGCCTTTGAATAAAAATCAAAGCACAAAATTTTGCCAGTCAGGTTTTAAGTAATACACTTTCAAACTCTGAAGACAAAAAGGAAGTGATTTTTTTTAACATGGTAGCACCTATGGTGATGGTTACATTTCAACTTATCTTGTCATTCGTCTGATCACAAGTTTCCGATCCATTTTGCTCAAGTTTGTTTAAGGTGTTCATTTTCTTATCCTCGCAGGGGCACAATATCTTTCCATTTAAAGAGCAGCTCACTGAAGAACAGAACCTGACTGACTCCTAGCCAGGGGACCCCTAACCAGAATCTATAGGCTGTTGGTGTTGTGTCTGAGGTATTCCAGCATTTTAAAATGTGACCACATCCGACCAACCAAGTAATTTCACAGATGTTGTGCTCAGGGTCTCGCATGATCAGCTCAGTGGCTTTTTCGTACGCGTCTGAGTGTGACATTGAAGTTTGATTAAAAAAGAGCTTTCCATTTGTGGGCCAAAATCCAAATTTAATCCATCCTCGGTCCTATGTCAATACATAAGTACATCAATAAGTCAATATTAAGGATTTGATATTGGGATGAGAGCTTTATTTACCACGTAAAAAATCTTAGTCTACTGAACTGTTTTCCAGCATGCGAAATTCACGATTTCTTTCAATCGTACCAAACGGCAATATAGGGCGCGAACTCTTGTCTGATCTAGGATAGATGGGATGAAAAAGGGAAAAAACGAGTTTGTGATCATCTGATCATTTAAATTTTTTACAAATATCGCTCAATCACACGATCAAAGTTCAAAACATTTCTAATTTGAAAGTACACTTTTAGGATTTTTAGTTTTGTATTTAGGAATCAAGGCTTATTTCAAAGATATTCCTGGCAGACTTTTAAAATGATTGGTATCTGCATGCATTAATTAACCTTCCACGTTAACTAGTTCTTTTCAATACAACTATGTTAACGAGATTATTTCTTCGTAAATTTGTGCTGGACTGTATACGTACTAGTCTTGGATTGTAATGTATTAATCCTTTTCTGTATATTTGGTTGGGCATCTCTCATCAAGCAGAATCAAATTTGGACAAAAGACAACAGCTGCCACCTTTTCAGTTAGATTGTGACGCAAAACAAGAATCTAAGCGAAGAACATAACGTCCTCACCCTTTTGAAGAATTCCTCCGTGTGGCACTTCAATATAGTAGCATTGGCAATAACATAATTATTTGGTGTCTTACCCTTTTGAGATGTTCGTCCTTTATCTTGGCCAATTCTTCCCTGGCATCTTTTAGTTGCTTTTCCCTCGCTTTCTGTTGATCTTTTTTCTTCTTTGCATCTTCTCGTTCCTTGCGCTCTGCCTCCAACTTTGTTTTTCTCTCGGCTTCGTCTTTTCTCCAGGTTCTTTGAAGAACTGTAGCAACTTCCTTAAACTCTCCGCCAAGATTCGAAAATAACTCCCAAACAGGTATAAAGCTTTGGCATTCTCCACGGTCAATCAGGGCCCAGGTGGAATTATACGATAGCAGCTTGTGGAATGTGGCAGGGTTTGTTGCTTGAGGGCCCATTGACTTCACAGAATAGGTAAAACTGTCGCTCTCGCTACTCGCTAATTGACGCCCCCTGTTTTGAACTGTGCTTGAGGCGTACTCACTAGTGCCACTTGTCCTAATCTCAAATGCTCCGCCAAGAAAACCATAGCTGATTTGTGCCTTCAGGTGATTCACAGCCGCTTCAGTCAATTTAAATGTATCTTTGGTACTATTACTTTCAGCGTCAGCGATGCTGAAGAACACTCCGCCGAGGCTCTGTATTCCTGCGGGATAATGGCTCCCGTAGCGCTTCATAAAAAAACGAGCAGATTGCTCGACTTCGGCATCACTTGCGCTATCCACAATGGACCTGGCCATTATTCTGGCAGTTAAGGAAATAATCAACTGGTACGGATCAAACCGAAAATTCTTTTTAGCGGTGCGAATGTACTGGAGGACAGATGCACTGGTTTTCGAATTTGTGGCTGTCTGATCTGACTGAGAATATTGATCTTGCCCATATCCAACCTGGAACTCTCCCACAAAGGTGTCGTAGAATCCAGCCACTCCTATTCCAACATTGATACTTGTTGACTCCACTATTCGGGCGTACTCGGAAGCCATTCCTTTCTTGGAGAACTTCAGATATTTTGCTTCTTGTGCAGTGCTGGGATTGTTTAACTTTACATCCTTTGGAAGCAAAAACAATGGTATTTGTGCTGGCTGGGGTGCTTCGTAATCAGAATGATAGATTCCACAAAGCGCCTTTCCTCCGCTTGCTTTGGCAATGACCTCTAACTCACTTTTATAAGTCTCTCCTGACTCCACGACGTTGCTGCACTCTTCGGAGATGTAATCTAGTTGTTTTAGCAGTTCTTCCGGTAGAACTCCTTTCGGTTTTAGCCAATCTCCAGGAAGCTCAAGAACATTCAGGATTTCATTTAATTGCTCAAATTGGTGTTTCGCCATTGCTTTAGCCTCGGTCATCAATTCCCTGGCCTTAGTCAGATTCTCTTGGTCCAAGGCTTTAGAATCTCTGTATTCTTTCACGAGCCTTCGATCTTGCGAAATGTCGGCTAGCTGTGACCTCTGGGACTCGGCATACTCAATCAATCTGTAGACTTCATCCATATCTCCTTTTTCGGCACCTTTACAACAATCTTCCAGAGAACTCAATGAAAGACGTGGAAGCGCCAGAAGGGATGGCGCTCTCTTGCACAGAGCTTTCACCCATTCCTGTGACACATCAATTCCCACCGCACTGAGTCCACCAAGCACCTCGATATCAGGCCCCAGTCGTTTGCGTACATTCTCTAGACCATCTTCATCTTGTGGATCGCTCTCATTTTTATGAAAGTATTTAGCAAGTACACGAACATTGGTCAAATATTTTACTACGAGGTTAAGGGATTCAAGGCGCAACCCTTTCTTCGCCAACATTCTTTTTAAGTCTGCTTCCAGTCCAAAGAAGGCGACAGCTTTAAGCTTTTGAAGCAGCTTTTCTTTTTCAACAGCATCCTCCACTGTCGATATCTGAATATTCAGCTGTCGAATCAGCTCTTCACATTCTGCTGGTTCGTCCAGTGGCAAGTTGTTGATCTTTTTGCTTAACATTTGGATTAAGACGTGACTCTGCAAAAAGAAAGGGGGACTCGTTCTCGCAAGTACAAATAAGAATAGAAGATGAATATTTGTAATTCAACAAAATTGGAAGTTACCCACTTAGAACATTTTGCAAAAATTTTATTATAATAAAGTTTCAATATCACGCGCGCTCTAATTTGTTTAAACAGCGTGCTTTATGAGTAAGATGCCCGGCTGACTTGAAAACTAAAGTTCTCTGAGAATTTTGGTTGAATGTGGGAGGAAATTAGGAAATTCCTTATTACCAATTAAAGAATGTTCCGTTGTGTCTTCTTCCCATAAATGTTACATAAGACAACGCAGGAACAGTTTGTTATATATAAATACCAGCGACACGTATTAAGCAGCTTGTTTTTCAATTGTCATGTCAATAACGTTATCGGGCCGATTGCTTGAAGCCTGGTTAACGTTAGCGCTAACCGTTTGATAAGAGGTATCAAAACCTACAGGTTCCTATGGTTACTGTGTATGTAACGCTGGTTAGTGCTAACCGTGCTTCGAGCAACCCGGGCCAGGTTTTTATGACCAAAAATTCAGCCGGACTTTACTGAACAATTTGCTTTTCCATACTGGATTTTAGACTGTAAAAATACTTTCACTCGCATGTTAGCTTTGTTGAATTTCGAACCTGCTTTCAATTTGTGAAAGCTTTACTTTTGACGGTTTCACATTTTGATAGCTTTGATCGTGTTAAACAATAAACTGTTTTGAACCATCCTAACACGGATTCTGATTGGTTTGTTTTAGCGTGCCTTATGACGGGTACAGATGCACGGCTAACGCCGGCCACTCGTAAGATTTGGAAAATTCCATGAGGAAATTAAGAAATTATTTATTATAAAACAAACAAAGAAGTAGGCCGGAAAAGTGCATAAAGAAGTAGGGAAAAGACTCGTGTCTTCCCTACACTTCTTTCGTGCTCTATCCGTGCTTTACAACAGAACTGATCACCTGCTAGGCTTCGTTAATTGTTAAATATGGAATAGCAGTAGGACTTTATTTGATGACATCATTGAATATCTTTGTCATGCTACATGTTCATATTTGATGGTACTTCAAGCCTTCAATTTTTCTGTTTTTTTTTTTTTCTTTATTTTTTTGCACACGTTCACATTATTCTTGAACACGCATTCACATCATTTTTAAAGTGCTCCGTCATTCAAAAAATCTTCTAATTTTCTTATTTGAAATTGTTTTGCTTGCCACTAAACAGGCACAATCGTAAATCCTTGTTTCAGTCAGAAGACTTTATTGCAAGTTAAAAGTTCTTATCAGTACGCCATTAGTAACTTTAAAATCTTGAGGGAACTGGATGAGGTGAACAGAAAATAGATTAGAGCTCATATAACGTACTTATGAAATGTACGTGCCGCGCACGTTAGGTCTGTAAAAAGTCACCTCGCAAATAGCTAAAAAAGGCAAGAGTCATAAGCCTAATTGTTTTCTAGCCAAGAGCAGTAATCGCCTTTAGACAAAGAACGAATGGCTCAAGAATGTACGGACAAGGAAATTCTATTAAAATCTGATAAATCTGCTGAAAGCAATTTCCTAATAGCGATCTCGAGTTTTCTGCTACTTTATGTATTGGAACTCACACAAACTACCCTCAACTGGGTTACTCCTTCTTTATATCGTTAATTACCTTTTCTGCAATGCGTGGTCTCTGGTTTTTCACAAATTCTCGAACCTTTTGTACAAGCCCATCACCTGCAAAGAAAGACAGTGAATAATGAAAATTAAATATTCATGCACTTCTCAAGATTTGTGATCATGACCCATCTTATGCTAATTCTGTTAATCAGATATAAATCCTTGGAACTTTAATATATTTTCCCCACTTTGTTCTCTGCTTAGAGAAGTGTTCAAAAGGTTTACCAATAGTGTCCATGGTCTTCAAGTAATTGGCCCTTGACTGGCAAATGCTCAGACTCCTCATTCTTTCAAACGTCTGTATTAATTAAACAGAACAAATCAATTCATTTTTTTTCTCATTTTTTCTCTGCCATATATGCAACATTTTATAGCAGAGGTAATATAAGATTTAACGGGAAAAAAAAATTAAATGGCGAGGAGACCTGAAGGAAACCACGGGGTTTATAATTAAAACAAATTAATGTGTTGAAAGTATTAAAACCGATAAAAGATGACTGAAATGTTTAGTTCTTTCTTTAGTTGTTTCTAGGATCGACCGGAGACAGCAAATTTGCCCCAAAAGAGGGCTTGCCATTTAATCCATACTTTACCGGCACTTTATTATTTGTCCCTTAATACTTCTACTGAGACCGGTTGCCTGTTTGTGAACGGTAAGTTGTCTTTGCACAATCAGAAACGTTTACAAATTGCAATAAAGAAATTTTTCATAAGTTTAACCTTTTTGTTGCTGTGTCCCATTCCCAGAATAATTGTAGCAATCTTCTGCATAAGGCTCAATTCCTGCAATCTGTGGTTTATCGTGCAGACTGGAGAAACCTGATCGTCAACATTCTTCTTAAGTCTGGGTGTAGCCACCATTGCTATAAAGCCTAACACCTCGCCTAATTCCTTCATTTCCTGCATAATATTACTCCACTTGACTCCCTCTAGAGCTCCTACAGACGTGTTTCTCTCCATGACTTCTTACGCATAAGGCTTGACACTGGTTATCTATTTGCTGAAGGGATTAAGCTTGATTGTTCTCAAATGCTTTCTACTTTGAGAAGTTCTTTGGCAAAGTCTCTTGAAACTCTCCACTGCACAGAATTCAAAAGATTTGAAATGACCACTGTTAGGTTGGCTTTTGAGAATGATTTGGAGAGCTGGGTAAAAAAGCGTTTCCACGATCATGCCTTAACTTTTAAAGAAGATAAAGAAGATTCTTAGCAATATATTATGCTGCCATGTGTCAGTATCACTGCTCATTATCAATCATTGAACTTCCATAGTAAGGGAGTGTTGTTTATTGCAAAGTTGAATGGGAGGGGGCAGAACTAAAAAGGTTGGGTCTTCAGTTTATGGGGGCAAAGAGTTTTCGCATGACAGAGGGTCGGGTCAAAAAGAAACGGCCTGGTAAAAACACAGTCTGTCTAAGGTAGCCCGTCCCCTGTCCTTTTTTTTTTCATTTACCGTCACAAATGAGTTTCCGAATTTATAAAATGAGAGGCAATCTAATAAAGTTTCATGGCGAAGAAAGAGTCTAGTGGCAGGATGCATGTAGAAACGAGTAGAGAGTTGGTGTTAACAATTTCCTCTAAAGCAGAGCCTTTTCTGTTGAAATGTCACGTTTACTGACCCATTTACTCTGGCGCTGAGGTTAATACTGGAAATCTGAACGGGTAAAAGCCATTGTTCACATGCATATCAGTACAAATTGAAACTTAAAATAAGTTTACTTATTCATTACCATTCTTTCAAAACTCAAAAATATTGCCGGTCGGACAACTGTAAAGGGAGGAAAATTAACAGGTAAAGCAATGATAACACAAATCTCCGGATTTCGTAAACCACCAGCTTTTAATATCTCGGAGGCCTGCGGCTTTTCTCTGGTGCTAGTGGTAGCTTTCTCAAGAGCAGGAAAAGGTAGGGTCTCTCTCTGAGGAGTTTGCTCTTCACATGGAAACAGGGAGGTTCGTAATCTCAAGTCCACGGATCTCCTGTTTCCTGTATCGGCTTATGTGTTATTAAAGTGCCGCACTGTCTAATTTTCTTCTCCGGGTTGTATATATATTGTGCTGGCGAATACGGGTTTCGTCCACGCGTTTATGTTTATCTCCTGTATTTGTTTTGATTTCAGACATATGTGTCTGAAAGCATGCAAGTCCTTTGCTAGCCTTGCAATCTTTCTGAAACACTTCCTGCAAAATTTCGTTGGAAGAATATTTACGTCTCCCTCCTGTACCTCGATTTGTCCTATATCCTTTAATTTTTCAACAAGATTCTCTTTTTTTCCTGTTTTCCTGAACAATCCTATGCTGTCGAAGACCTTTTAAGTAGGATTACAGCAACAAGAGGTTTTAAGCGACTCTTTACACCGCTGTTTCGAAATTTCGCTTTCGGCAGAGCCACTATTTTCTTCTCAGAAGAAAATAGTGGCTCATCCATTTCCCCGCCAACCGTGCTTCCCGTACTGTAAGTTTAATTTTCCGCACGTATTTGAATTGGCCAATTCCAAACGCTTTCATTGTTCCAGTTGTAAACCATTCACAAGCGTTGGTATCAGGGTTCCCCAGAGCTCTTCTCTCTCTGGCGGTAATGCGCAGAAGAGCTCTGGAGTCGAGATTGGTGAGATCACGGTATATGAACTATGAGTAGAACGACTAAAAGTTTGTCAACGAAAAGCCGGCACTGGATTTCTCACTTGATTTTAACAACAAGGAAGTACAGTTTAGTATTAAGCGATTCTTAGTTTAAAGGGGGGAAACAAAATATGCTAATGCAAGGCTTTACTTTAAAAACTGAAAAGAGAAAAGCTATGCTTGTACTACTAACTTACCTCGGCGTATCTGGTTTGCAATGACTTAATTCCTCCTACCGTTGTCGAGCTTAAATAATCTCATTTAGGAATTGTTTGTGAATGAAAAGAAAAGAATTTGTTCCTGTCGAAATTATCACTGATAGTCTTTGTGACGCGTTTGTTTTTATTCCTTCTTGTGTTAAGTGTTTACTTCAGTAAGTGATCTGTTCATTGTTCAGTGAAAACTGACTTCCTCACAATCCACCAATCATCGAAGCATTCCCAAAATGTCCCGCACGTGAGAGCATTCTTAAATAATCTCATTTGGCCATTGCAATTGCCTTTCCTGTTACGTCAAAACAGGAGCTGGATTTCAAAATGAAAAGATTGTGTTCCTGTCGCAATTATCATTGGTAGTCTTTGTTTCCCGTTTGTTTTTATTCCTTCTTGTGTTAAGTGTTCATTGTTGAAAATTCACAAGAGAAGTTTCAAAGGATGGCGTTACGAGCCGGCGTTCTAGAATCGCTCCCAGAAATTCTTTAGTTCTTTAAAAGGCTAGTTTATACAATGATTATTTTACTATAACCCTTTCTTTTGTCAAACCTTTATTGACCATATTGTAATCAGTTACATCGATAAAAAGTGAAACGTTACGCTACAAAGACACACACATGCAGACACACACGGATGCACATTACACACACATGACGACAATAACTTGGATAAATATGTACAGTTGACCGTAGCGATCCATCCTTGCACTTTCTAGTGTAGGAAAAGGCCCATCTTCTATTAAAATCGTCAAGAGTCCCATTCCTTATAGCAATATATCGTGCTCTCTCTTTCTTAACTTTAGTTTTACACAAAAACAAATTAAAATTTAGAGAACAGTTTGACCTCCTTCAATCCCAGAAAAACAATTGACTTAAAATCAGCATATAATTTAATTTGTCAATACATTCCTTTCTGGAAAACCCAAGATAACATCATTGAGTGTCAACCTTAAATTTTCATACAATTTTTACAATACAATACAATTTATTAAACTTATATTGCGCAATTATTAATACCACCGATTTTCAATTGCGTATTGCAATATTGATTACATTATATAAATATACAATAACCAAAAGTGTATGAATAAATGATGATACGAATCAAATAAATAATAATCAAAATCAAGAAACTAAAAGGAATTATATTTAAAGGTAATGATTCATTAATAAAAAGCTTTCTGAAATAACGATGTCTTAATAAACTTCTTGAAACAACCTAACGATTTTATATTTCGTAAGTGTTTCGGAAAGCTATTCCACAGCTTGGAAGCTGCCACGAGAAAAGAGAGGTCACCGAGTGTTCCTGATGATCTTATAGAACTACAAATTATGAATTAAACTATTACTAGATCTTAGATTGTATCTACCACTTCTCCTTGCTGAAGTGGATCATGTATCTTATGGGGGGCCTCGACCGATGTATCGACCGCTATATCGGTCGACATCTCGACCGACACTCGACCAAGTATCGGTCGAGTATCGACCGCTAAACGGTCGAGTGTCGAGAGTAGATCGAGTATCGATCGAGCCTCGATCGATATATCGACTGATGATCGGTCGATGTACCGATCGAGGTACCCCATAAGATACATGATCCGCTGAAGTAAGCTCACTTACATAAGACGGAGCGAGACCATGTATGGCTTTAAAAATTATTAACAAAAGTTTAAAATGTATACGTTGCGTTACAGGCAGCCAGTGCAATGATCTAAGTATGATCCGTCACATGCGAAAACTTGCTCTCCTGAACAATTAACCGCGCTGCGGCATTCTGGACGGGTAGCATTTTTTGTAAAAAGTAGTTAGGTTCCCCACATACAGCAAGTTTTTCCAATAATTGAATTTACTAGATACATAAAAGCGTGGATAAGAGTTTCGGTACATTCCTTTGCAAGGTATTTTCTAATTCTCCTAGTATTATAAAGATGGTAAAATGCCGTAGAGCAGATATTAGTTATATGTACAGACATAAATAAGTTTGAATCAAACCATACTCCCAAATTCTTGACGTGAGAAGAGGGAGCTATATTAGCACTATCGACTTTACGTTAATTCGTCAGCAACATCTGTCGACCAATCAACGAAGCATTCCCAAAAACCCTGCACGTGAGAGCATTCTTAAATAATCTCATTTGGCCATTGTTTGTCCTGTAACTGAGCTTTAAAATGAAAAGAATGTGTTCTTGACGTAATTATCACTGATAGTCTTTGTGACGCGTTTGGTTTTATTCCTTATTGTGTTAAGTGTTAGTTAAGTTTCTGTTCATTGTTGAAAACTGACTTCCTCACAATCCAGCAGTCAACGAAGCATTCCCAAAAAGTCCTTCACGTGAGAGCATTCTTAAATAATCTCTTTTGGCCATTGCAATTGCTTGTCCTGTTACGTCAAAACAGGAGCCAGGTTTCAAAATGAAAAGAACGTGTTCCTGTCGCAATTATCACTGATAGTCTTTGTGCCTCGTTTTTTTTATTCCTTCTTGTGTTATGTGTTCATCGTTGAGAATTCACAAGAGAAGTTTCAAAGGATGGCGTTACGAGCCGGGGTTCTAGAATCGCTCCCAGAAATTCTTTAGTTCTTTAAAAGGTTAGTTTACACAATAATTATTTTACTATAACCCATGGCTTTCAACCTTTTATACGTAAGTAATTATAAGTAAAAAGCTTCTCGATGACAAATTAAAGTAATTCATATTTTGCTTTTCAATATATTTCTCTAACTGGCTTACGTTGTTGTCCTGTTGTTATATTAGTGATGTTTTCTTGTCTACTCTTCAAGTGCTCGAGCATGTAGTTTTTTTTTTCTTTGCATATTTTAAAACTCATAATTGTTCTTGTGTTAGCCCGCTGCGCGTAAGCAATATCGGCTGTGGCTAAGTTATTACAGCAGCCATAGCGAGGAAAATAGTTTCACAAACGCTGTTTGTTTTTCTGCCATATTGAGTGATAGCATCTTGCATTTGTAAGTTTTGTTCAGGGCTCACCGACTACTTCATTCAAAATCCTAAAATGCAAAGGTTGATTTTTTTTTGGCCTTTTACTCAGGGTTTTCGACAGTTTTGCAAGTAGTGGACGTATCTCTGAAAGCACCGGACGTGACATCGTTTGGCGTCGCAAGGCGCCTTGCGAGGGCCGAAGGTGCGAGGTACCTAGCGGCCTCTAGAGGCATGTCCCCCACTCTCCCCCTAGAGAAATTTTCGCTTGAAATAGGACACTCCGCAACGCTGTTTCCAGTGTTTCTGGAACCCATGGCCAAAAATTAGTTTTCGAGGTAAGGCTTCTTTAAAAAGTGAGTAAAAATATACATAATGAATAAAAAACCCTTCAAATATTTGCATCCCAAGTACTGGACATGGAATGGGAAACGACAGGACAAAACGTCCGGCCTACGGCCTCAAACGAAAACCCTTAAAACTTTTACTCCTCTTTGTTATAAATTTCAGACTCTAGTGAGATACATAGCACTCCTACAAGCAGGGTTGTAGCTAAAGAAAATGCATGCAGGTTAAAATACCACGTGAGCCGGCTGATAGAAGATAAGGCGCGCTTGTTGGGGAGGAGGGCTTCGGGGGGTCTCCCCCCTGGGAAATTTCAAAATTTTGAAATTGATTTGGTTCCCCCTGATGCAATCTGAGGCCTCCTTGATACAGAAAGAAACAACACAGAATAGCATCTAAATTTATGCCTGCATCATTGTAACTAATTTATTATCACATAATATTTGGATTATATTATTTCTAGTTTACAACACTGACAATATTTTTCTTAGTGCAAACAGGATATAGTATAATGTTTACTTGCTTTGTTGCCGGTTTGATAGAAAAACACTTTGTTAACTCATTGTTTTACAACTAATTTCTGATTGTTTTGATTGAATGTAAATATATTATTCATCATAGAAAAGAAGTGTCGCAGTCGTAGTCACTGTCATCATTGCCATCTTTGTTAGCATCAGCGTGTTCCTCGGTATCTTCGAGCGAAAAATGTCCTAATATACCCCTGGTCGTGCTTCCTTTTCCGCGCATTTTCATCTGATGACGCCATGGTGAATCGATGAATATATTTTGTAGGGAAAAACTATGAAAAGCCAAATTATACAAATACTTATCTTTGATGACCCTTACTCGAA
>NC_090888.1:42803723-42811223 GCF_036669925.1 Montipora capricornis | reverse complement strand
TTGTTTTCCAAGGTTGAGTTTGTATGAAAGGTTTTTACTGTATAAATATATTGTAACAAAGCTACGCTACTTAAAGATACTACATTGGCGACGATGATAAATCATGGCAACAAATGGATTACAGCCAATGCCTTGAACCCAAAGCGGATCTAACGAATACAAGTACTCGATGGACTCAGTGGATTGAGCGTTTTAATACGTACCTCGTAGCCTCCAATATCAAAGATACTGGCCGTAAGCGAGCACTGCTTTTGTATCAAGCAGGGCCAGAAGTTCATGAAATATTCAAGACTCTACCGGACACGGGAGACGAAAAAGATTACGACTCGGCTGTTAAAGCCCTCACGACATATTTTGAACCGGACAAAAACAAAATATACCAAACGTATACGTTTCGTCAAGCAAAGCAGCAAGTGAATTTTTCTGACTTATTTCATGGTTTTTCATGATTTTATTCCTGATAGATTTTTATAAAATGTAAAAGACACCTACTTATTTAATATTGTAAAATTAAACTGAATTTTCCGCTGCTGTTGTACCATCCATACGACTATGATTAAATAATGAAGATCTTTTGTTCAAGGGAACAATTACTGGCTAATTTGGAGGTTCACAGCTTCGTGGGATCGAAACAAAGACAATGGAATTGACCGTCGAATGGGTCGGTCGGATCGAAAGATAAAACCAAAAAAAAATCATAAGCATTCTCTGAATCGGAGGCCTGGTACCCCAGCATCATACATCGTAGCTGTGGAGCCAGGAAAACAACAAGACGTGAACCCAAAATCAATATGGCGGAAAAGTTGGTGGATGTTGTTGCAAAATAAAGACAGCGTGGGAAAATGGATCAACCACCGAAACTCCTATGCGACATAAAAATGGCTTAAAAACGTCGTTACCTTTATTACTGTTATTTTTTTTTTTGGAAAATGCCAAAAATTTGGGTCAGTCGGACGACGCTAAACGTGGGGAAAAAAGGGGATGGCCTAACCAGTAGTCTGTTTATGCGTTCCTGTCATGGACAGCGACCAGGAGCTCTTTCTAACGCAAAATTGGGAATAGACCATTTTACAGTTGTAGCTAAGTTACCTGGCCTAAGAATGGGAACGAGGCTGCCGGTGACCTTGTTTTGATACAAACCTTCTTGCTTTTGTAATGTTAATATGGACTAATTGGAATTACAACAACACAATTTACATGATAAAAGCAGTGGAGGCTGTATCAATACAAGGTCACCGGCAGCCTCGCAGCCATTCATAGGCTAGGTCGCTCAGGAAACAACTGTAAAATGGTCTATTGTGCATTATTACGCAAACAACAGTTCGCCTCAACTTCTGTTTCTTTCAGCTGTACGAGAAATATTTGTTCAGGTGTCCCGAGTCTGGAGTTCTACTTGACCCCTAGAAGTGGATTCAAGTATTTTGATGATGGTAAGTTTTAAAAACATAGCAAATTATGTACGTTAGGTTGTAAAAATAGCCGTGCTGCTTTTAATCAGTGTACTTTCATAATTTTAAAACACTTTAAATTGTAAAACGTCGTTATTGAAATAATCAGAATCTCATTTTTTGTTGCAGAGAAGGCTATCGATTAAAATTCATTTGCCTTAATTTGTTTTTGGGTTGTTTCTACAAAATCCCTCATTCGGGGGATTTATCTGTATAAATACCTTTCAATTTAATTCATCAGCCCCGCCGTTCCCTGCTACTTTTTAAAACCCTCCCCGGACATTCAGTCTGTTGAATATTTATTAGGTGTGTAAGTCAAATACAGGTCGTTGAATGACAAAAGAAAATGCGTCAACCATGAAATAAGATCCGGCAAACTTCAAGCTGCAGTAAATCATGTCAACCGGAGCAATACACCTGTTATTTCACTAGATCAACTACGTTTGTACTTGGAAAGTTTGTCTTCCAAAGAAGTCAGTGAAGAAAAGCACCACCATCATGAGCAATAAAATTCCGGGCCGTTCAGGCTGCCTTTTAAGTGGTACTACGACTAAAAAAACAATTCTTTTTTTTCTTTGGATTTCAAAACTATGTTAACTAAACACTAACATACCCAAGTTTTGAGTTCTGATTTTGAAAAGACACCTGCTTATTTTAACTGGAATTTTCTTATTTATTGGTCCGCCATTACTAATTTTAAAATCTTGAGAGAGCTGGGTCGAGGAGAAAATGACGTCAAAGACTCACTAGTTTAAGAATGCAATGCGTGTGTACGCGGCTGAATTAATATGCAGCACGGGAGTTTCGGGCTTTCAGACTTTTAAACCTGTGTTTTGCCTATATAATAAATTGCGTTTACACGCTGAAATTTTAAGCTAGTGTGGCAACCCTCTGAGGTCCAATCGGTCAGTTTTGAACGTGAGTAATGGCGGACCGTGAATCCAAAACTTACGCTCAAAATAAACAGCCTTTGGATAAAACTCAAAGCTCAAAATTTTGCCAGTTAGGTGTTAAGCGAACACGCCTTTAAAATCTGAAGAAAAAAAGGAAATGATTTTATGATCATACTACCACTTTAAGATGGACGTGTTGTGTCACTCATGTCAGCAATTGACGAAATGGGGAATCCGTTTGAGGAGGACAGCACAGACCTTCTTGTCCTAGACTCCAAAGAAATCATTGATGATATGGTATTTAAAGTTGTGAGAGAGGTGGTGTCCGTTGGTCAGTATCACTACGTACAAAGCCTTTGTCATGTAAATATTCAGGGAAAAACAAAGCCACTGATATCCGAAGCAATAAAGAAGAACAAGTTACCCCCATTCAAACAACAACCACAGAAAAACCTAACGAAAAAGAGCTTTTAAAAACGACTGTGCTTTATTTTACCGTGTCTACATAGCTTACCAAAGCCGTAATGGTAACCTCAAAGAATTTCTTAAGCACGAGAAGCTGCTTTTCATCCAACTCTAGCACAAGCAGGAAAAATAAGGGAACGTCAGAAGTAAGACCTGGCGAAATGTATGCAAAGGCTTGTTGAAAGGAAGATTGGCGCACCCCAGGAGACAATAATTGATGGTGCAGTTGTCGTTCAAATATCGAAGCCGGGAATGGAAGCCACGCTTAAAGACTATACAGATTTGGTGTTTAACCATATATCCTCAAAACGCTGGAGGCAGTCCAGAGAGTGGGCGTTGTGTGGGATGTATATCGTGAAGACAGTTAAAACGTCCACCGCAAGAGAAAGGCGTGGCACAGGAACTCGAAGAAGGATTGCATCATCCTCTCAGGTCCCTAAGAACTTGAAAAGCTATTGACATTGAGGGGAAGAAGGTGTACATTACCTATGGTGAATTCGACCTCAGTTCTCAACCAACAGATATAATGGACTGCACTCTCTAAGCAGAAGACACCTGACTCATGTTGCATGCATACCATGCCTTGCAATCTGGCTACGGTAGTTTAGTGTGTTAGCGGTATCCAGCGTGCAAGATCTTGGTTTTGATGAAATCTGGATTGCATTTGGCGCTGGCAAGCCTTGTCGATACGTCTCGATCCACCCAATTGTTGACCAACTGGGACCACAAAGAAGCAAGGCTCTCCCGATGTTCCACTGGATGCGACACTGTATTTTTCTTTTCCTGGAGGGGGGAAACATCCTCCTGGGACGTGTGGAACGTGTTTCCTCAAATCGCAGATACCTCTTCAATGTTGGCCTCAGTTCCAGAAGAGATTCTTGAGCAGGCAATGGCCCTAATTGAGAGATTCGTGGTGCTTATTTATAGCAGAACAAGATCACAAACGACAGTGAATAAAGCAAGTCAGGAACTATTCTCTAAAAGCAACCATTGTTTCAAATAGCTATTATGGGATTCTCAGGGGACAAATGCGTGCTAATTTGCCCCCTGAGCATCCCACGGCCGCCTTATCGATAAAAGCGTCTATACCTTAAAGTGCCTATCAATCCTAACCAGTCTGTTTTTTTTCTGTCAAGTACACATCGTAAACAAGCAACAACAAAGAAAGAAAACGGAATTGCAAGGAATCTGCGATTTTGAGAACCACTCGAAATCAAGGTTTAATTCCGAAATTAAAACTGCGCACAAAGAAGACTGGCACTAGCGGCAGTCGTGGCGTCAACCCGGTATCTCCACGACACACGAAAGACAGAACTATATGCGATTCAATGTGAGACTTCACAATTCTGGCTGACAAAATGTCAGAAAATCAATGTGAACTATTGGAATTATTGGCTTGTTCGTTTTGGGATGAACCCCTTAGCAAAGTGTCTCGCGGTGAATGGGGAGATGTGTTCAGTTCAGGGGCGTAGCCAGGATTTCTAGGAGGGGGGGCTCCAAATTGGTTCCAACGAAAACGGTTGGTCTAAAATCCTTACTTTACGAACGTACAAGACTGGCGTTTATGCTATGTAAACATAAGACGCCTTGGTTGCCGTTGAGCGAACGTGTTTATCACTTCCTCGATATTTATGTTTCCGTGGTAATTGATGTTCATCGACGCCAGCCCAGCCTCTCGCTCGCTTGACATGGTCGACCTCAGGTATGTTTTTAACCTTCTTAGTGTACTGAATGAGCGCGCTCACATTTAGCTGACGTTATCGGCAACGTGCACAACATGCAGATCAAGGTGTGGATGTTAGGAAAGAACTCTCGATCGCATACACCTTATTCCAAAATGGCCGCCATTTTAGTATTCTTTTGTTTTATTGTAAACTGACCCTTTTGGTCTCGCTTTCAAACGTAGAATTCAAAAGAATATTTACCCTTGAACGAGGCCAACAGGGCCACTTTGCAATTAAACAAAAGAATACTAAAATGGCGGCCATTTTGAAATAAGGTGTATGCTGCGAGTGTCTGAACTGCACTGGTGGGGAGGTCGGCATCCTCAGTGCTGCACCACTTTCTCTTCCATCGCAGGAGCTCAACATCAACCACATGAGGAGAAGGAAGGTCGTTCTCATAAAACTCCAGCGCTGCTTCAATGTCAGGATTTCTGTCTCTCCGTTCACTGTACTTATTGTCAGCATAGAGCAAAACGGAGAATTTCAGGAATCGAGAGTCCATTACACTCTTGCTGGGATAAAATCACTGTTAAAAATAGGAGAAGGGGGATTCCTTGGCGCGAGAGGGGGGGGGTTCCGGAACCCCTGGAACCCTCCCCTGGCTACGCCCCTGATTGGGCAGGCAAGGCTATTAATTCCAGTATCAATAATTTTTTTCAGTTTAACAGGCAAAATGGCAACAACAGCCCAGAGTGCTCCTACGTTAAATTACCTTAAGGGGGAAAATTTTCTGCTAATGCACAAAAGCGGATTCGCAGAACCATTCAGCGTTTTTGTGACAACAGCTTTAATATCAAGCTAGTGTTTTCTTCGTTCAAAATCGGCTCTTTGTTTAGCGTGAAAGACCTTATCCCTAAAGAGCTCAAATCATGCGTTGTTTATAGAGCAGGCTGCGGTGCCTGCTATGTTGGCGAGACTTCCCGGCACATTTGCACGCGCATAAAGGAGCAGTTAAATATGGATAAGGCCTCTCACATTTTTAAGCATTTACAGGAGTCACCTGGGTGTCGGGCACTTTGTTCAAGTGAATGCTTTGTTGTCATAGATCAAGCAACAACACGGACACAATTTAAAATCAAGGAGGCATTGCACATTCATTGGGAAAAACCCTCCCTAAATCAACAATTGTTTCATGTAAATCTTAATCTTTCTTTGTAATCAGTTGTTGTATCACACCACTGTTATTCTAATTTTCCGCTATATATTGTACATCATTGTTATTCCATCCGCAAACTCATAAAGCTATTGTCATTGCTCTTCATTACTTGAGGGCTAAAAATTAAAAGTGTTGGATGTGGCACTAAACGAAACTAAAGCCCTTACTGAAGACTTATGGCATACCATGCTTGAAGGACTTAAAAGCCAAAAGGTACCTCGTGAGGTCCCTTGGAAGGGTCCTCTTTGAAAGAAAAAATTGTAATAAGGAAAGATGAGAGTGAAGTGATCACTTGCCAACTGTGATTGAATTTGTTAAAGTTCAACAAACACAAAATAACTTCTGGTTATGACTAAACTGCAACAAGTTGCAAGAAGACTCTCTTAATGTTATCTGGCAAATTTGTATGTTAATAATGGCAACCAAAACGTAATCCTTACAATGTTGTTCTCTCATATGAACTGTTCCTAGTACTCGCCCCTTTGAGAAAAAGAAAAAACGGCCTGTGTAAAACCTTGTGTTTGTAGACCTTACAGAAATTGTTTCTGATATTTTAGCAATAGTTAGTTTCAAAGCTTAATCACTCACTGAAAAACTATGTCCCCATTAAAACCCTTTGACGCCGTCCAAACCGGCCTAAACCGGCCAGACTTAGTATTTTACCGTGTCTAACGCCAGACGATTTTACTCGTCAATGGGGAACCCCTAGGAGTCGTCAATGGGTTAATACATTGATCGTTTCTACAAATATTTCATTATGTATGAAAAATTGATAGGAACACAGTTGTGGATTTGATCAGGTTTGAAATTTAGGCGAGAAAGTATGATACTTTAAGAAACATTTCCTGTGATAAATTGATTCAAAAGTTCACACCTGTTATTATTAAAATGTTCAGACCTTGCCCCTTGAATCAGCCTTACTTTTTGTCCATTTAAATTATTTTTTGACTGCGTTATACTGTATGAAGTGAATAGCCCTTTCACCAGGGACGACTTTTCTCCATATCTGTAGCCAATCTTTTTCGTGTTTAATAAGCGTTCTTCTTCTGCTTTTTCTTGCAACATGGGCCACCTTGCTTTTCGAAACCAGTCAAGCAGATCTTTATCAATCTCTTGGCGTTGAGGTCCTCTTAATCGCTTGATATTGCCGTTGAGATTGCACTAGTAGTGATTCAAAAGACTCATGTTTCTTCAACAAGATAGCTTGAATCTGAATGGGTCTTCCCACGTATCTACATGTATACCTACATTTTCCAACATTCGGCAAAGTCCCTGTTTGACTTATGGCTGTTTCTGCTTAGGTGGCCTCATACAACATAAGTCTATTTAGAGACATCACCACCAAGCCGGCCACTTCTGCTGGAGAGAACAGGACAGCCACGACACCGGGGACTTCATCCCCTAACTCTTATTGCTGTTCTTTCACGTCCCACTGGGAACGTATGAACATATAAGATGTTTGTGAGACAGGGCCTGACAGCATGACAGTCCGAGAAGACTTGAAAGTCTCACCATTTGCAGATGAAGCAGCAGCACTTTCTCCTCACTTATTTTAAGATCCTGAGTGTTGATCCGGCTGGGGTTCGAACCCGCGACCATCAAGCATCGAGCATGACAGGCCGATGCCCAACCAACTGAGCCACCAGTGCGCGGTGGTCTGCAAGCTTCCTTGCGCTGGCATGGGGTTCTTTTCTTTAAAACAAACAACTTCATATCGTGTTTTTGAGTCAAGTTTGGTTTAAAAATAGACACCTTTCTGGCGCTGATGGGAACTAGGCCAATTTGAATAAATCTTACTCTTCGGTGATGGACTC
>NC_090888.1:42793723-42796223 GCF_036669925.1 Montipora capricornis | reverse complement strand
TGGCTATTTACCATCTCATATCCAACGCGCGCTCATGGAATAATTGTTAATTAACCCATGATGGCTTAGCCAATCAAAACTCTCGAATTGCATTATCCAATGATCCAGTTTTTAATAATTATCGTTACACCGATGATGACGGAGGACCGTCGAAACATGTTTGCAAATTCTTTTGGAACATTAAATAGCATCACCATCTCTTTCTACTTTTTATTGGGCTCATTGCCATAGCGCAAAAAACTAAATTCCGTTACCGCTCGTTTGTAAAACTTTCATTTGTGGAGACACAGTAGGCTGAAACACGCGCATCAAGGTCTCGGTGAAGGAAAATGAGGTGTCTGAGGAAAAATGAAATTGTCGCGCTGCTATTTTTTGTATATTGTCAAACTATATATCATATTAAAGCTAATAGATTAAATTATTTGAATAAAGTTTTAGTGTTTTGGTATTAAAATTGCCTTTTAGTTTTGAGGCCTCAAACTCAGAAGACCTCAGAACGACCGAGTCTGCTGCAGAAGCTCCTGCCCCTTCACTTTATTACGAAAATAACCGCACTTTGTTGCATCTTAGTCACAAATGAATGCACTCCAATATCGTGTGAGGAATTTTTCAATTGTAAAGAATTGACGGAAATATCACGCACCAAGTCGAAATTCTCATCTCACAAGCCCGGTGGTTTCTTGGGGTCTCCTCGCCAAAATTAAAAAAAAAAAAATAGGCAGAAAAGGTGCATAAAATCAGTCTCCCAAGACCAAGGAAAAATTCCTCACAGTATTTGGGGTAGTACAATCATCTATTCGAATTGAAAATTTGGAAGCGATATCTTAAAACCTGTCGGGACAGGAGGTCCGAGAAGTTGTAACTTTGGGGTCATAATAAACCCCATAGAAAATCGAGATTGAAGATTTCGCGTGCAGTTCACGGTCTACTTGAAAGCCAATCAGCGTTCGGGCACGTAAGCTAGCAGATCGCGCGTGAAGGCTGTCGACTGACACCCAATCACGCGTGATTGACATAATACGCCAATCATTTTTTGCGTGCAGATTATGGCGAGAAACAAAGAAAAGCGATTTTAGCGGTTTTAAAATTAATTTTTCAGAATTTTTTTTCGGGAAACTACACTTCACAGCCCAACAATTCAATATTGCAAAAACAAAAAAATTGAGCTGGACGCCCAAATTTACCTTTACCGAGACCTTAAATATCACTTCTTACCTGAATTGCTTTCACATTTTCTCATAAAACGCTAATTTTAGCCAAATACAATAAAATACACCCCTCCTAGGACGGATTACTTAGTGAAAGATTGACAATCATATTGAGCACTTCAGAAGATGTAATTGGACATCAAGCTGACAAAGGTGGTGTCCCGATCAGCGCTCACTGGGGTAGCCATTTGCACGACTGCACAGCGCCTGGTGTTCTCCTCTGAGGATAGAGTAATATTTGCACCTTCTCCAGTGTATCCTACAACTTCGGTCAAAATACATTTGGGAGAATTTCCATTATAGGTATCACCTGGAGTTTACGTTTACTTTCTGCTATTTTCCATTATGAACTTGTACGTCTTCCAACAGAACTGCCAACCAGAATGGCGAAATCTCCCTTCTTCGGTCATGCCTTCTTATGGTATATGGTTTGCACCCGCACAGTAGTTCTACCCTGCAGCTGCAACGTAACGTTTGCATCCACAATTTGACAGGCTGCTGTAATGTCTTGGCCGCATCTTCAGATGAAGCTGTGAAGAGGATGGGACGTATGTGCGTACGGAAGGATGCCAGTCAGCTCCTTTGTTTTTGAGCGGAGGTTTACCTGTTGTACGCCTTTTCCTACTCCCAACAAATTTTCTCATTACAGTTTCTCTTCTTCTGTCTTCTTCTTTACTTCCCGTTCCATCGGTGATAGCTGAATGCATGTTGGGACGCTTCTTAATGTTTGGTGGCTCACCCTTGATTATCTTCTCGGGATAAAACGAGTTTGTCCCGGTAAAATAAGAAAACTCTCTCTGGTAAATACGAAGTATGCCGTCCTGCACACAACGAACTCTTCTGTAGGCGTAGTTGGTCACAGTCGGATGTCGTGGTCTGCTCTTCTACTTCTACACTCAAGGTTGTCAGACTTTCGAACGGCAGATCATGTCCAGAAGGTGATCCTGTCCAATCTCTGTCACGGTATCGGCAAGGCTGGTAAGTGATTCTAAAGCTATGGCAAAGGATTGGCTTGTGGTTCGAGGTATTGTCAAGTCAGGGCTATTTTTATTCCGCTTTCCTGTCCTCTCCGATGCTGTCTGTTCGTGACTGGAACGAAACGGAACTGCTTCCTCAACAAGCTTAATACGTGATCATCAAAGGTAACTGGTAGGTTGTCTTCTTTAGCTTGCTTATCTAGTATAGTCGAAAGACATTTGCATAACGAGCAAATCTCCTTTGAAGCGGGATAAGTCCTCTTGCTGACGTCAGCATTCCTACTGCTTTGTTACCTGCGTCACATATAATAACAG
>NC_090888.1:42768723-42788723 GCF_036669925.1 Montipora capricornis | reverse complement strand
ATCGTCATCTCACGGAGAGCCACATGGAGCCGTTATGCAGTTTTGAAATTTTAATTTTCAGTGTTCAAAATTTTTCTTTTCTTTTAATTCCCACACAGGCAACCTCTCTTTTCCTTCTGAAAAATCCGAAAACAGCTCAAGTTTAATAGAATGAATGATTCTGAAGACCACTTGTCTACAGCCATTTCATCACGTGCAAATTTCCCTTTTTTGATAGCAATCTAACAATAGAGGTAGGTTTGTTTGCAACAACAGTGGATCTATCTTTTTTTATATTTTGTTGCTACATAATTTTTGAAACTGAAATTAAATTGAGTTTATGAAACCCAACACTGAGAGGACAGCGACCGTCTGTCACGTGTTGATCACCGCTCTCTGTACTCGCTCAACGTTCCTCGGTTGGCAGTGACAGGCAGTTGCAGGCTGCTGTCCAAACGTCTAAAATATTGGCAACAGCCCCACCCTCCTACCCCAGAGGCAGAGATTAGACGCATTTGTTTCTTTGGTTTCTTCAGGATCCATTGTCTCGAAGGCCCAGGGAGACAGGAACTGAAAAAAAGTTTGGCCTGAGGCTGTTTTCTATTTTTTATCAAATGATTAGTTCACTACATGCATACTTGTACACCATCCGTGATGCTGTGATTAAACTTTACCACCAGCCGGCCTAAAAGATTTATTCATCGAAACCGTCTGTTGTAGAGAAAGAAGGATTCTCTGTATTTTCTTTCCGTATTTTGTATTACTAATAGAAAAAATGTTTAAAAAACTGAGTTGAATCGATCAGTTGAATATGATTGTGCTTACATATAAGAAACATTTTGTTTCGCCAATCGTGGCAACGTAGATTTAGTTACCCACCCTGAAGTTAAATGTCGCCGTTATTTCTTGTATAAAAGGCCTATCGGAAGAGCAAGGCGATTCATAATCCAAACAAAGTCTTATCCATACTGTTTGGGGTCATTTGCTTTGTTATCTATCGTTTCACTATGCGTTGGTCCATTTTTACTGAAGACCTTAAGTTGAATTCTCCCCTGGTAAGCGGATAGACACGCTTGAACTATGGAACTCAATCGACTTTATTAAAATGGTCACGCTAAAATAACTGAATCGAAAAATAGCAATAGAGAATAAGAAAAACTTCATTTAAAAAGTAAAACAAGGTTGCAGGTATTTCGGTAATTTCATAGTTGGTTTTTGCTGCAAAACCTAGTGTCGAGCATGTGTCGAGACCAATTTCTTTGGATACCCGTCAGCTGAAATGCCTCCCTAAGTCTGTATGGTCTAACTTTTAAGATCCTCTTACCCAAGAATTGTGGGCAAAAACATCTTTCATTTTTTACGGTGTGAAAACTTGTAAATAATTACACTGACAATAGAAATAACGCCGTGTTCGTCTGGTCCAAATTTTGAAATTGCCTTCTATTTGCGTTGCAGAGGTATTTTCAGAATTTATTCGAGACCTCAATGTTTAGTAATGTTGTAGGAGTTAGAGAGAGAAATTCTTACATTAGTTTTATAAGATATGCCCGTATATGATAGAATTTGAAAATAAATACTCGCATGTAACAGTCCTTTTACCCTACTTAAAATATAAGACTATGACACTCAGACAACTTGTGATCACAGTATATGATTATAATGGCAAGAACCTTTTGTGTTCATTTGCAAAAAAATCAAATTAAATGGAACAGTTTCACATTCTGTTTTGCAATATAAACGCGTAATTCTTAAATATGGTACAAGAACTGCGAAGTAGTTCCACCTTAGGAAAACAAAAAGTCACCAAATAAACTTAGTGTAACCTAAAGTTCATGTAAATTTTGACCAAAATTAAAATTTTTCTCTAGTTAATTTAACATGTTCTTTTGTTCGTTATAATCTTAGCTGGCTCTAGCGAAAATTAAGACATTTGCGAACGAATTGCGTTTGACTCTGTGTTTGATACCCATCCTGAGATAGTCAGGTTGAGCCAGGATAGACAATTTGATGCAAGAAAGCCCTACTGAGTGTACTATTTGAATTGTTTAATTAGTGCGGAATTTCTATGGATGCCGGAGGCCATAGAGAGTGTGCTTTAAAAATGTTGCAGTGCATGAACTGCCCATTTTCTCTAAAAAGCAAAGCAGTTATTTCAGTTTTCAAAATATAATTTTGGCTCTCATTGCACAATTTTCCTTGTAGCTCCGAACGTGTTCCACTACTTAAAAGAACGTAACATGTCTAATCCTCATAAATGAAACTAATAAATGATTGAGAAAATTATCAAAAACTCTGCTGTGATATCAGTTAAAAATAGGTTCCTGATTGTCTTATCGAACCCATCTCTTACCGATTGATGCAAAATTACGATGCCGGCAACCATGCATGGGCTTCACCCTCTCGGTACGCCGAGGTAAGGACTTGAAGACGATATGCATACAAAACGTGAACAATCCGGCTGTTTCTGAGTTTTTTCACTCAAAACAAAGAAATGGCGTTTGAGCTCGTAGAAAGGATGGGCTTTTTAGTGAAGGAGTATTCAAAGGTTGATACACCACCCCGTGACCACCTTGACACGACGCCATATTGGAATTGTGAACAAAACGCCTCTCTTAGAGAAGAACCTACGTTAGCTTTTTGAGACAACTCAGTGGTAACTATTCATCAAACTGGGGCGTGCTCTAACCTAACGCGGAAACGTTGAACTATAATGACCAACTGTTTCATAGCAAAATAAGAACACAACCAATCGTAATTTTCTAAGGGAGTTAGCAAAGACTGTAAAACACATTTCCTTAAACAAACCGAAACTTTCATGTTTTTAATACCATATTGCACGTCGCTTAAATGTATTTCCCTCTTCGTTATATATTTGCTAGTTTATTGAATCAAAGGTTTTATTTTAGAGATGAGATTCAATCACAAAAACGGTGTGTCAAAAATGTGCAAACTGGTCGTTTGGACGAAGAAAACCGAGGTGGATGGAAGCGTATTTTAGAGCCATGCAACATTCAACAGCTAAGAGGACACATAAATGCGTGCCTACATCAAAAGACATCCATAAGATTCTCAAAATCCCAAATTGTAGATAACGTCCGTCGAGAGATTTCATAAATTAGTTTGATTCTCGACTGAATCCACTGAATATCGTTGAAAAGTACGAAACATGGAGGCCATGCGATTCTGGGATTGTTTCGAAATAAGACAGTCATGGCATTTTGAAATTGATATTGTTATGACGCTGTAGTTCTAACGAAGAAAATCAATTGACCAAATACAATCAAATTCACGTACAGGCTTAAGGAAAAATTGAACAAAAAAGTACAATGTGAAAATATTTAAAATAAACTGTGCGTCGAGCTTAGCAGAAAAGGGATATTCTTAATCGTGTAAAAAATATCGTTAAACGAAGACAAAAACACATTGATCTTACCGGAAATCTTTGCCAAGGGGTCCACAAGACACGTTGCATCCCTTGAAGGAGACTGAAATATTCCATCTTAGAAAAGAGAAAACTTAACTAGGATCGGCCACCTCGGCCCGCTTAAGTATCGACAATATTCATGTCCAGCACATGTCATTTTGTCAAAGAGAGGCTGACGTGACTGAAAAGCTCAACGATTATCTCGTTCTTACAGTTCTTGAGTCTATCAAGAGATGATTGACCGAGAAGAATCGCAGGATTTTTGTTGATTGCATACTACCAAGTATTCCACACTTGACAGCCATTGGCAAAGGATAATGCGTGGAGTGCAAAATGTTTTCATCCAAGAGATTTGAAGCGTGGTGTTAAACTGTAAGGCTGAACTTTTGGACAGCAAACTTATGTTAAAGAGGCCCGAAACCAGCCAATCAGCGCTCACAGTTATGTGCATTAATAGCCTACTCTACCTTGAATTTTATTGTCACGAACATCAGGAAAATAAGCAAATCTTTCTAAAGAATAAGCTTTAATGACCACAGAGTTGCATATTGAACCCCCCTTGTGAGACTGATTAGCAAAGTTGAAAATTTATACCTCAGAAATAAAGGTTTTATGTTTCGTGACTTTACGAATACGAAATGCAATCTGCTGGGGCTCAGAGAAAAGGGGTAGATGTTTAAACATTTTCAACCAATCACAGAAAGCAGGGGTCACGAGAAAGCCAAAGAAAAGCCTCTGCTGAAACAACTTCAAAGAAAGCGGTGCTCTTAAAATATTCAACTCAATGATACCGGTAAATGTGGTTAAAGTGTCGAAATCTCGTGCCTGATTTAGGAACTTTTTTGAGTTGATGTGTTCTGTTCTTGAAAGAAAATACGACATTCTGAATTTTTTATTTTATTTTGAGCTGGATGACCGAACACCTTCAAGGCTTGTGGCACACAGAACACAATGCAGACAACTGGCATGTGATGACAATTCAGTCATGATTACTCGTGCGTGCCTCGTACATGTTATATCGGAGGGTCTTCGAATGAACCACAAAAATAAAATAGGTTTCCTTACGAGTGGTGAAATACAACAGATTGAAAATAACATTTTTTTAAAGATTACAAAACCATTTGAAAACTCGCAAGAATATGATTACAAAGCCTTGTTAGGTTTATGTTTTCCCGTATTAGAAACTTTAGTGTAATACGAGGCTGTATTTTTTGAAAGTTATTCAGTTTGTGGCATTTTTATTGGAGAGAGAGAGAGAGATCTGTCTACATTTGAGAGAAAACATGTGGCCAAATTATTCCAGCAAGCTACTTTTTAAAATAAATTATACTTTCATATTCCAGGTGATAATATGAAAAAGTCGTAGCTTCTTATTTGAACTATTTAAACACATGGGTTTTGTGTCGTTTTTATGTTCGTGCAGACGTTGCGTGTTGTTTCCGAGGAATGATATGTTTCAAGCTCCAAGCGAGTTTGAGCTGTTAAATGCGTGACATTTGACAAACAGAAGAGAACACGCAAAACACGCAATGTGGTCCATGCTACCACGATTTGTCAGCGGCGAAACACAGAGAGCAAATTCACTGATGTGCAGTATTCAAAATGGAGGATCACTCAGGATGTTGCGTGCGGTTTTGTGTGATTTTCCCTTTTAGCTGAATATACTCGAGCTAAGCGCCAGAAAGGTGTGCATGTTGAAAAAAAAAATGCTCAGTATTAGTATGAGCTGCTGGCGAACCCATAAGTTTCGCGTGTACTTATTACAAATTAATTTTCATTTCGATGTGATGTTGAGGAAATTCCACATCCTGATGTCATTATCTCTGGACTTTGCATCTGGTTTGTTTTATCATCGAGAGCAGGATGTCCTGAGCCGAAACATTCATCATTTTTCTCTTTTGTCGTCGTGCAGTTTGTGCCTTCAATTTGGCACCTGGCAATACACGCAATGCCCTTCTGGAGATAATTCGAATGGTGGTGAACAGATTTTTGTTGTAGATTCTACCACTGTATGGACAAGTGAGGGAAAGTTACCGTAGTCTTTTGTATGCTTTTATTGTATCACCACGTTACATTCGAAAAACGTGTAATGCAATGCAATGCAATGCATTGTATTTAGCTCCGGATAAAGGAAAACAAGATTGAATTGCTGAAAAATAATATTTTAAAAAAGACAACCACACTTTTGAATTTTCGGAACATGTTTCGATGTTTCAAACATCATCTTCAGCCATAGAGAGTGTAACATTAAAATTTTTTTACAAGATAATTCGTATATATATAGATATATAACTATCAATACAATGATTCTTTGTAGATTAAATGTTCGTTACAAGTACGTAAAATTCAAACGAACCAACAATATTATAGAGAACACAACTGACAAAGTGTGGTTGTCTTTTTTAAAATATTAGTAACACTTGTGCTATCCACATCATTTGAAAAATAATAATATTTATACGCCACAAGGCATCATCAAACCATGCTAAATGACAAAATTCAAAGACATCACCCGGAAAAGTAGAATGCTCAAAGCCATTGCACAACAACAATATACAACAATATATTTTACATGGCATAACCGATCTCGTATGAAATTATCAGCAACCCTTTTGCTCAACCTGCCACTTTTGGCAGCACAATTTTACTTATAGTGCAGTCACTTCAAAGTCTGTAGCAGTTATTTTTAACATTGTTGACACAGTTTCTTGGGACTCAAGTGATTGCTCTCATCTTGAAAGATCTGTGATCATAACTCAGCATTTTGTCAGATATGTCCAGGTTTGACCCTAATTAGATGCACACTGATTTCAATAAACGTCACGCAGTGTCCCTTTGCGCTTTTCGCCAACTTCAACATCACTCGTGTCTCAGAATACAGACAATTTACGTCACAAAGTGTCCCCCAAATGCTGCACTTTAGTAAAGATTAACTGCTGCATTTACCCAAAGCTAAAAATAATGCAAAACTTTACCCTTACCTTATTGTTGAAAGTGGGTTGCAAATGCTTAGACTTAAAGGGACACTTCATGTTGGATTGGGTGTGCATCTAATTAGTGTCAAACCTGGACATAAGCTCATTTTGTAGGAACATGGCTTTGAAAAATATGCCTCCTTATGCATGATTTAGTATTATGAATTTCAGCAATTTAATTCCTTCATAGAAATACTCCCACATTACTCAGTGTAAAACAGCAAGTGACATATACAAAATAACGACATATAAAACGTTATACAAATAATGTGTAGGATACTGTCTATAATAGTGTTAGTTTCAGATTTATTTCAAAATAAAGACTTAAATGGCAAGAATATTTTGACACAAAAGTGATACAGCATGAGGTTAAATGTTTTAAAAGAAAGTTTTTACGATCAAGTACATGTAATGGGATATAGATATGAGTGTGATAGTGTCTACACATAAAATAATTTTTTAGTATATACCACACAGGTGAATAGTTCTCTCCCCTGTGCACTGATTGGCTAACTCGCAGGTGATTATTCAAGTACTATTCACCTCTGAGTAGCCAGTGCAAAAGATTTGAAATTCTCCACTGTATTTAACAAAAATAAAGTTTTTTGGTTCGTTTTTTATTCGACCTGTGTGTTATATACTAAAACAATTATTCACCTCAGTGTTGGTGAAAGTGGTGGATATTTACCTCGCTGCTTCGCAGCTCAGTAAATATCCACCACTATTTACCTCCTCTTCTGTGAATAATTGTTAACTATACTTGATTTTGAAATTAAGTTGAAGGGGTGAAAAGTTTTCTTCAGATGAAAGTAGTGCAACTTGAGCTTCAACTTCTTGATGATGCTTTGATCAGCAGATGTTACCTGGAAGTAGAAGATTTTTTTTTTGTTTTTGGCCAGTGGTCTAGCCTATAATAATATTTTGAAGCAAATCATTTTAATAGCCCTTTTTTGATATATTAAAATTCAGTTCTAAACAAAAGGCATCATCTTGAGCCTCTTGGGAATAAATTCATGTATAAGGATTTGTATAAGTTTATTCCCCAGAGCCTAGAGATGTTGCCTTAGGACTGAATTTTAATATATTGAAAGTGGACTATTACACTGTAAATTAGCCAAATGAAGCAGTACACTCATGGTAACATCAAGCCATCCAAAAATGGCTCTGTTACTCAGACACCCCTGCTTAAGTTCCTTAACACTGTTATAATTATTTTATACGATTACTCCTTTATGGATTTCTACAGGACAGCTTCTCTATGAATATTAAGCTGTGCCTTAAACTGCTTTCATTAATTTCACCAAGAAACTTGATTTTTAACTCTGAGAAAAGGTAGCAAACAAATTATGAAACAAACAGAATTGCAAACATGCAACCATGCATTTTGAACACCATACTTTTTGTTCCTCTTTCATGCCTTAAGACTATACAAGCAAAATCTTAAGGTGGCTTTTTTGAGAATCTAATTGCAATTAGTATCACCCAACAAGTGGACTAATGCAAATCCTGCATTTTAATTGGCTACGCTACTAGAGGACTACAGTATTAGTAATAGTCCTCGAGTAGTTAAAAGTGGGATGCTTTCTTTCATTTTATTCCCAAATAAATATTTCTTCAACTTGCATTTGCTAACTTTATTATTGCCTTTTCTGTCTGACTAGTTGGGTGATACTAGAACCCTTAGACCCTTTACCCTCAAGGGCCACGGGTCAATAGCCCATTCAACTTTACCTCATGGGCTGTTATTGACCTGCAGCCCCTGCTTTGGTTCTAATTGGTAATAATATGAGTGAATTTATTGAATCACCGCTTGGATCTGTGGACAGTTAAATTTATGAAATCAAAAAGTCAACCTTCAAGTAGCCACCACTTTCAGCATGAATGAGTGAAGTATTTCCTCTTTTACTATGTACACCCAAGCTGATTTACAAGTGGGGACAAAAAAGTATCACCTAAAGGATAAAGATAGTGTTGAGCTATCTAAGCAGGGTGGCTCTTAACTACCAACTCATTGCTATGGACCCCTTCAAATAGTCTTTTCTTGAGTTCCTTCAACTCTACAGTTATACTTTTTTCTAAGTGTGTTCTACTTAATATTCCTTCGTCTGGTTCATCTCACAACCATAATTGGTAAATCACATGACAAAAACAGAAAATGCCAAAACACTCAGGAAGTTAATTATGTTTTTCACAAATTTGTATCAATAGTATGAGAACATTCTAACACAAAATCTGTAGCATAGATCTTAAGGGCCCACAGACAGATTTTTTGCACATTGCTAAGGAAGTGAAATGTTACTTCCAGTGACTGATGTCATCATGTCGTGAGCTGACCAGAAAACGCACTCACAAGCAAAAATCACTGCACAAACTGTTGTTTGCATGGAAGGTTTTTCCTCACCCTTCCTGGTGCTCGATCTCAGATTAACTGCGCATACGTTAACGAACTGATTTCCGGTTTGAGAAAAAGCTTGATTTCCGGCAGTCTTTAAATTCAATTAATTTTTTTTCATATGGCACGTTTCACCCCCAAATACAGAAAGGTCTTGAGAAGAGCAGATGAGAAATAACTTGAAGAAATAGAACAACATTAATGTTTCGACATACTTATGCCATCTTCAGTTCTGATGCGTTTTACAATTTAAACCTATTTATAAGAAAAATGCAATTGATGAATTGATACATGGTTCGGGGAATTTGTGATACACAAGCCAATGAGAGTTTTTGTTGAGTTGGTTACTCTGATGGGATCAGTTATTAACTGACTTGTAAACCCTTACTGGCTGTAAGGCTGCTACTCCCCTGGCTCTGCTTCAAATCCACCAAGAACATGATTGTTTAGCTTGAAGTTTCAATAACGTAACTGAACTACCATCAGAACGGCTATAATTAACTTTTCTGGTCATGTATACCAAATAGTGATCACTAAGACCTAGTCAATCACATCTGGGAATTTGTGATTCACAAGTCAATAAGAGTTTTCTTTGAGTTGGTTACCCTGGTGGGTTCAGGTATTAACTGACGTGAACCATAAATATCAATGATATCGAGGAGCGCGGGAATATTGCAATCTAAGGTGGATGAATTTCTGGGTACATTCCGAAGGAAGTTGCTGTTAAGATCCCTCTGAGGCCCGTTTCTCGGAAGTCCCGAAAACGTTTCGGGCCCGAACGTGTTTTCAAGGTAGCAAAAAGGAAAATAACTGTGAAGCTGGACGACTTAATCGTTCACCGGAAGCTTCGGGACTTTCGGAGAAACGGGCCCCTGGGAACGAGAGCATTCCTCTCCCTACCCTCCCCTAGTCTGCTCACCAGGGGTCATTCAGGTGCTGAAATCAAACATGGCTGATTGCAGCGGCTTCGGTAGCATAGACTTTCTTGTAAAGCTAACTGGATTGTCAGATGCTGGACTTCGTTTGGTCCTTGCTCTATTTTCAGGTACGCTTAACTGTATAGTGATGTCTAAATTTGACATTATTTTGTCTAGAATCGAGTGCTTGAACCTGAAACGTTAATCTAATTTTAGAAACCTTTCGATTGCATTGATCATGCGATCAATTCCTTTGATCGGAGGAGTTTTACTTGAACTTAAATCGTGATCAGTTTCGTTGTGAGAAATTGCGATGGCTTTTTTCATCCGCATTCACAAACAGTGAGTATTAATAAATTTAAATCGGAAAATCCACGCAATCTGACGCGGAAATCGTGTTACATTTTATTTTTGCGTCTCTGCATGCATGGTGTATTAAACGAACTGTTGATAATTTACTGTGTCGATCCCCGACGATTGTTTGTTGACCAATATTATTAATATTTTTTTCATTTGACTACCTCGTCATGTTCGTTTAATGTTGACTTACAAGTGTTGCAATTGTTGTAGGGCAGCAATTCAAACAGTCGCATCAAACACCGATAAGCATTCTTTTGTTCTCGAATTTTATAAACTGTTTTGTGCGGACCTGCTCGACTGAAACGCGCGTGCGTGCTTTTGTTCTTCTTAGCTACCGGAGTTTTTATTCTTAGCTACGGAGTCACGCATACTCTGTTTTCAAGCTGCAATGGCTCGGGAAAAAGATTCTTTGGTAGATTGGAAGAGACACTGCGATAAAAAGAAGATAACTAGTGGCTTTAAAATTTCATGCTAAATGTTAGGCTATGTGATACACGCTTGATTTATTTTAAAGGACTGCAATCTTGGACAGATGGGAAAATGGCGCGTTTTGGCCCTCACGTGGCTTCATCTTTGATTTTTTAGGGGGCAGGGGGCATTTGTTTTCCATTTTAATCTGTCCAAGATTGTAGCTTTTGAACGATATGCATTTTTTGTGACAGCACTTTTTATGGTGACATTCCACAATGATGCCACTTTCCACTGATGCAAAAAGTAATTTTGATAAGAATCGAGTTAATTATTGTTTTGATAAGAAATTATGATTAGTGTTTCTTGTTGTTTGGTCATTTGCTACAACATGAACAGTATTTGAACATCAGACATGCTTTGTATTTCACTTTCTTTGCAATATTTCTCATTTCAAGCAGCTCTTGTAATTGAAATTGGCCTGGGGCATCCTAAAAAAATAACTGTCCATTTAATAATAAATATCCTGAAATATAGTTTGATAGAATGTAGGGGGTAGGCTACAATCATCATGTAGCAACCAAATCTTCATTATCAACGTATTCTATATATGTACATGTACACAGTGCACACCGCAAAACAAGTTAAGGCACATTTTTTAGACCTAATGCTAATTAGCAATGTTTTTTTTAAGGTATTGGGTATAATGAGGTGATGAGCTAATGTTAAACTACGGACTTAGGACTTGGTTGGCTTATGGCCAGCATGTAGTAGACAACAGCCTGAAGTCAAATATGAATGATACAATCTTCCTTTTGATGTGACATAATTTTATTATGATGAAAACAAGGGAGACCTTTACATGTATCTTTCTATGCAAATGATAATAATAATTAATTATTTATAGTCATGGTAAAATTCATAGCTTCTTAAATAAAGTTTCTTGTCCCAAGCAGTATTAAAGAGTTTTCCACTGGTTATCTTTGATTTTAACTGAAATTGTGTAGTATTCAGTTTTAAAGAAAACACATGGTTTGGAAACTGTTGCACTTCATGGCTGCTGCCTAACAAAATTTTAAAGGGGCCCTCAGAGCTAAACACTGAGAACTTAGGAGCCCAACATATGAAGTGAAAGGTGTTGCTGTGAAAAATTAAGGCGCCCAGAGCTATTCTTTGGGAGCCCCAGGCTACCGGGCTCCTGTTAGGCAACAGCCTTGCACTTTATGAAATTTAAACATGTATTGACCTTTTGTTTTCATATTGTTGCAGCATACCCATTGGCATTTATATATCACGCATTTTTCTACAGAAAAAATCCAGTTCTCCAGGTACTGTATTGCAATTTAATTTATACTTTAACCCATTGATGCCTCAAACACCATAGGATGCCTCCAGTTGACAAGCAAAATTGTCTGGCATTAGACAGAGTAAAATCTGTTAAGTCTCAATCCCAGGAGTCAATGGGTTAAAATGAATTATTTCTACATTGCACACTGCCAATGTATGCACATGTTTTTGTTTACTTTTCACAGGTCACTCATTACAGGTCATTGTTTTACCTGTATGTATACTGAAGCAATCCAAAACCTTCAAATTGGGTAACCTTAGGCCTCAACATCATTTTCAGGTCCATTGATGCCTATCAGTTCAGCATTTTAAGCAACAGAGGACCTTTTCGGTGTTTCCATAGCCTCATCTAAACAGGAGGGGTAGTTGGGAGAATTTGAGGCAGTTATTAACGTCTGTAGCTTGCTTATTTAACTGGATGAGCGCAAGTGCTCCACTTATCAGGGAGATTGTAAATCAAATAATAATGTCTCTCCAATAGTATGCACTCTGTGATCGGCTGATTAAACCTGCCGTATTCTACAGTACATGTACGGGCCGCTGTATAGCCAGCTAAATTTGAAATTTTCGTTAAACATGTATTCTCTAGCAAGTTCTTCATGTTGTTTATGTTACTGTACTTGTAAAACTGTTTTTAAATCTTACAAGCAACTATTTCAAAAAGCTAAGAAGATTTATTTGTTTCTTGGATTTTGACGTGCAGTCGTTGTGGCAGATGAACCTTCCACTTGACTTAATTCAACTAGTTCCCTTTCCGCACTCCTGATTACCTCAGAGATATCATAAATATCTTATTGACCTTGTTTTCTTTGTCCATATTTAAGTTACGGATCATCTTTTTTTTTTTCCCGTTGATTTTATTGCCTCATGCTTGGGCCATAAATCATTGGTAAAAAAAACATAACTTACAGTATAACAACGGACCTCGCACTAGATTAGTAAGAGGTATTTAATTCACATGAAATTAAAGTCAATCAAATCATTTAATTCCTCCCAAAGACCATCCCCTAACGTCCTCGTTCGTGGGAGGTGGACAACAGTGGAGTAGGGGAGTGCCTGTCAGGGTGAAGTACAGTGGGACTTAGCTCCCAGGGCCATTACGGTAGCTGTGAAGGCCTAGCAGGAACGCTGAACAAGCTGGCAAATAGGGGCTCTGGCAAGTCTGCAGAGGTTTAGTCACCCTCTCGGACTTAATCTACTGACTACAGAAACCGAAAAAAAAGAGGCCTTATGCGTTCCATGGCGCAAAAAGGACTCAGTCTGATGATGATGACATCATTTAATAATTTTTTTTTTTTCTGAGGGGAGAAAACTGGATTACTGTAAATGTAGAAACCTCTGAGCATACTGTAATAGGGAACCAACAAACTCAACACTCATGACGTCAAGTCCAGGAATCAAATCGGTCCCACTGACTGGTGGAAGGCGAATGCCATCACAGTTGCACCAACCCATTACATGTATTTGCTTCATTGTTGTTGCACTGTTGTTAGTTTTCTTTTCTGCTGAGAGATGATTTCCTTATTAAAAAACCCCCATTATTTCCAAATTCAAACTTAGTCTGGAATACACATGCATGTACATTATTGTACATGGACAATAACCATTATGAATTTTGAATGCATCATTTATTATTCACCAAAGTGGAGGTAAATAATAGGCAAGTCTAAAGTGTAGACTGGACTCTGCAGACCAGTAATGATTGCAGACCAGAAATCTGCAGGTCAGTCTGTTTTGTCAGCAGCAAATCTCAATCATTTACTGTATTTCTTGCATCATTATTTTTTGGGTTAGGGTTAGTCTGCAGATTTATAATCAGCGGTAAATGTAGTTTGTTCCTTGGTAACCAAAGCAAAACAGGAAGCCATTTTGTTTTTCTCCATTTGCTCAGAGGCAACTTTTCATCTTTTTTCATTTGAATGCTATCTGTTAGATAAGAATTTCCAATAAATCTCTTATTTTGGATGAAAATTGTTCTTGTTTTACCTCTTTTTCAGCATGCATACTTCATGTTTTGTGGTTTATCTATTGCTGCATTTTGTTATGGTGAGAGCTAATGATCACTGACTGTACAATAACACAACTTACAATAATAAATAATTATTATGAATGTCACTGACAACAAATTTGTATGGTACTGATGTAACGCACGCCTGAATAGCTCAATTTCATAGAGTTCAACATGTAACTACTACAACAGAATGGATAAAGGTGTTTACAATTGTAGTTTCTAAACAAAACTGTGGTGCTGAGCACCAGTGGGGAGGTTAAACACAGAATTTAAGGGTTTGTCAATGCAACTGAGTTGATGTGGTAAATTGACCAGGCCGTAGAGAAATTTGAAAACTGACATCTCGAGCCTAATAGCTCTTTATCAGAGTGCTCTGACAGAACAGACAAAGGGGTTTTGTTTCTAATGGAACTGTTATCAATGCATTGTTGATGGTGGAGAAGTGGAATACAGAAAAGGGTACTTTATTAACTGGGGTGAAGTGTCTGACTGGTAAAATTGACCACTTTAGAGAAATTTGAAAGCTGCTCAAGCCACTCTGACGAAGGGTAATGCTTGATTATGATGATTGTGAGCTTTTAAATTTTAGTATGGTGGTCACTATACCATGTAACTATGGTAACAGAGTCTAAGACCATTTTTCCAGGAATGCGGAAATTGCATTTGATTTTAATGCTACTTAAGGCCTGTGTTGATTGGTAATGGTTACCGAAACCCTGTTGCTTCAAAAGTGCTGAGAGAAGTGGAGCTTCTTTCAAACTGATTCAATTTTGTCTGTTTTATTAGCAGCAAACCCCTGCAATCTACATGTAAATTCAGTTTTTATTTGTACGGAAATTAAAAATTCTTGGCTTGTTGTTGAGGATTTAAGGGGGTGTGTAATTTTTAGGGGCTTAGGTTAATGAGCACCTAAACTTAGTCTACAAAATTTCGCTATTTATCTGCTGGGCGAGATGCGCAAAGTTATCAAAACAGTATTTAGACCCATGACCATGATGTGAGAGGCACCAGTCTATTCTCGATTTTACGTCAGAACCTCCTTGGCAATGCAAAATTTCTTTGAAAACTGGAATGCAGAGCAGTTTGACGTAAAATCAAAAATACACCCATGCCTTTCACATCACAATTGTGGGTCCAAATTTCACTAAAAACCTGCATATAAGAACCTACAGGCTGAAATTTGGCAAATATTTTAATACTCAATTATATTATAAGAACCTGTTCAGCCTGGCAAGGAAAAGAGGTTCTTATACAAAAGATCACCCCAATCTCGATTATCAAAATTCTGGATGTACAATTGTATTAACTGAATGTGAAAACTCTAACAAAATGTTATTGTGTATATGCTTTCTTTTAAATTCACAGGTTGTACATGTATGATGTGCACAATATAAATAGCATAAAATATTTTGTTCAGCATGTTATTGTCTAGTCACTAGTCAGCATGCATTCTGACTGACTATTATTACTTAGCTAGGCTAGCAAGAATATGTTTATGTAAACCATTATGCACTTTTAATAGTGCAATATTTCTGTGAATGACTATGCTATGACAAACTCAGAAAAATTAAGAACCTATTAAGAACCTTATCAGCCTGATTTGTCATAAAGTACCCGAAATATAAGAACCTGTTCCGCCTGACCTCTAAAACTCAAGGTTCTTATACATGCAGGTTTTTACGATACTGCTAGTTCTGCCAAGTTTATGTGGCTTGCATGTCACAGCAAAAGCAAAATTGTGGGTAACAATGGTGACACATGTTTGCTTTGAATGGGGAGATTTGTATTAGGAACATAATTTGAGTTTTTAAGGTGCACTTTAAGAACAGTCATGCTGTTTTACTGATGCCCTAAATGAACTGATCGATCCTCACTTTCATGCTGAGAGTCTGCAAGTGAATGCAATTGACCCACTATTTATCCTTACCAATACCAGAAATCAATTGTACAAAGTATCTGTTCTTAAAGGGCTGATATTGCTCAATACGAATTTGGCATCAAGCCTTTAGTTGGGTTGTGCATTTTGCCATTTTTGGGGGCTTTTCACCTTCAAATAAGTACATACATGTACAGTACCAGTTTTTTTGGGTTGACCCGAAAACACTGACCCCCGGTCCATGGACTACCCCGACGGACTACCCAAACAGAATACCCCAGCAATACTATTTCAAGTGAGTACTATTGGTCGTAAGCAGAGTCACAATTAGTGCTAAGCCTAAAAATCCATTTTAAACAGTGTTGGTTAACAAAAACAACCCTAAACCCTAACCCTAAGCTAACCTTTTTTAAAATGGGTGCTTAGACTTGAATACTTTTGGCCAAATTTGTTTAAAATGGATGTTTAGGCTTAGCACTAATTGTGATGCTGCTTACGACCAATAGTACTCACTTGAAATAGTATTTTTAGGGTAGTCCGTTTGGGCAGTCCATGGACGGGGGGTCACTGTTTTCGGGTCACCTGTTTTTTTGGGTTAAACTATTTTTAGGGGTACTTTTTGTATTCATCCACTGAGTTTTATACTGAAGTGATTATTTGTAATTTATTTCTCTTTGGAAGGCTGGTGTTTTGCACACTCCTTGATAGCCATTGTGTCATCTTATTTGCTGTTACACATCATTGGACCATCCATTGTAATGGTAGTGTTGGTGTTCCTGTTTAACATGGTGAGTGTTCAATATTTTTTTTTAATTATTACTGGTAACAATTCTAACAGGGATGTAATAAAAGCTTCGAGCTGGAAAAATCTCTGCCTGTTCCTAAACAAAATATAGTGTACCGAATGATCCATGATCACCCTTGCACTCGTAAACTTGTACAATTTACCTTTTATGGAATGCAAGGCTGTCAACTTCCAAAGTTTTCAAATATTGAGAATTGATAGGGTTGGGATGATTGATGATGTCATAACACTTGTGACATAATTTCTGATGACGTCATATCACGTCTTTCACGCAAAAAGAAAGTGTCACACAAGACCTCACACAACCTAGGCAAAGGTAAAAAAGCGTGCGGAAAAAGGCAGGTATTTTTACAGGTCACAGGTCAGGTTTACAGGTCGCTGTCTTAACATCACTGAAAACAACCCTACAGTACCCCTTTCCTAATGTAACCTTAGGCCTAAATGATAGTTTTTAGGCCTATAGTTAATATTAATCAATAAAGGGTTAGTGTTGTTTTATCATTGTTACAACAGTGACCTATAAACCTGACCTGTTACCTGTAAAAAATACCTGCTGGAGAAAAAGATGTCATTGGCATTGCAGCATTTACCGGTAATTGATTTGATTGGTTTATTACGGACCAATCACATTTGTTTAAATTGCTTAAATTATAATCCGTCAATGAATCTATCTTCGTAAGAATCGTGTTAAGATCTTGCAAAATTTTAGAAAGAATCTTTTAAGATTGCAGGAATGATCTCGAAAGATGTCTTAAGATCTTGCTAGAATCTTATAAGGTCCTGTACAAATCTAATACAAGATCTTACTAGATCTTATAAGAATCTTGTGACAAGATCTTACAGTGTACAAGATCTTCTTAATTAAGAATCCTAATGAGAATCGTTCTAAGAAACTTAATAAGAATCTCACTAAGATCTTAATAAGATCTTCACCTGGGTAGCAACACTACCAGCTCTGGCAGCTCTGTGTTGTTAATACATGGATCTTTTCTAAAGAGAACTACCCAATAATAATTACTGGAAAATGTGCCGGTAATGATAGAGCATTTTCACTCACATGACCAGCAGCCATACTGGATTACTGAAACAAAAGAATTCAAAGAATTTGCATGAAAATCGAGTTCAATTCCCGGAATTGGTACACCATCATGGCCTCCATTTCTTTGTTTTGAAACACCAGCATGGTCACCGTGACATCAGGTGAAAACGTCCTATAGTTATTATTATGCATTCACATTGGTGCCTTAATTACAGTTACATGTAGGTTGAATTTTTCCTGGCGAAAACCACCCTTACTCTAAGTACACATACTTCATGATGTACACGTTGACAGCTAGTATAGTCTTTTTGCTGGTATTGCAAATTAATAACTATTATTGCCAATTTAACCCATTGACTGCCAGGGGTTCCCCATTGATGAGTAAAATCGTCTGGCGTTAATATAGACAGAGTAAAATACTAAGTGATGGCCGGTTTAGGCCGGTTTGGACATCAAAGGGTTAATATCATTATTGCAATACCTGGATTTATTGCTCACTGCATATCATTCTTCCAGGGTTATTTGCTAACTAGTTATGCATACTATGCATCTGGAGATTACGATGTGAACTGGACGACACCACAATGTATCTTAACTCTGAGACTGATAAGTAAGTAACTAATTTGCTTTGAGTTCTTCTTTGAGCTACATCAATCGGTACATGTACATTACACAAATTGTATGAATACATGTAAATTTTTTTTTTGGTAAATCATTTGTTGTAAAAATGATTACGTGTGTAATTACGTCTTTACCAATAAAGGTTGTTGTTTTGTTGTTGTTGTTGTTGCTTATTGAAATGGTTACATCAGTACATCAAGGCATAATTATCTCATTTACAATGTACTGGTGGAGTGTCATACTCTGAAGTTAACTTTTTGTAGTCACATAATGTACAAAATACAATTCACTCCAATAATAATAATAATTGTTATTTCATTGTACTGTAGTGCTGCATGGTAATTGAAGGCTTAGATCAAAGTATATTGAGTAACATTGATTTAATTACAAGAAAATAACATGCCACTTTGTCTCAGAGTAGAGTCAGTCTGAATCTTTTCTGTTCATTTTACACCTCATCCTGTACCACATTAGACTGCTGTTTGATTACATGTACATGTACAATGCATAATTATGTAATTATGCCAAATTCGTCAATACGAATGTACTGTGTTTCAATAATTATTATTGCAAATTAGGCTTTAGTAGTGTTTGATCTAGTCTGTTACTACATGTAGTTGTTTTCTCTATGGAGCTCACTCAGTTAACATTAAATGGACAGAGTCTCAAGTTTTGCCGGGGTTTGCTTGGCAGATTTAGGGCTCATTTTTAATAAGAGGAACTGTAGCGGTAATAATTATTTCATTGTAAACATCTCTCACAGGTGCTGCTTCTCTGAGCACCTACTGCCAGCCATAATAATATTTGTTGTTAATGTTTCTGATCAAAATGCCATACATGTACAGTACTCACACCTTTTAAATTTTATTCTTGAAAATAAACCAACAAGCATGTACTATTTCTTGAAATTAATCCAGTCAAAGTTGGTTGGTGGGAACCTGAAAAGTTGTGAAAATTTGGCATGTTTTATCATAGGATAAGTTTCAAAATTCATCAGACTATCAGAATCACAAATAATACATAGAGGATATTACATGGCCGTTCGGAGATATGAAATTTCTCTTTAAGAGTGTTAAAAGATATTTTACGAGTGAGGGAAGTGAACAATTTAAGTGAAATAATTTTCAACACTTGAAGAGAAATTAACACCATTGAAATACTAAATCATTTCACAAAAGGCATCCAAAGGCGTGTTTTTACAAGCAACCATAGCAACAGTGATCTTTTCACATGTGAAGAGAACAATGTTATCAGGTCTTCACATGTGAAGATATCATGTTTTTGTGCGAAAGCTCACTTGGTATTTCATTCGTGTTTATTATATAATAAATTTATTTGGGTTCTTAACACACAACCAAAGCAAAACACATGTAGATCTCGTATAATTTGATATTGACAGCCATTTTTATCAAAACTTATTCTAACTGAAATGCCATTGAATGTTAACATTTTAATTATTCATGACAGCGTGCACATACTAGCACGCTGCATCCGGGGATAGAGTTAGGGATCATCTCAGTCCAGCTTGGAGTTATGGTATAGCTGGTACATGTATGCCCCTTCATCCCTATTCAAAGAAGGGGAATTTGCTTTCTTGTGGATGCTCTCCTTGATCAGATCCAGGAAAGCAATACACATACATGTAAGAGCAATGGCTTATGTTTTTCTCATAGTACTGTACAGTGTCTCTCCTGGATAAGAGTGCTTATAGTGATCTGAATCACTTTTGTTTTGTATTGATCGAATATCGTTGTTTTGTTTAATTCTGTTTTCAGGTGTTGCCTGGGACTATTATGATGGCAACCAGGACCAGGTAGTGTTTTGACAATAAATTATTATTACTGGC
>NC_090888.1:42756223-42761223 GCF_036669925.1 Montipora capricornis | reverse complement strand
GATAAACAGGGCCAGCAAATTTAGTCCCCCGGGGGTCCATATGCGGTTACGGATCTGGACCGGAGGTTCCAAATCCGCCGTGACAAATTCGTGACAAATGAAAACAGTGTACTTCAGTCCGAAACGTGTAATCTTCGTCAACTAATACTTTAATACTTTAGCTCTCTTTCTGCTTTGCTTTGTTTTGTTTTACGTTACGTCACGTTCTGATTTCTACAGTAATTTATTGCCCCATTTTCACTCGACTTCTCTTCAATTGAATTTGATTGAAATGTGTACTGAATGACTAGAAAATCAGCAAACACTGTTGTTTCCTTATGTCCGATCCTTTGTTTTCAACTCCCGATAATTCGGATCTTTTTCAATTTCCCTTGATGGTTTGAGTTATCGGGGTTCGACTGAATCTCGTACGAGGTGAGCGAATGAATGCTATATATATTTTCAGGCTTTATTTGCAACTGCTTAAGTAATGCCGCTCGACTGCAACTTTCGCAATTTCCGCAATTCACATATTCTTTAGTATATTAGTACCAGGAGTAGAGACAAAAATAGATTAAAACCCGGGACAGTAGTAAATCCAACTTGTGGGATTTCCTTGGCAGGTTGGGTCTTTATTTTTTTTCAAAGTAAACGTGTGGCACGTCTGTATTATCTCAGTCGTGCGAATCTGAATGCCTGTTTCAAAGTCAATAGAGTGTAAGAGTTTGCACTTTTATCTAGGTTAGGGTGGGTATTGAACCCACGACACCGCTGCTCTACCGACTGAGCTACAAGGTCAGACGGGAGGAGGCCGTGGGAACTGGAGAGGTTAAAGTCACGGCAATGAACATGTACAAGTACAAGGAGGGATTACGTTTTTGCAAACGTTGGCCGTGTAGCACTTTTAACCCGAAGGTCGTGGGTTCAATTCCCACCCTGGTGAGAGTTTTTCTCTGTCCTTGTGTGGGCCCATTTCCATTAGTCCATTCGTAGGGCTAACGCTCACATGGTTCATATGGGGTAGAAAACTAGCACTTCACATTACCCTCTAATCGGTAAAGTCTGTTCAAATAAAAGTGCTACACGACCAACGTTTGCAAAAACGTAATCCGGCCCTTCTTGTACTTGTACATGTTCATTGCCGTGACTTTAACATCTCCAGTTCCCACGGCCTGCTCCCGTCTGACCTTGTAGCTCAGTCGGTAGAGCAGCGGGAGATCTAACCCGAAGGTCGTGGGTTCAATATCAACCCTGGTCAGAGGTTTTCTCTGTCCTTGTGTGGGTCCATTTCCATTAGTAGGGGTAACGCTCACATGGTTGTTGTGGGGTAGAAAACTAGCACTTCACATTACACTGTACTGAATCAGTTAAGTCTGTTCAAATAAAAGTGCTACACGGCCAACGTTTGCAAAAACGTAATCCCTCCGAAATATTAATTTGTTTGGTATATTTGCTTTAGATACAAGTAAATTGTTTCATTGTCTTTCGAGCGAAAATTCTTGAATAGGCTTTTCCGAAAAAAATCGTTTTGTTGCCTTGCTGAGACGGGCTTCCTTTTTTCCCCATGGAAGAATCGCATCGAACATCGGTTCTATGAATGTTCTTGTGCGAACAGCGTAAACAAACTTTACCGTGGAAATTACTGTCGAACTATAGATTCATACTAGTTTGTTCTCATAAAACCAGACTCGCTTTTTGCAAAGGTTAAGCTCGTCCGTTTTGCGCAAAACAAGCTCGTTCCTTGAGGAAATAATTTGTCACACTCCTTGTACTCATCATAGGAAGGCAGCTGCATTATTTCTGGTATCGGTTACAACGGCAAGACAGCGGATGGTAAAGTCAGGTGGGATGGTGTGAGAAACGTCAAGCTCTCAGTCTATGAAACAGCTTACAATTTCCAGGTATGGTCATTGCCTTCAAGATTGTAAAAAAAAAAGTCTTGCGCAATTGCAGTGACAAAATACATAAAAGTACCCTGTGGCATGTCATGTGGAAGTTACCAAGACGTGATACAGTTGGGATAAAACCAATCCTAATTAGGAGCTTTTTTTTGGTCGGTGGGGCCAAACTCTTGGAGAAAACAGTCTTGTGGAAAACTTTGCCTTCTGTGTAATGAAAAGCGTGATAAATAGTTTTTTGCCATTTCCTGGAGTTTCTTGCTAAAACCGGTCCAGTTTTGCAAATCGAGTTGTGGCCCATTAACTGGCTCCGTCTCCGGTTCTCCTCAATTGAAAATCGAATATTCTTCCTGAAAAGCCAACTGGTTGTTACCTTCCATTTTAGTCCCTTGATAATGACATTACGTTTCTTTCTTTTTGTGATTTTTTTCTTCTATACACCATTCCACAAGATTCAAATCACAGCCTGTATAACGTACACTCTCTACATTAACCTTTATACTAATAGTTCATCAGGTCCAGTGGCCAGTTTTACTGATAGGAAAGGTCTTTGTTTTGTTTTTTTCAGCACATGATTGATTCCTTCAATATTAACACTAACAAATGGGTGTTCAGGTTTGTAGAGCATTCACTTAGTGGTTTTTTATTTCCATTGACCTAACAGAAATTTTTATTTCTATGGCACTTGAACATCAGAGCGTGGGTACATGTATGACTTGTGTGGTGCGTGATGGATATTATGGTGCATGATGGGTATTATGCAGTCCTAGCCTAGAATCATCGCGTAGCAAGACGGTTGTATTCCTGCACTAGTCACGACGACGCAAGGGTTTTTCAGGTTTTTCGTATCCGGCGGTGACACATCTTTCCTCAGGACATCGTTTGCTGTTGTTGTAATGTAGGTCGTAGGTTGTTCAGGCCTGTCACTAGTGCAGGACCGAAGGAATCAAAAACAAACCTAATGGATTGTATTGGTGTGATGTGTAGTGGAGTTGAAAGGTCTCCAAAATAATTTCAAAATAGCCCAGTTTGGATATATTAAAATTCAGTCATAAACAAAAGGCATCATTTCAAGGCTCTGGGGAATAAAGTCATACAAATCCTGATTTTTATTCCGCAGAGCCTCGAAATCGTGTTCATTGTTTTAAGTTGAATTTTAATATTTCGAAATAGACCGTTTTCGAATTCTCACGGCTGGACTGGATCTAGCATGAAATGGAGGCTAATGCGGGCAAATCTTCTCAAATGCAAATTAATTTGCCCGCATTAGCCTCCATTTCATGCTAGATCCAGTCCAAGCGTTAGAATACGAAACTGGCCTATTGGTCTGTTGCGATGGATTTTGCATTTCTACGATTAGCAGTTGGCTTCATTCTCAACCGGTAACTTAAAATCAACTGTCACCAACTGTGACTTGCTCTTGACCCTTTTTCTTTCTGCGTGTGTTTGTTTATTGTTATGATGTATTCATTTTATTGTTTGTGTTTGGTGTCATTCAGGCCTGAGAAATTACTTTGGTATGGATTTTACGGCATTCAACTGAAGCCATTGAAAAAGTTCGACATATTTTCTTGTTATGAATGCATCGCCATTGTTGTTAAGTACTGACTGTTGATTGGTTTTTCATTTCCGCAGATACGTCTTCAAGCGACTGCGTTTCCTTGGCAACAAGAATCTTTCCCATCTGCTGGCACTGATGTTTCTAGCTGTATGGCATGGGCTGTTTTTAGGATATTTTGTTTGTTTCTTTGGAGAATTCCTTGTCATGTTAATGGAAAAACAGGTACTGTATCCAATCTTATAACGCCATCACGGGTCCTCGAAGCGAGGACTGATTTAACACGGAAATGTTCGAAAGGAGATAAAAGTCATGTTAAACTTCGAAGAGCAATCAAGCGGTGTAATGACCCTTTTAGGATTTGTACATTCCCTTTTTTTCATGCGGCGAAATGAAATTTTGGCAATGTTAAGAATACAATGCCCCGGTCAGCAGTCTAACCGTTTTGAGCAGGCGTTTGCAGGGAGACTACCCATAATACCGAGGGCCTTTGTACTTATAGTTTTTTTCAGATTAATACTTCGCAGCCTGAAGGCTTCCAAAATAATTTCCGAAATCCAGTAAATCCCTCCCACATAGCTGACATATCAATGTTCAAGACATGAGTATATGATGCTCAATGGTTATGTTTTAGAGCTTGGTGTAATATTTCACTATAATAGTTTTTTCTCGTAGAAGACTCCAATAGAAAAGAATAGTGACACGTAACTGCTGAGCCTTGTTCTTTAGTCCCAGTATTGGTATATCGAACGTGATATATTTTAAGTGAACGCCTTTTTCACTTTCAGGGAAACTCATTCTCAACCTCTGAATTTACTCTTATTGTTAATTCTCAAGTTGCTTTAAATTGACGATTTTCCATACATTAGAACACCTTCTCTCTGGACTTGTAATAGCAGAGCGAAGCTTAGAGAGAAAGATGGCAGTGGTAGTTGGTAGCTATAGTCCCTCTTTTAACTGTCCCCCTCAAATCTTCGTATTTCCTTAGATATCCAACATGTGTTACGCTGTGACGAAGAGGCCTTTAATGGAGATGCCGGCACCTATCAAGATCTCTGTTTTAGCTTTTTATGTACCAATTGTTCTTTTTGGCATGGGTTACTTCAACGTAGCTTTCAATTTATTGACTTTTTCACGATTTCACGAGGTGAGCACATGGCTTGGTTTTGTTGGTTGACTTGGAAGTCGTAGATTACACTGCATCGATAAAGATTTGCGATTGTCGCCTTCACCTCGTTTGAACGAAAAAAAAAACACCTTTATAGATGGATGTTTGTTTTCCGAAGATATTAGTGAGGTCATCAATTCAAAACACGAGGACGCACCACGAAAGGAGTTGCTTCGCCCCTTGTGGTTCGAATTCATCGAAGTATGACTGATTATCCGGACATTGTAAAGCAGAGACGATGTTCGTAAAATAATTTTCCATCGCGGAAGAAAGTGATCGAGAGTCTTAAGACGACGACGTTTGCCCCAAAGGGCTTCTTTTATTTCGCAAATTTCCATGGTGCTCTGTAGGCGAGCATGGTTCCACATTTCCCTAGAGAACCGCTCCTTCAGTTTTG
>NC_090888.1:42716223-42751223 GCF_036669925.1 Montipora capricornis | reverse complement strand
ATTTGAAGAAACGTTCTTGTTGTTAATACGAAATTATACCGGTTTACGGTAGTTCTTTCATCGCTACATCAGTGAACTGATGTCAAGGACGAATGCTGGCATAAAGCTTTCCCTTGTTGTAAATTAAACTGCAGGAACATATTGTACATTAAAATTTTGACTACTGTTTGACACCTTCCCTCCCGACCCCCGAAAATAGCAAGACCAAGTTTTTAAATGGTATGCCATTTAAAAAAGTTGGTCTTGCTACTTTCGGGGGGCGGGGAAGGTCGCTACTTTCGGGAGGTCGTTACTTTCGGGGGGGGTCGCTACTTTCGGGATTTACTAGTGACCACAAAAAATTGACGTTAATTTCGGGGGGTCGCTACTTTCGGGCGGTCGTTACTATCGGAACTTTACGGTACTGCGTGAAACGCGAACTAGTAAGGTTTTCCTTGAGTATAGACCGAATGCATAAATGGCCGCCAAAAAAAAAAATTCTTTTGTTTATGTAATAATTAGACTCACTAGCCTCGCTCTCAAGCAACATTTCTTTTGTATTTTGTACATGCAAACGAGGCTATTGAGTCTAATTAGCACATAAACAAAAGAATATTTTTTGGGCTGCCATTAATTTATGCATTCGGTCTATTTCTTGATTTTTATTTATTCATTGTTTATTTTGCAGATCAAAGAAAGTGAATTAGCCTGGTGCTAATATTCATCAAGCTGTATTTAACAATACGAGCTTGCTGTTGGTGATTATAAAATAATAAGGATAGTACGCGCACTCTCATTGGTCAATAGCTGTGTTTTGATGAGAGTATGGAAACACAGCTGTGACATCACACGTTATTTTGATTGGTTTTATGTTGTCAGATGGGCGTTTTGATTGGTTGGCGTATATCAAGAAAATCTGTTTCAATCAAGAATTTTCCTTCATTTGTTTCCTTTATTTGTCGAATTATCTTTGAGAAATATTTTATGAAAGTAATAGAGGACTTTTTTCCGTGTTTCCATAGCCTCATCTAAACACTCGGGGGAGTTCGAGAATTCGAAGACAGTTATGCAAACCCGAGAGACTGCGTCTCGGGTTTGTATAACTGTCTCGAATTCTCCCAATTTCCCCGAGTGTTTAGGTGAGGCTATGGAAACACCGAAACTGAGGTGAATACATGTAGTTGTCGTAGTATATACTAAAACAGTGAGATAATATAGCACTGAAAGATGATTTTAATTCATTTATTCCTGCAACGATGGCATTATTTTCGGCCGCAAGTCACGCGCGAGTTTCCCGGAGGTGAATTGCAGAGGACATTCGGAGTGAATAGCCAATCAGAGCGCGCCTTGAACGCCATCCACTGTTTTAGTATATACTTAAGATGTTTATTTCAACGTTTTTAAGTAAGCACTGAAACGCCAGTCTTTTCACTTCTCGACTGTGTCGAGGAGCGTGCGAGGCTTCAGCGATCACAGCTGTGTAAGTTGATTGAGCCAGCAAAGGGGAGTGTATTCTCGGTATACCCTTTCCTAAGGACTTCTTGTGAAAGGGAGAAATCGCTTGCATTTCATTGGATTTGGCGATAAGCGATAGGAATGCGGCACCCTATTCCCGTCCACTTTGAATCCATCTTCGTTGCTCGGCGAAGGACTAAAATTGCCCGCCTCTTAACAAGACGCACTACAGCCTATCAATAGATAATACGAATGTTAATCATACTCGTGGTCTTTAAGTAATTTGGGAACGATGTTAGAAGCTTAAAACTGGAAAGCATAATTGCTTTCAAATTTCAAATTGTCCATGTCTTCCGGCAACGGAATGAAGGATTGCGTGACATGTTTTGCTCCTCTGATGACTTTCCTTTGCACTTGTCACGCATTCTTTCGGCCCCTCGCATGTTGCCTAATCAGCAACGTTCTTTGATTCTTATGCTTTCATCAGAAATAGTAGGGTTTTTTTTCGGTATTGAAATTAATCGTTATTGCCTAGTATAAAGTTTAAGAACATTTTGAATCTTAAACCGAGATAGAAAAGGGTAATTTGAATGCCAAAATGGCGATGTGCAAGAAAGACTGGATATAACACGGAAGAAAAACTATTCAGTTCTAAAGGATTGGAGACCCATGGACAGTTTGTCGAAATGTGTAGAACTTACAAAACTCTACGAGAGAGAAAACGTTTCAGGTAGTTAGATTCGTGCTTGCCGACTTACTGTCCTTGGATCAACCGTCACGCCGCCTTTGAAGTCTTCATTATTGCGTGACGTCTTCGTTTGGCGTGGGATTGCGTGAAACTTGAGACCATTGACCCTCGAGAGAGCTTGCTATGGGAAATAAACTAATAGAAATCCTTATTTTTATTCCTCAGAGCCTGGAATTCATGTTCATTGTGTTGAGTTGAATTTTAATTTATCGAAATTGGTCTATTCTGACGCAAAAGGGCGGTTACAAGTTTAGTTCTCAGAATTGCGAGCTACAGAAGAGAGATTTTAATTTTTACTGCTTTTAAAGAATTCATACATATTTAGAAGAGGCTCATCAGTTATTTTATGTCCCAGTTACAACAGAAACTGAGGATTGTTCATTGGTCTTGAATAAGAATTCTAGCTTTAAATTCTATTATTCCCGGCGTAGTCATGCAATCGAACGAAACCGAACCAAAAACCAATCGAACCCAATCGTTCGATTGGAGTTCGATTGGTTCGGCAATCGAACATAATCGTACTGGAATTTTTTTGTGAGTTCGATTAAGTTCGATTACCGAACCCAATCGAACTCAATCAACCCGATTGGTTCGATTTTGTTCGGCAGGAAAACAAAATGGTATACAAAATTGATAAGCATTAACTCTTAGTAGAATTGGAACGAATTCACTCTTTAACTGAGTTTTAACTAGAGGAGCAAGTGTGAGAGATATTAACACATTTCAATGAACTAAAGCTGGCCACGGTCATCGTCAGTTACCCTCAGAGCAGGACCTCTATCTCCTCTTTTCTGCTTGACAACAAAGTTATCCCCGACACGGACGGCGAAAGAGCGCACGTGGTAGACCGCTTCCAGAATAGTAAGTTTTACCTCTGCCCTGTCCGACATCTTGCCTTTTGTACTCCTTTTTGAAATAGAAGCCAATAGATAACTTATTTGACCGCAACGCTTTGTTTCAGACCAGATGAAACTGGTTCGTGTTTCTTATTGTTGAGGTGTTCGATTATGTTCGATTGATTTCGATTATGTTTTCGATTGTTGAACTGTTCGATTACCGAAAGTTCGATTGCGTTCGATTGGCAAAATTATTTTGTGAGTTCGATTAAGTTCGATTACCGAACGCAATCTAGCGATTGGGTTCGATTGGGTTCGATTACCGAACGTTCGATTGACTACGTCGGGTTTATTCAAAAAGTGTATCAGAATGTATCTTAGTAGATCGAACCACAAAATAGGCTATCCATTTTACATGTTCATGTGCATCCTCTTAACCGGAAAGCAACTGCTTGGATCGGAACAGAGCTCAATTCTGGCGGCTCGACGTCACGTAAATAAAGTCTATAGACGATCGAAATTCTGGGGGACAACGACGCTTTATGGTCTAAAAGTGAACGGCAAAAGTAGGGAAGCGACGACATGTTTCGAACGCGTGACGTTCTTGAAAAGCGTCGCTGTTCTCCTCTCTTTAAGTGCTACTATGACCATAAAATCAATTCTTCTTTTTCTTTAGGTTTCAAACTATGTCAACTAAACACTGAGTGACCCACGTTTTTTGAGCCTTGATTTCGAAAAGCAACCGTTTATTTTAACTGGAATTTTCCTATTTAATAGTCCGCCATTACTAAGAAAGCTGCATCGAGGAGAAAGTGACGTCAAAGACTCACTAATTTGATAATTCAATGCGCTTGTACTCGGCTAAATTAATATGCAGCGCGGGCTTTCAGACTTTTAAACTCGCGTTTTGCATATTCTCGGTTTTCACATGACGTCACGACCGCCATGTTGGTGCCCAAAACAAAGAAAAGCGGCCATGTTGGTGCCCCGACCAAATCCTCCGGGAATTTAACTCTATTATTATGCAAACGCTTCCTTTTGTTTTCGTTGAAAAACATGGCTGTTGATCACGTGAGTGAAAACCAGCAATAGGTACAAGAAGCTGCATCGTAAGCTAGTGAGTAAATGACGTCTCTTTTCCCCGTGCAGATCCAACCCTTAGTGAGTAATTGCGGACCGTGAAATTCGAAACTTAAACTCAAAATAAAAAACATTTGGATAAAAATCAAAGCTGAAAATTTTGCTGGTGAGGTGATAAGCAAACACATTTTCAAGATATGAAGAAGAAAAGGAAATGATTTTTTTTTATCATAGCAGCACTTTAAACCTCCCGCTTTAAGATGGCGGACGATAAGGAGGTGTTCTTTGGGGGGGAAGCTGGAAGAAAAATTGTGCTTACAACCACTTCTTTTAAGGTTATTTTTGGGCATCTACCGTTCTATATATGGAAGCTTATTAATTTAATTAATCAATTTATAAAATTGTCTTTCTGAGTTTTTCAGTTGCTAAGCAGCTTGTTTTTATCTTTGTTTTCAATTGCTTATAAATTATCATTTCGACATTTTACGACTTGGGATGTGTTACTTCTTAACGTATAAAAAAATCTCACTGATTTTTCTCACAACAAAACCTAATTTTCAACATGCGGGAATTATTTCATGTTTTTGGCCGCAGTTATACTCCCAAGTTTCATGCTAAAAACTAGTAGTTTGAATTTTAGTTGTCTTGTTTTACCTAGTATATCAACAAATTTCGTGCGGCTAGAACGGGGCATAGACCCAAACCCTTTCGACAAGCAGCCGACAATGGCTTACCCTCTCTAGTTTGGTTGTATTTTCGGACATGCTACGCCTTTCGCGCAGTCGTATTTCACCTCTTCCCCACAAACGCCCGATTACAAGAAAACAACTTTCCTTTTCGACAGTTTGACTTTCGAGGCGTCCTGGCCAGTCACGAACCAGTTATTGTCTGACGATGTCGAATCAGTTTAGTGCTTATAAAGAAGTCCTCTATACCCGTCATGTTGTTTACTCTTGAATTGGCTTCTTTCGATATATTTCGAGGACAAAGACAGGAAAGTGGATGATATGCCTACATCTTTCACATTCGTTCCAACTTGTTTCTATTGTTTTTTTCCTCTCTGCCTCACTATCAAGCTGAATTTTAATATTTCGAAAATGGCATATTTCCTGCGAAAGTTACCTACGTCACCTTCTAGAATTCAGTACGTAAAATTTGATTGGCTAAACTGTATGAATGGCGCTTTCCGATAAGCAGACGATTGCGGGAAGGTTAAATATAACTCCCCTAAAAACGACTTCGTGAAAGGCTAATGTAACTTGGACCAAAAGAAATGTCATCAAAATAAATGGTGTGCGAATGTTGCCCCAGGGGCAAGTTGCTCGAAACAGAGTTGGCGAACGTGCACCAGGTTATGGTACAAGCCGCCAGCACAGGCGTCGACGAGATTATGGGCCCCGAACCAACCAAAACATTTGCTTTTCTAGGAAAACCAATTGTGTTGCGCCTTTCGCCTTTCAGTGCGAAATGAACCCCTTAGACTACCTCGCTTCGTTTTTGATGAAGATCGACTCTTCCAGTCATAAGCTCCTGGTAAGCGATCCTATTCGGTGGAGAGCCGACTATGGGATGGCCTGCTGTAAAATACTCAACGCAATATACGCCGGTGTCAATATGTAAAATACGCAATATGTGCAAAACGGTTTATTTTATCAGCGGTTTACTTTCAAAATGGCAAACAGCGCATGCTTATCATCCCCACGAGGTTTCTCCTGTAAAGTGGATGGATTTTGTAGTGTTTCCAACATCAATCGCCTTTCATCTTTGACCATGCTTCCTCTGTTATATCCCGCTGAGCATTGACACGAATATTTCCATGATGGTATACATTTGAGGTGGATGTAACTGGTCAGTTTAAAATGGGATAATTTTGAAATTTTAGCGAAAGGGCGATCCGACACTCACTGTAAAATAAAGGAGACACTGTTGGTCAAAGATTTAAAGCCGACCTTAAATGAATATTCAGTTTAGCTAATAGATTTGAGGATTCGTCACCGTTAGATCTCTGGGAATTTATAGGAATCCTTTCGGCAGGAGGGAGTAATCATCTACCCTCCCCAGGCAGACGACTTCCTACTTACCGATTCTCTATACGTGGCACATTTTACTTTAACGCGAACAATTCCATAGAGTTAAAATGGCAAGAGATGTAGGAAAACAAGACACTGACATAGATGTTAAATTTTGCTCTTGGCTATACTAATGAAAACGTCGACCTCAAATGTAAACCATCACGGAAACATTTGAGGGAATTCAAAACATTTAGTTATGATCTTGAGTGTTCCGGATTTGTAGAACTACCAGGTTTTGATGATGAAACGGTTATCAAAAGGACATTAAAACCGAGACTATAATAATTCAGTGCAGCGTATATTGCGCATATCACGTTGCGCATTTTACAACAAACCCGCAAAGAAAACATCTGTGGCATCGATTGGAGGGGAAGGGGAGAGAAGTACAATGGAATTGAAAGGTGAATCAAATTGGATTATATGTAGCTGCATTTTAACGTTTCTTTCGCATTTGCTCTCTCTTTGAAGCTTTGTGTTTTTCTGCTTATCTCTTTGCTCCGTATTACTTTCAGCTTCTGGTATTTTCGTCCTTTCTTTCTATTTTCCAATTCTCTGTAAGCTTCTCTTGCTCGTTTTACTTGTATATACCTTCTTTCAGACGTTTTGCGCTTTTCTAATTTATCTATATGTACAGTTTCCAATGTCAAGTGAAGATATGATCCTCGCAGTTATTAACGCAATTTTTGCAATTGCGTAGAGAAGCCTGAAAAATTCAGGACTTCAACGGGGTTTGAACCCGTGATCTCGCGATACCGGTGCGACTCTTAAAACAACTGAGCTATGAAGCCACTGACGTTGGGAGCTGGTCATTTGTGGGTTCTAATGTTCCCGTGAGGAATGAATCATTGATGAAGTGATATATGAAGTCCTGAAATTTTCAGGCTTCTCTACGCGATTGCAAAAATTGCGTTCATTTCATATCCGCAGTTCATATATGATCCATTTCATATATCATTTCATCATTGACTCATTTCTCACGGGAACATTAGAACCCACAAACGTCAGTGGTTTCATAGCTCAGTTGGTTAGAGCGTCGCACCGGTATCGCGAGGTCACGGGTTCAAACCCCGTTGAAGTCCTGAATTTTTCAGGCTTCTCTACGCAATTGCAAAATTTGCGTTCATAACTGCGAGGATCATAGCTTCACTTGATTTCATATCCGCATTTCACATATCATCAGAAACCCATAAGTTTTAACGTGTAACGGCCCCTTGTGTGCTGGGAAACAAGCTTTTGAACATTCAATTTGCTAAGTACCATATTTGGAACAACGAGAGCGAGGGGTTTCCAAATATGGTACTTAGCACTGAAACATTCAGCCAATCGGTTCGCACCGAATATTCGGAAGCTGTGACCGCGCGTTACACGTTTCAACCCTTATGGGTTTCTGATATCATTTCATCAGTTTCCAAGGTATTTTGTTTGTCACTGTTGTATTTGTTGCATTCTAACCAGTTAACGTTGTAATTTTCTGTGCTATGATCTCCTGATGAACATTCTGTGGACACATAATAAGTTCTCCTATGTAAACAATGTAAATATTTGCATAACCTTCTTCAGTATTGACTGGACCAATAAATGCGACAGGAGAAATAGTTTCATATGATTCTGCTATGTTAATTGTCAATTTAAGAGAATTGGAAACTGCTTGAATTATAATTTCATCAGACCGCGTTCCTTGCCTTGACATATAACTCAAATAAGCTTGCCAAGAATATTCAGTGTTTAGACAGATGGTAGTCCCTTCGAATTCATTCTCAGTCAGTCGAGCCGCCCACTTTTCGCTTTCCGCTTTCCGCTTTTGGCTTTTCGCTTTTCGCTTTTCCTCGGCCTTTCGGTTCGCTTGAGTGACTAAAGCGGGCGGCTCGACTGACTTTATAGAGAGGACTGCTAACAGTCCGGCTCTGAGTTCAGTGTTGCTTTCTATGAACACCTCTGGATTACGCAATAGATCCTGAATTCCAAGAGTACGTACATAAAAAATTATTATTATGAGTGCCATAAAGCTGATGGGAAAAAAGGCAAGCAATCTCCGGCCTCGTCCACCTGCGTCAAGTTCCAGATCTACCCATTTCAGATAATCTCGATTCCAATAATGAAACTGGATTTGCTCTTAAAAGGAGCACGGTGCATTCATGTCATCATGGTATTGATTGAAATGGCCAGAGTTGTCAGCTACGTCTCTACTTAATGAAATGATATAACGCGACAAGATGTCCAAAGTGTCTGCAAACGAGGGCACTTCAATTTCCTCAAACCACAGCTGTTGGTTTTAAGATAACGCAACTTCTTGGGTTTGGGTGATCGTAGTCGCTCAATATTAACTGAAAGCCTTGTTCTTCGGCTAGCGCAATGTCTCTTACATGCAATTTTGATTTGTATTCATTCCACTGCAGTATGTTTAAGCTTTGTGTTTACGCACCTTTCACGAGTCAACTGACTTGCAGTATGCAATACTTTTTCTGTCAAAATACTCGTGAAATCTGGATGATTTTGGAACTAATTTTTGAAAATGTTTCCACGATATAGTTCTCAATTTTCTTCTCTTTTCCATAATACGTTTTGGTTTTGTTGTTGGAATTCGTAATAGTGCTCTCTCTCCCTTGCCCTTTTATCTGCATTGCTTTGTGGACCCGAGTTCATAAAGATTTCACGAGGAGATCGGCTACTCAATATTTTTTTCATTTATTGCACTGATTGCACTAATTATCAGTGTTTTCAGTGTTCGTCAACAAGTCTCGCCGTTCAGATTCATTTCCATTTCGCTTGTCCCTGAGAAATCAACGAGCGAAGCTTACCAGCCATGAACTGCAACTTGGACTTACTGAACTTCCTGTGTTGTCCTATATATATATGAATGAAATAATGACTGATAGCCATTTACGAAGATGGCTTTATTACGTACTTTGATGCGGTATTGGTTGCCAGTTTGGTAGTGGTTTTTATAGCAATTAAACGCTGTGAGCGTCAAGACTGATCGAATTGGGAGCTCCATAACTGTTTTAGGTTATAGTACTTAGCATAAGCGCTACGACCAATGTGTGCACTGCATGTTTTAGAGCTCAGGTAATGAAAGCACATAAAGCAATTTTTACTCAACTAAAAGGAAAACTAAAAGCAGAACTCCTCTAAAAGCAGAACTCCTCTACGAAATTGCTGCCAGCCAGAGAACGTGGATCCAGCGTGCATTGGGAGCCAGACGGAATTTCATTTCCGCTCACCCAATTTGATTTCAATTTGATTTCCGTCTTCGCAATATCAATCTCGTTCCTAGAGTCATCGTTCCCTTGGTCAGCGGTCGGGGAAGAAAGACTCTGGTCGAATCCAAAAAAAGGCCATATTTGATTGGCTGTTGAAAAACGGTTTTATTTCCTGCCATTTTCATTTTTCAATTTCTAAACTCAAAAATAGTGATTTCTTTTGGATTTTTATCTATAAGAAGTTGAAGATGATCTAGAAATAAATCGTTTTACAACTTGCCAGTTCCGTAACGCTTTTGTTTTTGTAAATACAGCAATTGTCACTTGCGTGACACAAGATACTGAAATCTGTTTTGATATTGATAAAATGTATCTCGTTAGTTTCTTATTTTCCGCAGTTTAAATGTCTCGAGTGTATCAGGAGATGTATTCATACTCATGTGTACTGTTTGGCGAGTGAAAAGTAAGCGCTTTCATGGCAAGGTGACCTCCAGTGTTTTTGTTGATTTCTAACCGTCTCCCCTCACGCACGCGCAATTATTCAACCGGAACCAGAGTTTTCTGGTTCCGGTTTTGGATTATTCCAGAACCTCCCGCGCCCGTTCCGCTGGACAAGGGTAACGGAGATTGTCCACAAATCAGTCCATCGGCAACAACTGATTCATTGCACATGCGCGTATATGAAGGAGTCAAAAAGGTGAGTGAGCATGGAAATGAATGGGTCTCACATGTGATAAGTTCATGATCGGGTTATCTTTTGGCCAATCACAGAGAGGTGACGAAAACATCGGAAATTTGGAAGTCAGGAGAGCTTGCGCTCTACAGGAAAATGAATTGTTTCGTATCTAAGGTTTTTCTCAGCCGAGGAAAGACGAGCAAAACGAAAGTGAGATAGACCAGACTAGACTTCATCTTGTTCCGACTATTTTGTTCATATTTCTTATACCCATGCTCTTACTAATATTTGTGTTTCCTTGTACAACGTCATTATTTCATTCCAATTTAGCGAGCTAGGTGACATGAATAATTTATCTTAGGCCACAACAAATTACCGATCACGAAATCATATGACAAGTTAAAAATATAGATTGCTTCAAAACAAACACTTTCAAATAAGTCAGCAACCATTAATTTCTATTTGATCATTAAATATATTCTTATATATTCTATTCCAAAACAAATCATCGACTCATCCAGCCATCGAACTTGCAAGTCACCGTAAACTACGTCAGACGGCCATAACCCGAAAAGTTTCCAATACGAAAAATCGTGCAAAAACGAATGATTCGACGAGTGTCTTTACTTACGGTAAGAGGTCACAAGACTCAAGATGCCAATCTGGTGATCTCATTTTAATCACAGAATAGAAAGAGAACAACCCTCTCAAAAGCTGGTAAATTAACTTCCAAGCAACGCCTACTTGACTAATAATGACGATGCATTCCTTCTTCAAAACCCTCACGTATAAACCGTGGAAGTCAAAGGATCAGCTAACTCTCTTTTCCCCAATTGCGTTCAAGTATTGTTGAAAAGTGATTTTTACTTTGAACAGGGGTCGAAAAGCTTAACAAATTCAAACTTCAGGTTAGTTTAGAGTGATTACGCCACATAAATTCCTATGTGTGATTATTACGACAACCCGTTAAACAAATACTTGAAAACTATCAATCAAAACATTTGTCTTGGCGTGAAAATAAAGCGACTGCATGTTCAAAAACATCAGATTGTGTGCCGTGATCACCTGCGAAATCTCCGACTGAAGGTTGGTCATATAACTAATATGAAATAATTGCAAGTGAAGCTATGATCCTCGCAGTCATGAAAGCAACTTTTAGCAATTGCGTAGAGAAGCCTGAAAATTTCAGGACTTCAACGGGGTTTGAGCCCGTGACCTCGCGATGCCGGTGCGACGCTCTAACCAACTGAGCCATGAAGCCACTGATGTTGGGAATTGGTCATTTGTGGGTTAAAATGTTCCCGTGATGAATGAATCAATGAAAGAAACGATGTATGAAATAAATCATTGATTGATTCATCACAGGAATTTTTGAGCCCACAAATGACCAAATCCCAACATCAGTGGCTTCATGCTTATCTCAGTTGGTTACAGCGTCGCACCAGCATCGCGAGGTCATGCGGGATTCAAACCCCGATGAAGCACTGAAGTTTCAGGCTTCTGTACGCAATTGCTAAAATTGCAGTCATAACTGCGCGAGGATCATATAGCTTCACTTGATTTCATATCCGCAGCTCAATGGATTCATTCCATATATTAATTCTTTCAATGAAATAATTTATTGAAGAATTAGCTATTTTGGATCAGGAATTTAGTGTTACATCGCCTCGTATTGGTTTGCCAACGTGTTAACAGGACGAAAGAACTTTTGCTGCGATTACCCTTCCAGCATATTCATATCTTTGCATTGTATAAATTTTGGCGATAGAGCATGAAAGAAAGCAGTGTTAGGATTCGGACTAACCAGTTTTAAAAAGAAAAAAATCGTGTGTTGGAGGGAAACCGGTTGTATAGGGCATAAGGAACTTTTTGTTTTTTTTTTCTTTTCCCAACATCTCTTACAGTTTTTAAGATAGACGAAGTACGTATGTCGTAATGTCCATTTGTTTCATTTGATAGGACTTCTTCTTTCGCAGTAATGCATCGTGCGAGCAAGTCTTTTTTTCACGAAAAGATCGATAGCCAAAGGCCCCGGACGCGAAAATGCCCGAGTTGATGCATCTAAGCTGCTAACATTTGCAAAAGTGCCATTGCGTCATAAATAATTAGCTAGCAAAAGGGCGAAGGAACAGGAAAAAGAAACGCTTGCGTTGATTTCAATAACATTTGGTTTTCACCTCGAAGTGTCCAAAGCGTTCAGAAGTTAATAAAAATTTAATAAAACAAAAGTTCCACGCGCGCTTGTTGGATATGCAACTGGTTATAGGCAACTCGGCGCTGCAAATTTCCCTTTCGTAAACGGTCGTTGCCATTCCTCGGAACGGTCGATGCCATTTATAACGGTCGACTACACATTTCACTTCAAAGAAAATTAAAAGAAACAAACTAAGAAAAAATATTAACAAAAATTAAGACAAAAAAGGAAAAAAAAAAACATTTATAAGGAAAGGAAAAAAAGAGTCCGGAAATTTCAAAACTCGAACTCGGGTTCTTAGCCCTCACCCTAAACAGAACCCTAACCCCAACCTTAACTCATATGACCAGCGAGATACAACTCCCAGTAACCGCAACCTTTTGAGTTCTTAGACCTAATGAGTGTAATTCAGAGCTTAAAAATGGCATGGACCGTTTCAAATGGCAACGACCGTTCTGAGAAATGGCAACGAACGTTTCAAATGGCAACGACCATAGCGCGCTCATGGGATAATTATTAAATTTACGTACACGATGTTTCAGTGTGTTATCATAATTCAGGAAGCTTTTTGGTTGAGAGTAAGACATCTTATTTTGCCTTAATCTCTTCTCAGAATCCTTGAGTATAAGTGTTTGAAATACATTTTTTATAAAGAGAGTTATTTTAAGAGTTTCTCGCAAGCGGAATCCGTACGTGTACAGATTATTCCACTGAACTGTCGCTGTAGTTGAAAAGCTCGCGCTTGAACTGGGTGTCAGAGGCTTCTTGTTTTATAAATTCGGTTCGACTTCGTTGAGCTGTGTTTCCTCCGGCGCTGTAGTTACAAGTTACAAGACCATTCAAACAACTGACTATTAGTGATACGGACTATGCTGATATACTGAATGGAGAAGCGTCTTTTACGTATACTCTCGTATATTTAGGGTTATTAGCCGATACAAACTTAGGAGCAGAAGTAGTGATTTTGCAAATGTTTAAGACAACATCAGTAAGTGCTAATCAGTTCTTAAGACTAAGGACCTGTATCTGTTTCCTCTACGTTTTAGTTTACTGACAGGAAGTCTGAAGATGAATTACGACCAAGGTACAGCAAAAACCCTTAACAAAATTGGCAACTATTTCATAAAACTAGCAGCTCGGCTTGGCGGTGATAATAAGTACTCTTACGGGGAAGGTGCATTGGATGGAGACGCGGCCTTTTCAGACGTAGGAGGGACAGTCGCTGCCCAACTACAGGCCTACTTGTTTCAGGTTTTTGATTCAGAAAAAAAAGTAATTGCACGATTTCTCGGAGGCCTTGGTCGTTCGAGTGCTGGATTGGATGGAAATTGCATCAGCAAAGTTGGCAGCGTACTGGGAGGTGAATTCACATGGAAAGCAACGCTAAGTGAAGCCTTCTTTGGGCCGTTTCATCTTCACTTTGGGGCCGGATTGTCAACAGTTGCAAAGATCGATGGCAGAACCCTCGAGCTGAAGTTTGCTGGCTGCGGTTTCGAGTTTGGAAAAAAGATAGGCATCTCCCTGTTTGACAACGAGTTCTCACTTGATGCTGGTACACTATTTGGAGGCCCCTTTGCATTACCTCCGTTGCCTCCATCTTCTGCAAAGCCGGTGATAAACCAGTCGTAAACCCTTCGACCGCGCCCTGCGCGTTACAAGCGACCTAATGTCATTCAAAGCGTAGTTATTACACTTGAACAAGAAAGAAAGATGGCGTGAGTCACAATTACCAATGACCATACTTTTGCTATATAAGTTGTTTATAAATTGATTTGTTGTACATTCCCGATTTAGTACAAGTATTTTTGTGATATCAAAGTTGTTTCATTTAAGCGTACTTTAGGGTCATTTGCACTTGACTGAACGAGAAAGAAAGATTGCATGAGCCACAATTTTGTTTATTTTTTATTATAAATTGATTTGTATTTTCACGCAATGTGATACATTCCCGCTTTAGTGCAAGTATTTTTGTCTTTTGACATCAAAGTTGTGTGATTTAAGCGTAGAAAGAAAGATGACATGAGTCACAATTACAGAGCTCTCAAGTCTTAAAGTTTTCAAAGAGTGAGATGCATGCGGACAGTGTTTCTTGTGCCGGAGGCGTCAAAAAATTCTAGGGGGGTCCTGGGGCATGCTTCCCCGGAAAATCTTTGAAATTTGCACTTCTCGGATCGCTGGAAATGCACCGTCGAGTCCGCCATTTTGTTTTATTCATGCTGCTTGCTAAGAGCCACCATGTTATTATGGTCAGCCTGAGCTAACGTATCGGCCTATAATTTATATATTGACGGGTCCTGAAGAAACAAGAAAATTGGTCGCACACGAACAGATTGAACATTGGTCGAAATTCAGTGCCAGTGAAGGAACGAATTCGGAATTCATGAGCACTTTTGAAAGCTTAAAAAGTAGAGTTACCTTCGAGAAAAGTGCCAATGCGTGAGAAATGCTCGTGTCGGCGTGAGAGCGTGAGATTGCATCGAAATGCGTGAGACTTAAGAGCTCTGCAATTAGCTGTCCATGTTTTTTGTTCTTTTCACGAATTGTTATACAGTTCTGCTTTAGTAAAAGTATTTTGTCTTGTGGCATTAAAGCTGTTTGCAGGCAAATCTGAAGGCTTTTTGATACTGTTCTCGGGACCGATCAATTGAGTTAAAATTTGAAGAACAGTAAAGCAATGCAACATCCTTCTACGCGAGTTTGTGATTCCAACAAACAGGGTACACCTGATAGTTCATGTGTTGGACGATCACACACAATACCGCGAATAAAAGGCAAAATTACTAAATGATGATTGGCTGAGACAGAGGGCAGTTTTCGTTTAATTTAGTAATTGCCATGGGCAAAAATACTTTCATTATTTTCATGTAGAAAATGATTTCTTGCAGGCCTGCTTTCATTGCGTTAGCGTTGTTGTGCAAAAATAAAATTCCATTAAGCTCATTCATGCGTTTTACGGTTCATGGCTTGCAATGTATAGTAGAAAATGTGTGCTACAAATCTGAAGACATCTCGCCAAAGGTGCTCAATTCGTTGATTATGGGTAGAGGATTGTTGTTCTATCTTCCATTAATTGCCAAACTTGCGTGTTCTCTCCGGCGCGATCAGTTCGCACCCGTGATGGCCAACTGTACTCCTGGGCCGTATTTAGAAACAAATCCGCCACTGTCCCACTTCCATTGTTTTTCGAGCAACGCAAGAAGGTTACCAACCGTGAAACCCATCAATTGCCCCGTGAATAACAAATCCCCAAGTTATTAGGCTATGATGACCGTCCTGGTGCCACAGGTCTGTTTGGCCCAGCTACCGAGTATGCTTGTCGTGAAACTGTTATCGCCCAACGTATCCTGACACTATGAGGATCTAAACGAGCAAGACATTTACGAACCCGCTCTTGCTGTATATTTAACCCCTCCGATCTGAAATGGCCCAAAACCATTGAAGTTCCGACTAAACTGCCACGTTCACTCACAAAAGCGCTAATTTTGGAATCAAATTGTTCATCAGTGATGTCACTAAAACGTGACCAGTGGTTAAGGCCAGACTCTGAAACTATGCGGGGAATAGTCCAGCGCGAGACGAGTAACATACGAGTCATATCCTCCCAGCTAAAACCCAGAGAACGGAGCTCGACCAATGCCTCTTCCTTTATGTCAAATTTTGACATTCCAACCCACCCCCCCCCCCTTCCCGGGGGGTACTCCCTATAATGGCCTGTTCGGGGAGGCTCCGCCCGAAAGGGGTACCTTTTTCACGCTTCAGGTGTATGAAAAGGTAAGGATTTCACGGGTCGAAGTATATGAAAGGGTAAGTAAGTCTTTCATTTAGGTATTTTATTTTTAGGGCCTTTCCTTAAAATTTTCCAATGCAAGGTATACGAAAAGGGTATCTTTTCTGCCAAAAAATGGTATATAAACCTCGGAGCCTCCCCGTATTAATTTTCTTTTAGTGAAAGTCTGACGGTTTCGGTTAGCATATCGGTATATATCTGCTCGCACGGTACTATACAGCAGTGTCTAGAGCAGAACAAGTCAGCGGCTCTTCATCAGAAAATGTTTGGTTTTATCAACGAAGTTGATAATGTAAATTGACCGCCGTACACGGATGGTCAATTTACATTATCACTTCCGTTGATAAAACCAAAAATTTTCGTGTACTACTTCCCCACCGAAGCAGCACCACAGTTTCTTTAGAAACTACCCCTTTATTCATTGGTTTTTATCAGAGTCTACAGTACAACTTATCAGCGGTTATCCACCAAGAGGCAAGAGGCCCTTCAGTACATCTGAGCAGCGGTTTCTCACCGTAAGAACGATATTTTTGAGAATTTTTGGGAACTTTAGAAAGTTTTTGGAGAATTTAGACATTTTAATTGCATAATTAAAATAATTTTGGAGCTTTTTTCCGGGAAATTCTTGAAAGACGTTTAGGCCATCTTTCGGGAATTATGTACCTAAGCCGACTTTCGATAAATGTACTTTTAGTAAAATCGAAAATGGTTTGAACCCAGGAATTACATACCTCGATGGAGTTTGATCATGTGGGTTAAAGTAGTCCTGAGAACTCTGTTGGTAGTGACTGACATTTCGAAAACCTGAGAGCAAGTTATCTTCAGAGTCAAGTGACGGTTGGAAATTCAAACGAACGTAGTGATGGTCTGGTTTGTTGTGTTGTGAGGGTACCGGATGATTGGTGATTGGTGCATTACGATCCGGTTTGGAAGTGAAGGTCGCAGGAGGTTTGAGAGGAAAAAGTGTAGTTCAGGTTTTCTCTTAAGTAATCGTTTGTAAGTCGCAAGTACAGGTTGGTAACGCTTTAATGTCGTTTGTTCTCTGAGGTTTGTATACGAGCTAGCTTTCAAGTGTAAGACGCTGGTCATAGTTCATACAGTAGGTTAAACACTCAGAAGATACCCAGTCGATAGTGTGTTTTGTTCTTGAATGGTGTTCAGCAACATTGTTATTGAGATCACCATTCTTACAAGAGTTGAGATCGTTTTGTCTTGAGATCGATCGAAATGACTAAGTTTACACTTATCAACTCTATTTTAACCATTTTAAAAAATTGTTTTATTTCTTATTTTTGTTTTCACACGTTGATCACGAGCCAGACGTACAATTACTATTTATCTCAGCAAAAAAGCGAGACATCGAAACTTTAAACATGTTTCTGTTTAAAATGATATTTACAAATGATCTACCGTAATTGTTGTCAGTAGTGTAAGAAATATGAATTTGAAATAACGCCGCCCTCGAATAAATGACACCGCTTGAATAAACGCCGCATCAGACAGGCTCAAAATTTAATAAACGCGAGTAAAAAAGTCCACTGTCCCAGAGTCTCTCGGGGCGCTCACACGCTGACTAAAAATGTGACATTCATGTGGAATGACTGTCACGAGCAATGGGTTATACAGCAGACAAGGCTCAATCTTAGTCAAGAGAGGGACTGTTTACGGTGGCATTGACTGACGGTTCGACAACCTGAACGGAAGTCATGTTCAGAGTACAGTAAGTATGTTAAACGTCAGTAGATAAAAAAATTTTGTTCGTTGATGTGATTAGTCGAAGAAGTCGTGATTTTATTGGTTGGCTGTCAGTCAAGCCCAGTTCAGACGCCGCTCCACTCATGTGCCGAACCTAACTGATGAATTAAGTCCGGCAAAAGAGCGACGTCTGAATCAGTTCGGTACGGCAGTTTTAATTCGGTGCAGCAACGCTGTTAAATTCGACAAGTAATGCTGCATTATTTGACACTGGAGCGGCAGCTGATTCATACGGCGCTCTTATCATGTGCCGAATCAAATACATCAGTTATTGTATTGTATATTCTTCCCGCGATTAACTCATTTAGTATTCGGTATCGCACCCAGTCCTTTGCTTTCTCTGTGTATAAAAAACGTATTAGGTTTTGACACATGGTACTCCGTCTGAATCAGCTGTTGCGCCGATGTCGCTCCAAAGTCGGACCTAATTGTATTAGGTTCAGCACATGAGTGGAGCGGCGTCTGAATTGGGCCTCAATGTCATCTCAGGGCCAGGCTCAACCAGACGATCGTACTTCCACTTGGGTATGAAATGACTCCTGGGTTGAAACCATTTACGATTTTATAATATATGAGTAATTTATTATAATATAGCTATATTTCGAGTGACGACACCTATTGTTATTTTTGCGACAACGCTAATACGCCATTTCCGAGTGCATGTCTGCCTCCTCTTCAAAGCGAGTTTAAGTGCGAAGTTTTTCTTATGAAAATTAGTTTTCATTCATATGTAAAGTAGAAGTAACTATCATCACAAAAACTTCGCACTTAGACTCGCTTTGAAGAGGAGGCAGACACGAACTCGGAAATGGCCTATTGGTTGTTGAAAGATGTCTTTTGTTCGGTGGTTGGCGAATTTGAATATCAAACTCGGAAATTTGTCGGCAAATGTTTGTTGTAAACAATGAACATCGATCCCAATATAATTAATAACGTTACGAGTGAACGAAAGAAAGAAATGATCCTCGTTCTCACATGGAAAATTTAGGCAATCTTCTCTAATTGGACACCTGAAACACGGGATTCGAACCAATGACCTCTGCGATGCCGGGACAACGCTATTCTATTCTAACTGAGCTATGACGCCACACAGTGAGGAGCAGGTCAATTTATTGGGTTTATGTGTTCCCGAATTAATCTTAGGCCCTGTTTACAAGCAGGTAGGGTAACCCTACTACTAGGGTTACCCTAGCAGGAGGGTCAAAGATAGCCCGGCTTTACAAGCAAAATTTCACGGTTAGGCTTACCCTACCACCCGGTACAACTTTGTGTGCTTGGTAACCGCCAGCATCGCAAACACAATAGACAGCGCTGAAAAGTTGCCCCGGGTAGGTGAGTTGTCCCTAGCTGAGCGTTTACAAGGCAGCTAGGGTTATCCTAGCGCTAGGGTAACCCTAGCACTCAGATAGGGCTACCCTAGCGCCAGGGTAACCGTGGCTGTCTTGTAAACGCGTCGATGACAAAAGGAAGAAATGTGTGAGGAGTGCTGGGGTAACCTATCATCAGGGTTTACCCTCCCCAGGGCAATGAGAATAATATATGTAAGCTTATGCGAAAATTGAAGTTTAACACGCAACTTTCAACCACGGTAACGCTATTGAAACTTCTGATTGTAACATAGATCTTTTTCCAACGATGATAACATATCCTTTCATATAGTTTCATGACGAACGGAAGTTTTTGAAACCAAAAGCAACCATATTAACATATTGGAACGTTACACGGTTGCGTGACAGTTCCTCGTGAACTGAAACTGGATTTTTACGTTGTCCAGGCTTGTTGATGGAATGCTCCTTCCTGTCTTGGTTCTGGCTAAAGTCAGGCAATCACGAATACTTTTTTCATTTTTCATAATATATGTTCGCCATCATCCGATTCTGTGAGCGTAAAAGGGAGTTTTAAAATGGCTGAACACGGAAATAGTATAGAAACTCTGGCACGAAGAGCTGGGGTCGCGGAACCGGTTTTGCGGCTTATGGTGGCCTTATTAACCGGTAAGTTGTGCCCTGGTGTATGTATTTATCTATCCGTAATCTGTGTGGTTCGATATTCAACAAGAGATAAGGGGAATTTAGTTCATCAAGCTTGACGACAGAGGCGAGTTGGCCGGATGGCTGGCTAGTCAGCTAAATTTGCATGGGGAGGCCACTCTAAACTGAGTTATTTTGTCTTCGATGGCCTTACATATTATTAACACTCCCGGAGTAATTTAAAGTAACCAACTGAACTGGTTGCCTCTTTGCGTCTTCTTGATGTTATGTCTTAAGTATTTAATTCGTCTCTTTGTGTACACAACTCTCAAGCTTCGAATCTTGGTTGCTGTCCCTGAGGACTGGAGCCAGTCCGAGGAGCGGTTTATTTTTATGGCTTTCTGTGTTAATTATTGTAAAGAAACAACAGAAAGCAAAAATGTTTCAAGTCTGCCACGGTTCTTAAATATCAATTAAAGCATGTATGGAAATTGTATAGGCGCTCGCTTCTCGAAAATCGAAACAAAGCAAAGTTCAAGGTCATTACAAAGTGCACATAAATTATTTAACGTGATACGTAACTTGTGTGACTTCTCATCGTTTCTTCGTGAAAAAATAAAACAAAACAAAACGGTAGAACGCTGTGTACATGCGTATTCGCCCACTTTGAATTTCTAGACTTTGTAACGTCTTTATGAATTTGGGGATGAAAAGTCCATCGACCAAGTGCAATGACCCAAATGGGGAAGAAACTATTCTCCATTGGGGTGGTATTTTATATCTTTGATGTTTCTTGCTTGTAGGTTTGCCCTTGGCTTTCTTATACCGGGCCTTTTGTTATGGGAAAAACGCAAACTTCCAGGTGATATTCAAATTAAATTATCAGTGTTTCATTATTTTTTTTAAACTGTTTTTGTTTTTTTGCTGTTGCTTAATTAAATTTGTTTTCTTGATTTTTATTGTAGCATCTATTTATAACTGTTTGTGGGATTTGGACAGCTTTCTTTTGTTTTGGTGAGTCACTTGTTGAATTTTTTCTCCGAGGATTGTCTTACATGAACGATCGATCCTAACTTGTACATTAAGCCGCATCCTTAAATTCGCGCGAGATGCGCGTGCTGTTTCGTACTTACGGTGGCCCACAACTGTCAAGGCAATAACAAATACCTCACGGCAAAACTAAAACTGTCACGGCAATATCAAATTCCGCACGGCAAAACCAAAATGCTCACGGTAAAACCAAAATGCTCACGGCAAAACCATAAAGCTCACGGCAAAACAAAAAACTCACGGCGAAATCAAAAACCTCACGGCAAAACGAAAAGCTCACGGCAAAATCAAAAACTCACGGCAAAACCAAAATTAAAAGCTCACGGCAAAACAAAAAACTCACGGCAAAACAAAAAACTCATGGCAAAAACAAAAAACTCACGGCAAAACTAAAAAGCTAACGGCAAAATCAAGAACTCACGGCAAAACCAAAAACCAGAGAAAGGTAACAACTATATCGATGACATGACTAAAAAATGGTTGTCTCAAACACCAAATCCACCGCGAATACCTGAATTCTATACCGTCACTAAAATCCACAAGCCTACTCTTGTAGGGAGACCAATAATCTCTGGTTGTAACGGGCCTAGAGAACGAATATCAGCATTTGTTGAAACATTACTTCAGCTTATTTCCACATCACAAACGTCTTATCTTAAAGACTCCACAGATTTTATCAACTTCATCGAAAAGACGAAGATGGGAAAACGAACTTTCCTTGTAACGATGGATGTCACAAGTCTATAATTATACAAATATACCACAAGAAGAGGGAATCACTACAGTATGCAATGCGTACGAAAATTTTCACAAAAATAACCCTCCAATTCCACTAACTATATCAAAGAAATGCTAATACATATACTTAAAGAGAACTCTTTCCAATTCAACGGAAAGAACTATCTTCAAATTCACGGTACCGCTATGGGTACGAAAATGGCCGTTGCTTTCGCAAATATCTTTATGGCCGACATCGAGACAGAAATTCTTAGCAAAAGCATCATAAAGCCACTGATTTGGAAACGATACATTGACGACATTTTTGGACATTGTGGGATGTCAGCAAACAGGATATAGACAAGTTCATCACACAAGCAAACTCACACCACCCTACAATAAAATTTACGGCTGAGATCTCGAACACTGAAGCTACATTTCTAGACACTGTTGTATACAAAGGCAAACGTTTTCACGGTTTCGCCGTGAGTTTTTGATTTTGCCTTGAGCTTTTCGTTTTGCCGTGAGGTTTTTGATTTCGCCGTGAGTTTTTTGTTTTGCCGTGAGCTTTATGGTTTCGCCGTGAGCATTTTGGTTTTGCCGTGAGCATTTTGGTTTTGCCGTGCGGAATTTGATATTGCCGTGACAGTTTTAGTTTCTGCTGGAGATTTTATTGTACGCTCAGGTCACGCAAGATTTTTCGATTGATCGGGCGTTGCATGCTCTCTATCTCTCTCTCTCTCTCTCTCTCTCTCTCTCTCTCTCTCGCCAACTGCATTTAGGATGGAAACAACTTTCCTGAAAACGCTTGAAACGCTTGTGGGATAAGCTTCAGCAACGTCAAGGCTTCTTCAAACATATATTAGGCTGATTTAGCAACAGAACGGGAACGTCAATGGCGACGTCGCGCGCAGCAAAACTACCAATGAGAATTTAGAATAGAGAAGAAAATAGTGGAGTCTACTCTATTCTGAATACTCATTGGTGACGTTCCCGTTCTGTTGCTAAATCAGCCTATTATTTCTTAGAAAAGACAGTTGCGGCTTTGGCCAACCATGGTTTTAATATCGAGTCTGGAAGTAAAGAGAATGTTTTTGAAAACGACTTTACACTCTTGCGCTGTAGTCTGTAGAATTTACTTTTGACGTCGTGACTGCTTAATTGGTTGAATATAGTTTGCTCTCTTTTAGCCGAGGTTACCGTCCTAGCAGAGGTTCAGTTTTATCCCTGTCGTTTCTGTTTAGCTTGTTCCTTGTATGATTTCCTTTCTTTTCCAGAAAAGTCTCTGATTCCTTTCCCTTTTAATAATAGTAATAATTGCTACTACTACTACTAATGATGATGATGATGATGATTGTACTAATCCCATAATGCAATACGTTTTGGGGGTTCTTTGCATAAAGCGGCCTTCACACGACAAAGTAAAGTTGGCAAACTTGTGTTGGCAAACTCAAGTTGGCTTGTGTGAAAGACACAACAACAGTACACCAACTTGAGTTTGCCAGCACTAGTTTGCTCTTAGGACTGTATCATGCTTCAGTGAACTGGATATCCATTGTTTTTATGCAAAGTGACGTATTTTTCGTATGTAACACGCGTACGAGTGGTTATATTGACCAACGACGTGACGATTCCCGCCATTTTTTGTTTGTATTAATACCCAGTATTTGTATTAAACCCTGCTTGTCAATCTCTACCAGCTATCATTTATATTTACTGTCCATGTAATAAGAAGAAAATTACACGTTAGCTCGAAGATATGAATTTTACGCTCTTGTGGCAAGGACAATATCTTTTCGATCATATGAGGTGAGAGAGCGAATATCCCCAATATTTGGCCCTATTCCAATAAAAATTACTTGAAATCTATTACTTTTTCTGGGTGGCCACCCTATTGGCCAGTTTGTCTTCAAATTGGACCGCGCGGTTATCGGAACAGCGGATAAAAAACCTTCAGAGCATGGGCGCAATCTAAAAATCAATTTCAAGTAATTACCATGGACACAGAAACTCTCTCTTGATTCATAGTCTCTTGCATATGTTGAATGTGTTTTGTCAGGTTGGTCTTGTCTTCATTCAATTGTCAACATTGCTCTGGCATATTGTGTGCTTAAAATCGGAGGCCCGAGGATTGTGACTGTCATTTTGATGTTCCTGTTGAACGTGGTAAGTGTTTCTTTTATGCAGCTAGTTGCTAAATGTCACGAGTGTCCAGGGTCATTATAGTACATAATACACCAACCGAGGTGGAATACCGGCTGCATTGTAAAGAAGTTGCAAAGTGCCTTAAGTAAACGTATGGACTTGCTCCAAGTCAACCTCTCGAAGGATATAGACATATGCAGGCCCAGAAAGGAGCCGAGATGAGTCGCGGAAGATTAAACCGGAAATCGAGAAAAATGGGATAACTGAATCTTACAGACTACAATTTACAATATGGCTATTTCCCCTGAATCCTGTTTTTAAATAAGGACGTTTCTTTCGTGACTTAGCCTCCCCTCCCTATCTCCCCTCTCCTCCCTTCCCCTCCGCCACCCCCCATCTACCACTGTATTTAAAGGGCGCAATGGCTGAGAAGCATGCTACCCACGGTTTGTTGTATCGAGGCTCACACTACTACGACGGTGTTGCTATGATTTTCTGAATTACTTGATCACATTTTTAAGCGTCTCTGACATACTGATATATTTGCGGCCGTGCGTCAACTCAGAAAAGCATCCGCATTTTTTTGTACGGAATGGTGTTGTTTCTAGGGGTACCTTTTGACTGGATATGCCCTTAAGACAAGTTCTCAAGATAATTCGGTTTCCTGGACCACAGCTCAGTGTGTACTCTGCCTTCGCCTTACTGGTAAGTTCAATTACTCTTTGCTCATTTTGAAAGGTGCCGTGCTATTACTTTTTCTTTGAAACGCAGCACAGATTAAAAGTCTGGGTTTAATATGCTATCGGGTTATTTTCATATCTTTCCCCAACGCAACATATGTACTAGTATTTTCCTGTAACGAATCGTATCAGTTTTCAGACATACCCGCTGATCAAAACACCATCTCACTGATAAAGCGAAATTTTTTCTCACCCTTTTTTTTCACAACTCCGGATCTACGTCCTATATGGACCCTCTGACCTGAGTTCACTTTCAAAGTGAACGTGACGTTTGCAAGAAATATCGGGTGTGATTTTAAACAGGTTTTGTAAATCAAGAAGTGATTAGACCTGTGTCAAAACGAGTTTAACTTTACAACGAAGGAGAAAGGAAGAGAGAGCATCGGTTCGAGGTTGGGTAAGAAAATTCCCCAATGCAGGTCTAATGGTATGGCTGTATGCATTCGTAAGGTACTGGTCACACAACGGGGCATTCTCGTTCCCAGAGCTACGATCCTCTTGGCCAGCGCCACGGCTCGATCCGTGGCGCTGGAGGAAAGGCCAGACCACAACACCGGGAACCCCATAACGTTCCACAGAGTTTATGAACATTCAAGGGTTGTGAGACGGGACCTACGGTTTATAGTCCTTACCCGAGAAGACTTGAAAGTCTAACCATTTGCGGGTCTAATTACAAAGGCAGCACTTTCTCCTCAGTTATTTTAAGACCCTGAGTGTTGTTCCGGTCGGAGTCGAACTCACGACGTCCCGCATGGCAGCCTGGTACTCAACCAACTGTGCCACCGGCGCGTGGTTTTAAAATTTGCTGGTGGACCAACGAAAGCAGCTAATAAGAGATCTTTTGTTTTCGTCCAACAACATGGCGGCAATGACGTTACGCGATGTGCATAATGTACCCAGAAGATCTTAGCAATAAACACTTCTTAGAATTTAAAATCATGATTAAATTTGCTCCCTTTCATTTTAGGCTTAGCGTGGGATTATTATGACGGAAATCAAGACCAGGTTAGTTTGGAACTTTTGCCTTGGAAACAGTAGATCGGAGAAAATCCTTCTTTTCCTCTCGGCTAACAATATTGGCACTCGCCTCCCACCAATGTGGACAGATTGGATCTTCTATTTGCATGATACCACAAGAGGGCTGAGTTTGCGCTGCAGGCTCTCGACCTGCTCCTGGGGTTTTTGTAATCGTTCTTTGGTTTTCCTCCTTTACAAATAAAACCCAGCAGGCATCTTATTCCATCTTTGAGGCGTTTGGGAGAATACAGATATAATTACGCAACATTCAGATTCTACCCCTCTTTTGCTGAATAGTAGATTACTGCATAGAGCAAGGTAAAGTCGCTGTCGAGCTACGAAGGATCATGTGGTCGGAGCTTATACCGATTTCAGTGGTATAAGGCATCTAAAGACCTAATATTTCTTCTCCCCAGTATGGAATGCAAGTCCATCGCCGGCAGGGTTGTTTATCAGAAGGCCGAATAACCGTAGATATGCGCTACTATACTTGGAAACTAAGCATTGCAGCATGATTATAGATGTACGCTCGTATACAGCTGAAAGCTACCCATCCGGATTTCGGCTCTGAGCAAAGTACTCGTCTCCTTTCCATTTACAACTTACTCCTATTTTACTTCAGAACAGTTTTTAATTTATGGTTTCTTTCGTTCTTTTATAAATAACTGTCCCTTTAAATAGGGAAAGTTGTCTGAAGATTTCAAGAAAACCGCAATTCATGAATGTCCCTCTTTATTAGAGGTATGTTAATCTCGACGTGAGCATTTTGCTGTAAATTACTACGCTCTGAAAGGCAAATCGTTTTGTGGTATCGTAAATAATTGCGACTTTCGAGTTAGCGGGATTAAATTATGTCAATGGGTTGAAATTTCTGTTTGAGGTAAAGGGGAATTCAAGATACCTGGGATACCCCTGTTATATTTATATTAAATTACTTAAAATTGGACGAATGCCCGCGAATTAACTGTAGTGTTCAGGGTAGTGCGTGCTTTTTGTACGTGAATTTAATGCGTGAATACGTGAATTTAACTACTTGATTAAATGGGGCTTGTAGATTGGATTCAGTGTTTAAGGGTACCGGCTGGGTAAATGAAGTTATAGCAGGTCACATGATCGTGACAATTAATTCCTTGCTTTATATGAAATTATGTTTCCCATTTTTTTTTCACGGGTAGTTTTGCTTTTAGATAGCCAGTTACACGTATTTCTTTGGAGGGTTTCTAGTGGGACCACAGGTAAGATATTGACCCATTTCTAATCAATAGATAACTATTAGAACTCAGTACTGCGTCGTGTTATACTGTCGTGAGTAAGTCATAAAGGATTCATGCTTTTCTGTACAGCTAGTTCGTAATTGCAGATACCATATAGCAGAGAAAGGTCATTGTTGATATTTAGGGACCATTGCTGTGGAGCCAAATGATATTCTTGCTGAAGTTGTTCATTCTGCGGAGTTTCGTTAAGCTACCTTTGTTTTGTTCTACGTTTTAGTTTCCAATGAAGAAATACATGGCTTTAATTGACGGAACACTTATCAACAAGAAAGACATCGCATCAAACTCTCGGTAAGAGCTCAGTGCGCATGCTCGGCAATTACGCGTTGTGCAGGATCGTTGCGCAGTACACAATCTTTGATTTGAGTGAAAATACTCGTCTCTTTTTTTTTTCACGGTGTCCTTGAGTCCACAAAGAAAAATGTACATCTCTTAATTCATTACCGGCTCATCTTAATATTTACTTTCTCCTTGAGTTCACTGCAATTGGTAGAATGTCCTGTCTCAACGGAATTAAGCGATCAAGAGTCATTTTTGGTCCTCAAATGTCGATCTATTGCATGTGTTTGCTTAACACCTAAATGTTGTCTTGTGTTACAGCGTCATCGCGGGTCTTAGACGTTTCATTCTTGGCTTAATCTATCTCGTCGTGTACGCAGTTCTTCATCCAAAAGTCAAAGCAAGTTTTCTAATAACAGATGAATACGATGTAGGTTCAATTCTTAATCACTTCTGACCCTGGTTTAGGAGCCATATCATACCTTGATGAAGTGCGATCGTCCGGCTGAGAGCCTTTTGTCGTTGACCTTGACTGACGTTTGGACAACCTGAGCGGAAGTTATTCTCAGAGTCAAGTCTTGACTTTAATGTTAATGTCCGGCTACTCTCAGGAGAACGATCTCTCTTTATCAAGGTGACTTCTAACTCTTTAGCTTCTTTTTCCCTTATCTTTGAAGTGTGCTAGCATTAATTTTATGGTCTATGTCATTATGTTATTTGGTTTATTTTTAGCAAAAGTCGTTTTTGTACAAGTTCGGCTTCGCTGTGGCAACAACGAAAGTCAGTGTTATGAAGTACCAAGCAGTTTGGCTTATTACGGTAGGTGTGGGGCCCATGAGTGGGTGGGTAACACTTAATTGTATTTTACAGATCTAGACCGAGTTATTTTTAGTCTGATTTTTCTGCGAAACCAGACCTTTTCAGTTGATCACCAGTCTTACATAAGAAATTATTACCCATGGGATTGAGAACTTTGTTCTCCCCAGGAGGATGAAGTTACCGTTTGGATGCCTGCAATGTCTCAGGGAATCTCCAAAGCATGGTTCCTTAGGATCGATATTTGGACGTGACGTTACTTTCACCTAGGCACGTGGATAGGTTTCATCTACCCCGTCTGGGATTTTAGGCATTCATATGAAGACAGCGACCATGAATACAGGCCAGCATCCGTTTCTCCTTGCAATGGAAGAGATTAATTGAGCTGCCTGAGTAAACATAATTGAACAAAATTCTTGATGACACTAGTTGATTAGTCTTCCATTTGTTAATTCGAACGAATTATTTTGCGTCGAAACCACTCTATCCCTCGAAGACATATAGAAATAAGCAATAGACGTCCAAAGAAATAGCTAACAATTGTCAACAATGGTTTCTGCTCTATTTTATAAACCTTATTCCAAAATGGCCACCATTCTAATATTCTTTCGTTTGCCTTGTTGCCTCGTTCAAGGTTAAATATTCTTTTGAATGTTTACCTTAAAAACGAGCCAACAAGGGCTAATTTGCAAGCAAACAAAAGAATACTAAAATGACGACCATTTTAAGGTGTATATGTGTGTTAGCATGAATTATTAGGTCCTCGCGCGCCTCGTTAATTGATGCCATATAGAGCGTTTTCACATGTGTCACGGCAGCCATGTTGGTGTTCCAAAACAAGGGAATGGCGGTCATTATGGTGTACCAAACCAATCCTCCGGAAATTGAATTTTTCTTTTGTTTCAGTAATCCAATATGTCTGCTGGTCACGTGAGTTAAAACGCTCTAGCTTTTTTTCAAGCATGCGTGATAGACGTAATTCTGATCTTCTGAGAAAATGTGAACACGTGAAAACGTTTATCAATACACTTTGTCACGATTTTGTATTCTTTTGCTACGGGGAGTTGCATTTTACCATTTTTAAGAAGGCAAAGAATTTTTAGCTTTGCCATTTTTCTTTGAAAAGGAAGGAGCTTGCATCATATCAGGGTTGGGTTACAATGGCAGATCAGAGAAGGGTGTTGTGAGATGGGACGGCTGCAGTAACGTTCACCTTTTACTCTTTGAGACGGCGTACACATTTCAGGTAAAATGTTTGCTGCTGCTGTAAATTTCGTTCAGTTCTACAGATTTTTCGCCAACTTATGCCAAGGGAATGAGTATTAATTGACCATTTCCGGTGATAGATCAATAAATCCTTTGGGTCGCTCGTTTCTGCAAACTTTTTGAGCAATGGACAAAGAATTGAGTCTCTTATCACAGGTTCTATTAAACTTGAATCGTTGCGACCATGCGCAACACAGCGCACACTAAGAGAGCGGGGTTAATCCATTGCCTTTGCCATTGTTTGAACGACGTTAAAACCTGTTTTTAACATTCTAAGCCCTCCGTCACAGAGTTAAGCGTTTAAAGCCGGTTTTGAAAGAGGCAAAGTATCTTGACTATGTTTATTACGTTCCTTTATCAGCATGTTATAGATGCTTTCAACTTGAATACTAATCAATGGATGTTCAAGTAAGTGCTTTCTTGTGCTACAGAAAAATGATTAATTTTAGTCAAACGTACTCGACTATTGTTCTGGACTATTTTTTCAAGATCGAATCGTAGTTTACACTTTAATCCCCTGTCAACAAACACAGACGTAACGCCATGCAGCCTATTTCGGATAGTAGGGAGCTATGAAAACCGTCGTCGGAAAACGGTGACGAGAGATCCAAAACGAGAGAGGGCTGGGGAGAGGAGGTCTGCTGTTTTCTCTTCACAGTCGTTTTTGCTCCCGACAATCTGATTGGCTGGAACAGGCTAGTACGGTCGTTGACCCCAAAATATTGCGTCTGCTTAACTGTGCAAGCTGCTTGGATGGTACGCGAGATGTTGCTTCCTGATTGCAACATGTTGCAAAAACATTCATTAATGTTACATCCCTTTTTGCTTTTTTGCTTACAAGTCTCTCTCTGCTATTGTTCCGGCAGCCAGCAATAAGAGTTTGCTCTCAATGCTGTACTTCTGACGAAATGATTGGTCTTTCCTGTGTACCATTTCTTTAAGGAAGATACTTAGGTTTGTGGGGGACGAAAGCGTAGAATACCACGGCCTGAAATATAATCGTCTCCATAGGTCCCCTCTCACCCGACCCCGGCTTACCCATAAAACATCTCCCATCTTACAACACCATATCTGTCAACTTTTACTAGGTATGTGTACAAAAGGCTCCGTTTCCTTGGAAACAAGCTCATTTCCCACTTTCTAACGTTAGTCTTTGTGGCGCTTTGGCATGGCATCGCTCCTGGCTTTTTCTTGTGTTTTATTGGAGAATTTGTGATTATTGTCATCGAACAACAGGTACGCATAACTATGTTATTGGGCATAACCAGAAACCCATAAGGTTTGAAACGTGTAACGGCCCCTTGTGTGCTGGGAAACAAGCTTCTAAATATTCAATTTGCTACAATCCTAGACAAAACTGTTGGGAAGGTTAGCACTTTTGAAGTCTTCATTGCTTCTCTCCCCTCCCCCCTCCTTCAATGTTGTGTAAAACTGAATGGTTTCAGTGGGAAATTGTTGAGTTGCCTTCCAACATTGAATAGGGGGGAGGGGGGCTATGTAAGAGAAAGTGAAACTATTTCTTTTGAGCTTTAACAGAAGCGGGTTGAAATACAGCTCTGGTGTGGTTCATTTACATAACCTTCCCAACTACTTTTGTCTATGATTGTAAGTACCATATTTGGAACAACAAGAGCGAGGGGTTTCCAAATATGGTACTTAGCACTGAAACATTCAACCAATCAGTTCGCACTGAATATTCAGAAGCTGTGAACGCGCGTTACACGTTTCATCCCTTATGGGTTTCTGGCATAACAGATATCACTAAACCATTGTCGAGTTTGGGAAGTACAATATACATCTTAAGACAGTGAGAGCGAGTCGATCCTTCATTCCAAGGCAGTCTAATTTTGTATTATCGGATGACTGACATCACAGAATCTTCAAACTCTTGCAGATATAATTGCAGTATTTTATCATATGAATTTTGATCTTCAAGGTTACGATTCTAGAGTATATTTATGGTTTTTGTGATTTATTAGCAAGCGTATTAGCTTCAACCATAGTAGTAAGCTAACCGACGTGCTATTCATGGTAAATCATCACATCATCTTCTTTCCATTATTTGTCGTGGACTAACTAGAGTTGTAAGCCACCAAACATGAAGAAATATTTTGAATTGATACTAACATCGGTGTTATCTTGTTTAGCTTTTAGGTCTTTGTCGCCAAGTGATAAAGAAACCATTCGCATCTTTTCCATTGTTTGTCAAGATACCCATAATCCTTTTAGGAGTTTGTCTACGACTCACTGGAGTCGCTTTCTTTCTCATCCCATTTTTCTTGCGCAGAGCAGATCACACTCATAAGGTAATTGCTTAAGCAGCGTTTTAAGGGCAGAATATTTTCCAACTTTCTAAGCGTATTAAACTGATTAATAAACTGGTATTAGCGCGTGGAAGTTACGGAAGAAAGTGGAAAGTGTATTCAGTTCTCACGTGCTTTAATACGTTCTCCACAAGACTTTTATTTGGATTATTTTGCGCCCATTTTTTTGCAGTGGACAGCAAGTTAATAAACTTTATGGCGCTTTTACACTGTGAAATGTTCTGTGCAACATGTCTCGCAATGTTTTGGCGACATTGTGGCGGGACAAGTTGCCACGAAACATTTCGCAGTGTAACATACCCTGTAATGGCCAAAATCGTTGCGAGACAAGTTGCAAGACCCGTTGCCGAAAGTAGAGTTAAGTTCTACTTTTCGTGCAACGATTGTGGCCGTTACAGGGTATGTTACACTGTGAAATGTTTCGTGCAACTTTTTCCGCCACAACTGTTTGGACTTTGGTTTAGTTTATGATGGCGTTGTTGTTGCCGTGGAGGTCACCGTTACGCAAGGGATCCTCCCTTTGGCAGGCTAAAGAATAAAGGTACATTGTATGAAGGCTTTAAGTCATCCGCTCCTTGAGACTCATGAGTAGCCAAAATGGAGGGGAAATCGAGGGTGCAGGTTAAATAGACCATTTTCGAATTCTCACGGCTGGACTGGATCTAGCATGAATTGGAGGCTAATGCGGACAAATTAATTTGCATTTGAAAGAATTTGCCCGCATTTGCCTCCATTTCATGGTAGAATCCAGTCCAGTCGTGAGAGTTCAAAAATGGCCAACGGTCTATTTGTTGAAAAGGTTTCAGCGCAGACTGGTGCGGCTCCTTAAAATTCGAAAGGAAAATAATGCTGCTGGAAAATATATTTATTTGCCTTAATTTGCTAATTCGGTCGTCTTGACAAATATTGTGCGCATAATGTTTTGTTCTCTCTTCCCATTGTTTACCTTTTTTTCCCGTGGACACCAGAGCGTGTTTTCTTTTAGCTTCAATGTCTAAGTGGATGCGATGTTTTTCAGGTGTGGCTGTCCTTGTATTATGTATATCCCATCGGAATATGCGCGTGGTTTCTCCTCTACCCAACAGTCATCAGGCCCATAGCTGGAGTTTTGATGAAGAAATCTACGGACTCCAACCAAAACAAGTATGCTTTTGTTAGTTTTAGAGTGCCTTTGGAAGGACGCATTGCTTTGCCGTGCATGCCATATTCCAATCCGTTCGGAAGTTTATGCCAGTCGCAATCATCTCTGCTTGGTTTACTAGCGACGCAATCGCAACCTGCGTAAGCATAAACGCAACCACAAGAGCACTTATTTCACCGGGAAAACTGGCCTGACGCAAGTATAAGCACAAGAGCAACGATCCCTTTTCCTTGTGCTTGCTCTTATGCTTGCGTTCGCTTCCGTTGTGTGAAAACAGGACGTAACCCAAGCACAACTAAAGCTGTGATTTTCGTCCAATGAGAAAGATCCGTTCCAGATTCCACTCACAGCGTCGCGTTGTGAGTAAAGAGAGAACATGGAGCTAGTGTATCATTGTCTCCACGTCGTGTGCATGTGCTTTGCGTTATGGTTCGTTTTCACGAATCTCTTATTCCTTCTCTTATGCTTGCGTTTGTGCTTGCTCCGGTATTGAAAACCAGGCTTGAGTATTTTGTGAATCTTATTCCAAATTAAATGGTACTAATCAGACTCGTTTCTTTATCAACAAAAAAGGGTTAAAAATCCCATACCATTTTTAGGTCCCGCAAACCATGTCGTTGGCTTTGTTGGATGAGCATCGGCTACCGTGCGGAAAGATCAGGAAGGAGATCCGGCCTGATCAACACTATGATCTGCAAAAAACTAGCTGTCATTTGTCGGACGATCGTGCTATGAAGGACGTGGCCACACACCTTTAATTTGATCGTATCATCAACTGTTTTTCATTATTATTTTAATCGAAAATCTGTAGAAAACTGTTTTTGCTTTTCGATTTGTGGCGTTTGTTGCCAATTTCTTAGCTTTTAGGAAAGCCACCAACCCAAGTCACATACCAACCCGAGCTAATAAGATAGCTTGGATTTACCGGTTTGAATTATTGCTCGCCACAGCAGACTAACTTCTCTTTTTTTGTGAGGTGGCCTATCTGATCATTTTTCGCTTATGAAAGAGTTGCACATGCGCAGTTTAAATGTGGCTTTCCTATCACCGAACTCTCAGTTTACCAGGGCGGCGTTTCTCGAAAGTTTCGAAACTTCTCGGGCATATTTCGGTTGGCATAAAACGCTTTGTATCTTCAAAAGGAAAACGTTTTAATCCATTTTTTCTTAAGCTGATTTTAGTTTCACGAGACGCTTTTCGGGCCCGAAAAGTTTTCGGGGCTTTTGAGAATCAGGCCCCAGCGGTTCAGTTTCGCTTGGTCATGGGTTGGATCGATTCCTTTTTGTAAGATAGACGTCTCTACGCTTCTTTGCTGCGGTTTAAGGTGCATCCTTCCATAGAATGATCTTGAAAATGATTCAGTCGGTTTGGCTGCCTTGCTCCTCTAGCCCCTGTGGTTCTTCGAATTCCGGGCAACCAGGGCTTTTTGTCGTAAAGAGATGGTATTCGTCTCATTTGAGAGAGATGCTATCTTCAAACTTTCTTTTCTAGCTTGTTTCTTTTTGTTTTTCTTTTTTTTTTTCGCTCACAGATTTAAGGCGGACAAGGATGAGTGAACATTGGAAATCGCCCAACGAGTCATCGTTTGCGAATATTTCAGTCATTAGAGGGATGACCCATTCTCTTTCCCCATTAACACTGATCAGGATTATGTACCAGTACCTCCTCTTGATATACCTCCATTGTAAAAAGGACTTCTATTGTAAAAAGGACTTCTTGTAACCCTGATAAACGGTTTTCAAGGAATATGCCGGTGATTTTGCTTCTATCGTTATCAAGTTTACGACTTCTCATTGTGGCAACGCAAGGTCCCCTCCACGTGAAAGCCAACTATCACCCTAAAGACTCACCACCATTTATCTTCAATAATCAACTTAATGCGATTTTCGTAATTCTGCGGAATCTCATCTTCAAGCACCAACAACCAAAGTTGGCTTGCATCAATCAAACTTCCAACGCCAACCCGAGAGTTGACCTGAAACCACGGATGCCGAAATCAATTAATGCGTGACATAACGGTACATACACCTTATTCCAAAATGGCCATCATTTTAGTATTCTTTTGTTTGCTTGCAAATTAGCTCTTGTTGCCTCGTTCTTAAGCAGTTAATTAAGCCCTGGCCAAACTATCGAACAAAGTTGGATTCAACCCTCCAACTTTGCTCGATCCAACATTCTTCGACAGTTTGGCCACCCATGTTGAATGATGTTCGTCCAACATTTTTTGTTCGATCAAGTGTTGGATGGAGTTTGCTTTTGATCAAACATTGCGACCAACAATGCGGCTCGACGCAACAATGTTGCAGTGTTTTGCCGCTGTTCCAACAAAGTTGTGTCCTGAATCGAGTCACGTTCGAGCTGCTAGCCAATCACGAATTGCTGTTATATTTTCAAGCCTAGGCTTCTAGCATTATTTGCAACAAAGATGGCGGACAAGGATCAACAGCCAGAAACCTTGATCAGCGAGTATGAAGCAAGG